>NC_043701.1:180591287-180690395 GCF_006229205.1 Suricata suricatta | reverse complement strand
ACCCCACAGAGAACCCGTGTTTCTGTGCTGGTCCAATTCCCTGACTCCCCCCTCCAGGTCCTACTGACATCTGTCCCCTTAAACCCTCTTGGAATCTCCAATAGCAATACAAGTGGCTAAGAAAGATCTGTAAGCCCCAGGCTGAGAACCAGTTTGTGCAGTAAAGATGCTTCCAGAAGCCATCTACCTCCGTGTGGATGAAACCCCCCCCTTTATTTACTCTTGGGACAGCAGTGGCAGCCGCCGGTCCAGCCCTGAGAGCCTGTTTCCTGCGAGGGAAGTCTAGGAGAGAAACACTGCCTATAAAATCGTGGTGACATCCGATCACGGGCAGGGACAGCCAGGAGACTGACCACACACTCAAAGGAATGTTCAGTGGGAGTCGGTTCTTCCAGGTGGAATATTCTGGAACCTACCCTGACCTTTCACATCATCTGCAAAAAAAAAAAAAAAAAGTCTTCCATGCCCCCCCTTGAGTCTCCTTCCATAAAAGAATTTAGTCCTCAGTTGAAGCACAGTTTCAATGCAGACAAAATAATAAATGCCTACTGATCTTTTCAGTTTTCCAAGGAGCTAGAAGGACATCTATGTTCATGGCCTATCAGCAAGCACTTAAGTAGGGCAGTGATAGAAAAACAAAAAAGTATCAAATTAGAAAGGCAGAACACCCTCCAACAGTCCCACCAGCACAAGTGATGGCAGAGCCCATGGTCTCAGACCGTCTCTCGGGTCAGATTGGGAGGTTGTGGGGAAGCCCGTGGCGCACGGTGATGTCCAGCTCTTGAACTCTTGCCTATAGGCTGTTCAGCACAGTACAAGATGACAGCTTCTGAACCAACCAGTCTGTTAATTTCCTAGTGCTTCATCCATTTATACGCTGCGGTTTGCTAACTTTTCTCACATGCCTTTTATGTTACAGTCTGTTACTTCTGTACACATTTCTCATATCGGGGCTCTGCAGGGGACAACCTGCTACTTCCATAGAAAAAGTCCTGTTAAGAATATTATATCCAATAAATGGTATACAGGTAAACAAAGACAAGTCTCCTTCCTTACTGACAATGTCACAAAAATGGGGAAAGGGAAACCCTCAGGTGGAAAAACGTGTCTAGGGGCGCCTGCCTGGCTCAGTTGGGGGAGCGTCCAGCACCAGGGCGGGTCCTGATCTCAAGGTTCGTGAGTTCGAGCCCCGCATCGGGCTCGCTGCTGTCAGCGCGGAGCATGCCTCGGATCCTCTGCTCTCTCTCTCTGCCCCTGTTCATGCTCTCTCTCAAAAATAAAGTTTAAATGTTTAAAAATGTGTGTCTATAACCTCACCCATTTATAGAGGAACAGGGAAATTCTTGAACAATACATAAAACACTAGACAGAATGGGGGAGGGTGGGGGAGGGGAGGGGCAGGGGCAGGGGCTGCCCATCTCCATGAACCAGATGGCACAAGAAAGGTGTCTTTAAACAGACACAGGAGGGGAGGTGGACAAGATGCTTGTTTCGAGCAACGTAAAGTGTAGAACCTAGCAAAGTAATTTTTTTAAGTCACCTTATGTACAAAGGAGCGAAATTCAAAACAGCAAGCACACAGGGGTAGAAAGGTTGACGTCAGACTTATCCAGAATGAAAACCTGAGTGTAATGGAAGTTTATAAACCTTTGAAAAATAGAATCCACCTTCAAAAACAATTGCAGAAAAATAGAAAAGTAGATCTATCGGATGGTACCAAGGAGCCACTTTTTCTTACCACATTCCCCACACGTCAAAGCAAATAGGCAAAAAATAAGTACCTAGAAGACCTCAGTTAATAACGTCATCCAGTTGATATGTATCAAATTGGAATACTTCACACACACAGAATATGCCTTCTTTCAAAGTGCCTCTGAAAAACTAGGTGCACAGAACTATATGTAAAGCCAATATATATATTATGTTTTATATATTGAATTCTATATTACGTAATTTAGTACATTAAGCCACAAAGTAAAATTCCAAATGGCAGAACACAAACCATGTGTTGCTTCCTTAGGAAAATTAAACCACAAGACAAATCACTGATCTCATTAAGGACAAAAGCTAAAGAGCACACACACACAGCAACAGCAAGTCGCATCCAGCGGTCGGCTGCTACCTGGTGAGGTTTTCTAGAAGGACGCCTCAGCCCTTGCAGATCTAATCAACCACGTCACCAAAATGATAGGCTTTAGCGAAATACGCCTTCTCGAGGTTACCGGACACATTTGATAAACTTTACTATCTATTCCTGAATTTTTAAGTATCTGAATAAGGCTGGAAACCATAGGACTTGAGAGATGCGAATGTCATTTGTGGAAAATGAGACTCACAATGTATGGGAGGACCCTGGAAGTGGTCACTTCAGGCTAAGCTACGCCGGGGTATGACGCATCTGTTTCGGCGCCTCACATCCAGAAGGATTCCTGCTTACCACCGGTCCGTCCACCTCTGGGCCAGCTCTGGCTCTTCCTCGGGGCCCCGGCTGGTGGCACACCTCCATCTGAGTCACAGCTGGTCTCCTGGCAGAAAAGAGATGCAGGGATTCTTCAGACTTCTACTTGGAGGGGCGGGAGCCATTTCCGTTAACATTTTGTTGACCAGAGTCACCCTGTTATGTGACCAAGGCCTCCGGCAGGAAGATGGGACGATATTGCCAAGATTGTGTCAATAAAGAGGGACGTGTGCTCCTGCTACCGAGGGGGTTTGTGACTATGACCTACGGCAGACTGAGAAACGGAACTAAGACAAATGTCAACATTGCTCCTGGCAGGGGGATCGCAGGGCCTTGGGGAGTTGTGACTATGCGCTCTGACTTTCGAGAGAGATTTAAAACGTTAATCCAGGGGCGCCTGGGCGGCTCAGTCGGTTGAGCATCTGACTCTTGATTTTGGCTCAAGTCATGATCCCAGGGCCATGGGATGGAGCCCCTTGTCAGGCCCTGCAGGGAGCATGGAGCCTGTGTAAGATTCGCCCTCTATCTCCCCTCCCCGCCAGCTCACCACCTGTCTATAAGGTAAATAAATAAAAAGTTAACCTAGCAAACTTAAAGGAATATGCTTTTGTACAAAAAGTAAGACACTCACGAAATACATAAGGACAGGAGCCATCAGTGACCCACGAATCCAGCTCCTGAGGCAGACATTCTAGAAACGATATGGAATAAAGCCGAGAATTGTCAATATGAATAAAATTGCACTTTTTCTCTGGGCCCTTCCCCCGAAGCTTTGGAGCTCTAATTACCTTTGCATCAGTGTCTCCTTACAGGGCAGAGTCCGCTCCCGTGCGCACCTTCCAGTGTGCCCCTGGAGACCCAAGACGCAAGCTGTCCGCTAACCCACTCGGCGTGTGGGCACGCGTGTCTGCCCAGTTCACGCGTGTCTGCCCAGTTCACGCTCCCGCGCAGGTGCCTAGGCTCCCGACCAGCAGCGCTGGCTGTGGCTGAATCCTACTTGTCTCCCAACCGAGCATGCTGCTCTGAAGGCTAAATGTGAGACCCTTCTCGTTGGCAAAGCCACCTGTGTGCCAGAAGGCTGGGCCCTTCGTGTCAGGGCAGAAGGCCGTACGTGCAAACGCATTCTCAGACAGGTCTGTTCTGGAAAAGACTGACCCTCCACCAGACACCTCTAAGAGCGTGGAATCGAAGCCTTGAAATATGTATTTTGTGCTTTGATGTGAGGCCAAAAGCCGAGGAGAAAACTTTTCACGTGGCCTCCTGGGCTCTCTGGGAGGAGCGTCCCTCCAGGAGGGAGCGCCGGCCTGACAACACGGGCTGGAAGGCGTGGAGTCGGGAGGGGCGGTCATAATTGAAAACACGTGAGGGGAAGAATTTCCACAAGGCCCCGGAGTGGCTCAGAGGACGGCCTGGGAGTGGGGGGGTAGGAAGCGGAAAGTGGGAGATCCGTGTATGTTTGCACAGCTCCAGCACATAAATATTTTGCTTCGTCTCTAGCTCCGAAAGGCCCAAGTGCAAGAAAACACCCCCATGCTGGAGGCACCCAGTGAGGACACCACAGGCACGTGCGCTTAGGTAAAAAGATGTATTTCTAAGTGGGAAATGGTTGCGCATCACAAAAGTCACTCTGAATCTTCAACTAAATAAATAATCACATGCATCGCCTCAAAGACGCGGAATCTCCTCCCGGCCGGACGGTCCAGCAGAACGGCATGGCAGCTGGGCTTGCAGACGAGGTGGGGACCCCACTCAGCAGACAGCGGACTTCTTCACCGTTTGCTTTTTGCTCCTTTCTTCTAACAAGGAGACCACGTTCTAGATAAATAAAAACGGGTGAAGGGAACCCAAGGGTCTGGGGTTCTTTTCTGTGAAAAGTACCGCAAAATTAGCCTTGAAGATCACCAAGAACATCCCAACCTGTCTGTCAAAGACTCTGGCCATTTCTAGGACACCTTTGCCGAACTGAAAGTGAAAACAACAGAGATTATGTGTGTGTGTGTGTGTACGTATGTATGTACGTCTGCATGTACATGTACGTAGATCTTTCCAGGGAAAGACTTTGGGTAAAGATGGAGTCATTTACCTCGTTCCTTACACTTGCGTCTGCCCCTTTGTCAAGAAGCAACTGGACTAACTCCTCGTGATTATTCAACACGGCCACCTAAGAAACAAAAGACAGCAGGATGTGAGAGAGTCCACCCTTCCCAGGGAGGATGTTGCCGCGGTCAGGGTGGACCCCACGCGGGCGGCCCGGGAAACTGGCTGGCGGCTTTCTCGAGAAGGCAGAGCCAGCCAGCCGGGGCCACCTTGGCTTTGCAGCCAAGCTGAGTGCAAGGAACGTGGAAACAGAGTCTGCCTTTCTCCGCACTAAGACGACCTGAGGACTGCCAGACGGGACCCGTACAGATCTGTGAGGATGCTGCCAAGGCGCAGGGGGCTGGGGCCCGTAATCCTTAAAGAAAGAGCTGTAAAAAGACAACAAAAATATCACAGTGGCATTGCCATGCCTCTTAACAGGCCAGTGGGGACTATACCCAGGCAGCCGAGACCCAGGGCTCACGCATGGCTGAGTCCCCAAGAATCGCCTAATTGCAGGAGCAGCTCTGACCTTCACGGCACACGAAGCCAGGCTGGGTTCTGGAGCCGCATACCATTAGAGGGGTCTTTCCGCCTTTATCCTTCACGTTCACGTCAGCCCCGGCTTCGATCAGCAGAGAGGCGACCCTCTGGTTTCCCGAGACCGCAGACACCCTCATGAGTGGGGTCCATCCCGAGCCCGTGTCTGCCGCGTCCACCTTTATGGCAGAGGGAGAGCTGCTCTTAGTCCCGTCTCTTTTCCCTACAAAGCAATGGGGACTCGCCCGAACCCCCCTGGTGAGGACGGAGACCGAGGGGACCCCACACACAGAACTCACACCCACACGCAGCGAGATGCAGTGTTCACGCAACTGTACAAAGTGCAGAGAGGCCCCGGGACCCCCCGCTGGTGGCGTCATCTACATTTTGTTCAAATGGTTGAAAGACAGAATAGAAAAATGAATCGCCTTTGGGGCGCCTGGGTGGCTCAGGCAGTTAAGCATCAGACTTTGGCTCAGGTCATGATCTCACAGTTTGTGGGTTCAAGCCCCACGTCGGGCTCTGTGCTGACAGCTCAGAGCCTGGAACCTGCTTCGGATTCTGTGTCTCCTTCTCTCTCTGAACCATCACCCCTTCCACTCCTGCTCTCATTATGTCTCTCTCTCAAAAATAAACATTAAAGGGGCACCTGGGGGGCTCAGTAGGTTGAGTTTCCAGTGTCAGCTCAGGTCATGATCTCGCAGTCCATGGGTTCGACCCTCACATTGGGCTCTGTGCTGACAGCTCAGAGCCTGGAGCCTGCCTCTGATTCTGTGTCTCTCTCTCTCTCTCTCTCTCTCTCTCTCTCTCTCTCTCTCTCTCTCTCTCACACACACACACACACACACACACACACACACACACACACACACACACACTCTGTCTCTCTTTCAAAACTAAAATTTAATTTTTGAGACAGACAGAAAGTGAGCAGGGGAGGGGCAGAGAGAGGGACACACAGAATCCAAAGCAGGCTCCAGGCTCTGAGCGGTCAGCACAGAGCCTTACATGGGGCTCGAATTCACAAGCTGTGAGATCATGACCTGAGCAGAAGTTGGACACTCAATAGACTGAGCCACCCAGGTGCCCCCCCCAAAATTTCTTTAAACATTAAAAATATGTGTGTGTGCATGTCTGTGTTACAGAAGAATTTCACAGAGATGTTAGGAAAACACCAGAATGCAGTAACAGACCCGGAACTGCGGGTGAGTCCTTGGAACCTGCAGGTTATTTATATGTATGAGATTATCCGCTGCACCGTCCTTGGGATTTGCAGCTCTTTCTCATGCAAATAACAAATAACCTTTGAGCAACAGACTCTATTATGTTTAAATAATAAAATCATCGCCTTTACATCGCGCTTTATATGGTTTTCTGTTGCACTTTCACCCACATTTTCTCTCTTGGTTTTGAGGGTTAACTAGGAGTAGGTGTTTTGATTCCTGGTCGACAAAGGATTTAACCAAATCTCAGAGAAGTCAACCGCCTTTCCAGAGGTCACACAGCTCATTAAATGCAGAGCTAGAGTCAGCCACTGTTGGTATAAAATCATTATATCCAAGAAGGGCAGTCCCCAATGTCCTGCCTGGCTCCCAGATCCCTCCTTTAGTCAGCCACCCCTGTGCCACGATCACGGAGACACTCAGATTGACACCATCCACTGGCCAGCCACGCAGGAATCTTCGTGGACACGTTCCAGGGACTCCAGCGCCACAGAAGGAGGACTTACCCACGAATGAGTGTGCTGGCTTCTGAAGCCCAGAAAGTCTGTTTCCAAAAGGACAGTATTTACGTGTTCGTGGCAGAGACATGCCCTTCTCTCGGCACACGTCAGCCTCCACTCTAACTACAGACTTCTACTGGGACCACAGCCTGAGCAGAGTTCATCATGAACTAAAGGAGGAAACTGAGGCTCTCCCTACGACCGGAGGCAGTTGGGGCCCGGCCCTCCCACCGCGGCCCACAGGCTAATCCTCCCCACCGCTTGTGCGGGTTTCTAAAAGAAAGAAACCAAGAAATGTAACAAAAAGGAATTATCCTAACGACTGAGTTTTCCTTCAAGGGGCCCGTCCCCGGGCAGGAGCAAGGGAGACCCCACAATTGGGCCCTGACTCCTCTCAAACGCGCTTCAGAGACGAGCTAGGACAAATCCGCCAGCATCTTCCAGGAGACGGGATTTTTCTCAGTTTGGGTTTATTTTCCAGGTCAGCGGTTTGATTTCTCAGTCCTCTCCGCCATCTGGCCATCTCAGTGAGGACAGCATTTTGTTTGCCACAACTCCTTACTTCCAGGTCTTGAAATTTTTATTTAGCTTCTTTTGAGTCTGGCACTGAAGTTCTTAAAGTTATCAGCAATGACCATGACTGAGCTAATCCTTTCTACTGATCTTCAAACAGCTACAGAAGTCCAAACAATGCCGATTCTATTTGCTAAATCAAATTTGTACTTTCTGAGAACATGAAAGTACCAGAAGGAAACCCACACGCCTGCTTCAGGCAAAGGCTCCAGGAGCTGAAATGCCGTGTGTGTGACATGGTCCGTCTGCTCTTGGGTTCAGTAACAATGAATCTTCAAAGCAACCCAAGAACAAAAAGTCTAATTCTAAGGGCAATAAAGAGCTGTGTGGCGGTGAGGGTTCTTGACATCTTGTGGCTATGTTATGCCCAGATTTTAATATTGCCCCAAAAACCAGAGATTACCTGGGAGGCCGAATCACGCAATTGATAATAAAAGCAAAGGGCTTTATTACGAATTGAGGCCCGGCCAGCCTAAACTCGGGCTCACAGACTTCGACAACACACTGGATCCACAGGGAGTGAGCCCGGAACATGGCGGGGCAGGGCCTTTATAAGTTTGGGAAGGGGGAGTTACAGGAAATTGTGACATAGGTATTGACAGCAGGTTTAACCATTCACATTGCCTAGAGTATTGGTTACTTTTGGCGGGACCCAATCACAACATTTAGAGTATTGACCAATCAGAGTGGGCCCAGGACCCTCACGTAGGGCGTGACTCGTCTTAGCCTCCATCTTTAGGCCCGCCCTTAGAATGTTACAAGGGTGGGCCCTCCTGCCTTGGGCAATGTGTGCCCTTCTGTTGTTTTCATGGAGTCCGTTTCAGACCTGCATCCTTACAGCTACAGCACCTAAGAGAGTCCCCAGAACGTGGCAGAGGTGTCAGGATGGCCAAGCGGGCTAAGGCGCCAGACCCAGCACGTGGTAGGCGCTTAGTAAAGCTTTGCTGACAGACTGAGTGAATGAACAAAGGAACAAAGTAGAAGCATGTCAGGTCCAGCTCTGGATTCAGCAGTTGTTTTTTTCCGACACGAGACAAACCTCCGTGACCATCTGAAGCCCCACAATCCTATCAATTCTATAAGGATCTCTTTTCCCGAGGTTTCAGGAACCTTCTTACTGAGAAGTCGGAGAACTCTCTGCAGCATTTCTAAGTCAACTAGTCAGAGGCATCTGCGCAAGGCCCCGCCTCCCCTAAGCCCCATGGTCAACACTGCAAGGTCTAAGGACACAGGACCCCGCACCTCACAGCCGTCCTTTATCATCCACTCGATCACGTGGCAGTGGCCTCCGTCCGCAGCCCAGTGCAGAGCCGTACAGCCTCCCAGGTCTCTGGTCTCCCAAGAAGCGCCGTGTCTTCGGAGCTGTTTCACCACATCTAGGTGCCCAGCATAGCACGCGAGCATCAGACTGCAACACACGGGAGACGCAGCATCAGCTGTAGGCACAGGTGCCGAATCAGGTCCACATTTAGCCCTCCGTGGCTCAAACCAAGAGATCCCAGTGTGAGTGGGAAAGCCGTGAAGATGATCCATACGAAATGTTGTGTCCATCAACTGACAAAAGGGTCAACGAAATGTGGCATTTTCGTACAGTGGGATGTTGTCTGTCTGCGAAAAGTAAAATACTGGTGCGTGGATGAGCCGCACTATAAATAAGCCTTAAAGGGCGCCTGCGGGGCTCAGTCGGTTAAGCGTCTGACTTCAGCTCAGGTCATGATCTCACGTTCATGGGATGGAGCCCCGTGTCGGGCTCTGTGCTGACAGCTCAGAGCCTGGAGCTTGCTTCCGAGTCTGTGTCTCCCTCTCTCTCTGACCTCCCCCTCCCATGCTCCGTCTCTCTCTGTATCAAAAATAAATAAAACATTAACAAAAATTCCAAAGGACTATTTCTTTAAAAAAAAATTAAAAATAAAGTATCACTGTGACGGAGTAAGACATGGGATTTAAAAATGTCCACGCGTCTGTGAAGATGTTCAAAACAGATCGAGGGGAGAAAACACTCATTGGACATTACAGATGGCAATTTGATCAGTTCTCTACTCTAAACATTGGTACTTAAAGAAAATAAACATTTACTCTGCCTGTATAGAATAAAACGTAGTCTATCCTCAGTGGATGAGGGAAGCCCTTTTTCATAGAAGCCTGCCAGCTAATCAATATGGAAGGAATTATGGAATTAGAAAATCACATTTTTGCAACTCCCAATTAAATTGATTCAGGCAAGGACTCTCAGTAGGTGCAAAAATCACTGGGTGAAAGGTGACGGGAGGACAGGACACTCACACCATGCTGAGTGATTACCCCATCGATTACTTGCTAATGTCAGTGGGAAGCCACATCTTTCCAAAGAAGAGACTTAGCTGTCGCACTCTAACCAAATGATCAAACCGAGAATCACCGACGGTGGGCCGACGTGCATTCCTGATAGCCACAGCCCTAGCACTGCAAGTTCACCTGCATCTCACCCAGTCTTTAAACCTAATTTTAACTTTATTGGCAATAAAGGGACAAAGGAATAAACTAAACGCCGTCTCCACAGCGTGGAGGACAGCTAGGCAACTCAAGAACATAGAGCATTCTCTAGGGTAACTGGTCTGGTCTCCTCAAAAAGTCATGGTTAAGAGGGAAAAAAATATTTAAACCAAAAAAGTAGATGGAGGGCCCGTCTAGAATAAAAGAGATTAAGCAGATAGAATAACCAGATGCAACGTATGAGCCTGGTCTCGGCCCACACCCTCTTCCCCAATAAAGCCATGAGGACCTTTTGGAGGGCAAGTGGGGAGCCCTGAATGAGTGGCAGGGGCACCAGTGACCTCAAGGAATTAGTGTGAAGTGTCGTAGGGGTGATCCTGACATGGCGGTTATGCAGGTTGATGTCCTGGGGTAGAGGGTTATGGCACCCACCAGCCTCACGCTAGTTCAGTGGGATAAAAAGCTAATAAAACGTAGACAGAGAATCAAATATGGCAAAGTCTCAACAACTGCCAAACCTAAGTGGTGAGGATATGGAAATGTATTGTACTGTTCTTGCAACTTCTCTAAACGTTTGAACTTTGCAAAATAAAGAGTAGGGGCGAGGAGGAGAAAGGTCTTCCCAACAGGGAAGTTCTACAAAGTCTCTGAGTGATTAAGAGAATGTGCAGCTCTGAGACCCAAGCCTAGGCCGGGCTGGAATGGAACCAGAGATCCATGCTTCTGTATCCTTATGTGGGCCTTCACTTCTTGGACACGCCCGGAAGAGAGCAAGCAGGCCCTTGACCTGCCCCAGGTGTGAGGGGCCTTCTTCCCACGCACACGGCCAAGTGCTTCATGCAGATGTTTGGGGGTCCCTGTCGATGCGTAGCTTTCAGGAGAGATTATCAGTTCACACGTTTGTCAATTGCATCCAAGTAAAAGGAGTCTATTTTCTACCTACACCAGCTACACACTACTATCATTTTTTTTATATTTTTTTTGAGAGACAGAGAAAGTGCACACGCGCAGAAACAGGGGAGGGGCAGAGAGAGATGGGGACAGAGGATCCAAAGCCGGCTCCGCACTGACAGGCTGACAGCGGTGAGCCCAACACGGGGCTCAAACCCATGAACCATGAGATCATGACCTGAGCTGAAGCCTGACGCTCAACCGACTGAGCCACCAGGTGCCCCCTACTATCATTTTATAATTAACAAAATGACAACGAGTTTGTAATTTTTTACTACTAGCAATTCTGCATGTTAACTTTTTAATGTATTCTGTTGCGAATTGTCTTAACTGCTCTTTTCTACTGTGTATCTTTGGGGGGGGGTATGTATATCCTCTCTATAGTAAAGATTAAAGTCATTTCTCTAGAATGTATTTGCAAATCTTTCCCCCAGACTATCCTCAACTTTGTAATTAAGTTTTTAATATGTTAGGTACCTTTAATCTTCTCCTTAGTGACTTATTTCTATGATTTTGCCTTTCCTGTTACAAGATCACATAGATATACACTGTGTTCTGTCTTTTTTTACATTTCTTTGTTTTTTTTAACGTTTATTCATTTTTGAGAGAGAGAGGGAAACAGAGACAGAGTGCAAGGTGGAGTGGGCAGAAAGGAGGAGACACAGAATCCGAAGCAGGCTCCAGGCTCTGAGCTGTCAGCACAGAGCCCGATGCGGGGCTTGAACCCATGAGCTGTGAGATCAGGACCTGAGCCGAAGGGGGATGCTTAACCGGCTGAGCCGCCCGGGCGCCCCTTTACATTTAATTCTTAACTCATCTGGAACGTATTTTGGTGCACGGCTTTAAAAGGCCAGAATTTAAGTTTTCTCCAAATAGCCTTTTTTTCTAACATGTTCCTCATTAGTTCATGTTGCTCCCATCATCATAGACTAACTTCTTACGTCCATTGGGACCTCTTTCTACTTCACTCTATAGAACTTTGTTTCCAATTATTTGTGCCAGTGTCCTACTATAATATAGTATATTACTGTAACTTTAGAAGGCATTTTAATAACTGTCAAAAGTCCACTCTGGGGACGCCTCGGCGGCTCAGTCGCTTAAGCATCCGACTTCGGCTCGGGTCATGATCTCACAGTCCGTGGGTTCTGTGCTGACAGCTCAGAGCCTAGAGCCTGCTTCGGATTCTGTGTCTCCCTCTCTCTCTGCCCCTCCCCCTGTTCACGCTCTGTCTCTCTCTCTCAAAATAAAGACATTAAAAAAAAATTTTTTTTAAAGTCCACACTGCTCTTCAACAAAGTTAACAGCTGTTGTCATCCGTTTGTTTCTCCAGGTGAATTACAGAATCATTTTGATGGGCCCCCAGGAATAATGCCTTTTGAGGCCATACTGGATCAATATATTAATCTGGGAAAAACTGAGAAGTTTACAGTATTCAATCTTGCCATTCTAGCATATGGAATATGTCCCTATTCTTTAAACCTTTAGGTCCCTCAGTAATTTTTATAGGCTTTTAATACAGATTTCTCACTTTCCTTAGCTATTTTTATTCTGTTTTGCTTTCCTCATTATATTTATTAACTGGTTGCTGTTATTTAAGACAATTTTTCCTTAATTTTGTATATTACCGAACCTTCTTATTAAGTCCAAGCGTTTGGAAGTTGGTTCTCTCTGGTACTGCCAAGAAAGTACAGGACTCTTACTCCATTTCATATCTCACCAGGCCGATCAGTGTTCCAAAATACCGATCATGAAATAACAGTCACCAGATGCCTGTTTTATGCATTTTCATATATTAACTCGTTAACAGCTCACAATTCTCTAAGTACTTCTGTTACCCCTATCTTGGAGATGGGGAAACTGAGGTACAGAGAGATTACGTAACCTGCTCAAAGTCATACACCTTGACCGCAGAGGCGTCTGGATTTGACATCAAGCTATCTGGCTCTCACCCCCTCTTCTGGGCTTCACTACCAATTCTTTTTAAATGCTTATTTATTTTTTAGAGAGACAGAGAGAGAGAGAGAGAGCACGAGAGAGGAGGAGGGGCAGAAAGAGAGGGAGACACAGAACCAGAAACAGGCTCCAGGCTCTGAGTTTTTAGCACAGAGCCTGACGTGGGGCTCGAACTCACAAGCTGCAAGATCATGACCTGAGCCGAACTCAGACGCTTTACCAACTCAGCCACTCCGACGCCCCTCACTACTATTAAAAAAGGAATCTGTCGACACTAAGAATGATACTGGCTGACCGTCTTGGATGATACACAGCTTTGCGTGACGCGAGCAAATCCATCAGGAGAGGCCGGCCTTCCCACACACCAGACACGAGGCCGGGACTTCCAGCATCCTGTACTTTAAAAGACTAAGATACTTTAACTAGTAAAGGTGCTGAGTTACACCAAACTTTTGTTTTGTGTCTACACACACACAGGTTTTCACCTTTGGTCTACTAATAGGAAGCATTATATTAAGAAATTTCCTCATCTAGACATCCTCAGCCTCTGCATGATCCTCTGAGTTGGGATGGAAGAGACATAAATACCTGTGTACATACAAACACATAACAGATTTCTTTCTATCAGACTTGAGCAGTCAGGTTATCCTCTGTAACTTTCCAACTTCCTCTCTGCTCTGGAAAAGGTCAAAGTTATCCGTCCCTAAAATCTGAGCAAGCCTATGGGTAGAACCGTTAAGTCTTAGAATCTATTTTGGAGGTAATCCTTTAATAATTTTCTAATTTCTTCCATGGATATCTGTTGGTTCAGATTTTCTGCATCTTGGGTTGGTTTTGGTGATATAATTTTCTCAGAAAAAGTACCATCGAAAAGATAATTTCAGTGAAGTTTTCTAATCTACTACAATAGACCCAAGTGCATCATTTTCTTTTGACATTGACATTTCCTCTATCATCTCTGTTATGTACCCTTCCAAAATTCTATTTATTCTTCTTCAATTTCCAAAAGATTTTCTCTATAACTATGGCTATGTACCATTTCAAAATTCTGATTTTTCTTAGATTTATAATTGGTCCATTTTATTGTATAGGTTTTTTAAGCAGCAGCTTACATTTTTTGCTCATATATTATTCAACATCTTTCTATTTTTTTTTAAAGAAAAAGTGTGATCAAGGGAGGGGCAGAGAGAGAGAGAGAGAGAGAGAGAGAGAGAGAGAATCTTAAGCAAGCTCCACACTCAGCACAGACCTGATGCAGGGCTCAATCTCACGACCCGGAGATCATGACCTGAGCTGAAACCAAGAGTCGGACACTCAATTGACTGAGCCCCCCAGGTATCCCAACAATCCTTCCATTTTCTGGTCAACTTCTACTTTCTTTCCTCTTTCCTACCTCTCAAGGTCTTTATCTAAGTTATTATTCTTTTCAAACTTGAGTTGATGGCTTAATTCCAAATTAATCCAAGAGCTAGTCAGAAAACAACTTTTTAAATTTTTAAGGGATTTTTTTTTAGTTACTTAAAATCTATTACTATGTGTGTTCAGAGAATATAGCGAGTCGGCTTTCTGAGCTCAGGAATTGATGTTTCTCCCTCGGGGCCCACCGAAGGTGACCAGTGTCTCGTCGCCACCCTCAGACATGAGTCTGCAGGGCGCACACCTCTGAGCCGCATGCCCAATGGGACTCTCAGCTCTCGAAGCTAAGCCCTTGCATTTTCGGTGCTTTTCTACCCAAGCACGGAGCACAGAGCCTGGCAGGTGGTAGCCATTCAACAAATACTGGCTGCTTAGGATTAATCAGTTAGTTAAACCCAATTGCTAGAACGGTGATTATTTTTAAGTCTTTGTAGAACATTCTTTCATCTCTCTAAGTATAGGTTTCCAAGTAGCAGGCTCTTTTCGTAGACGTCTCGCGTGCTGCACTCAGCACTTTTACCGCACAAAGTTCTCAGGCTGTATCTTGGATTGTGGCTGCTGGGTGCTTCACTGGGAACAACTAAGAGTTTCAGTTAAGAGAGTAAGACGAAGTGTAATGAGAGCCCTGAAGGGCGCACAAAATGTCACAGCCCCTTAGCGCCCCCTGCCCGGCGCACAGCTGGCGACGGCAAGCATGGCTATCAGCTACTAGCACTGAGCGTGTGCTGGGCGCTGAGCTAGGGAAGGTTCGTGCATTATAATTTGCAGCCCATAAATACCTTGCTGAATGAAGTCATGAGCGTACACATGAATAAGCGAAGCTTTGTCATCAACATCTTTCATTTGGAATACGGTCAAGAGAGGCTGCATCAAATATTTGGGTTAGAGGAAACACCCCCTGGGCACAAGCCTGGTCACGTAAGGGGAGGGACATTTCAGGCCACATCAACCACCTACCTGTCTTTGCCACTCCCGTTCTTCAGGTTCACATCTGTGCCATTAGAGAGGAGGATTTTCACAAGCCTGAAGGAGATACATTTGAAAGTAACTAGACGCGTAGCTTTGATGGGTAGGAAGCCACAATAATGCACTAGCGATAAACAGCACTGCCTTTAAGACCCGTCTCCATACTTTCTTCTCTATCTTCAGAGCCCAGCTGGCTTCCAAGACAGGAGGTTATTAAACCAGAAAACTACCTCCTCACCACCAAAAAAAAAAGAGGGGGGTTAAATCCCTCATGTGAATGATTCATTGAAAACAAAGGACACCACATGAAAACACAATGTACTATCAAACTCATCTACTGTTGCTTTAATAACCCTTTTAAATAGATTTTCAAATGGAAGCATTTAATAAAATATAGGTCTGTTGTTCGAAATGCATTTAACTAGTTAAATATAAATATGAAAAATAAGCTATTCGTATTTACGCTTCTGTGTGGCATAGAGATAATGGAGCGTGTCAGTGAAAATTATATCTTAGCAACCTATCAGGGAAGCTTGTTTTCCAGAATCAGTATCCCTTCCCATTTTTTTTTTCTAAAGAAATCCAAATTCCAATAACTGGTTTTCCTGGGATACATAAAATATATCACAAAATACAATTAAGTGGCTACCTCTTTCCTCACCGGATGATTTATATATCTTTACATGGTTTCCTGCACATCGTAGAATTCCATGATTAAGACATCAGAGGGGCGCCTGGGTGGCTCAGTTGGTTGAGCATCTGACTTCGGCTCAGGTTATGATCCTACAGTTTGTTCATGAGTTCAAGCCCCACATCAGATTCTGCTGTCAGCACAGAGCCTGCTTCGGATCCTGTCCCCGTGTCTCTCTCTCTGCCCCTCCCCGTCTCACTCACTCATACGCGCGTGCGCCCTCTCTCTCTCTCAAAAATAAACATTAAAAAAGTCTTCTTAGTTTTTGTTCAGCCCTTACACGGTACAGTTGTGGAAAGGGAGAAGAAGGCAGGCTCCTGCACACCCCTGTCCCCTCCCCACCCAAAGTCCGACCGCAGCCTTCCAGAAAGGGAGAGGTTCAACCACACAGATACAAAAGGAGGACCCCCACCTGGTATATCCTTTCTGGGCAGCGACCATCAGGGCGGTGAAGCCAAACTTATTGGGAACATCGACCTTAACATTTCTTGGGAAAAACACAGAGAAAAGAGATTAACGTGCTCAGCATGGCTCCCTGAAGATTCACAGCGGATGTCTCTTGGGGGGTGGGGGTGCTAAAATGATTCATTTTCCCCAAAATTCCAGTTTCTTCTGGGCCATTAAGTTTCTGTGGTCTTAAACTGCCCTGCCTAATATTTTTAAAGGGTTCAAATGCACGAGGAGAGAAAACTGTGGTAATTTCACTTAAACGACGCACTCCCTTCCACTCAGAACCACGATGCTGTCAGGTAGAAGGCTCCGTAGAGCACCACCCCGTCCTGGCGCAGGGGACACGGGTCTTCAGTGCAGACACTGCTCCACCACGAGCCTAGTCTGGGCGAGACCCGCATTTCCCCGATTCCTGTCTCACCTAACGGACAAGAAACGCTGCCCTTGGAGGAAGAAAGCAGAGTTCCTAAATACCAGCTCAGAAGCCTTCGCTTTTCGTGGGACTCCTCCCTTCTCCAGCTCAAGAGCCCTACTCACAAATGACCTGTCTTCTAACGTTCTCCTAACTACAGACAGTCAAAAACAATCTAAGGAACATTGTCTACTTTTCATTTGGAGGCAGCCTCAAATATCTCCTCGGTGGCCACTGTGTGTGCTATTCCGAGTGTTTTTACCCACTTTTTGAATAAGAAACAGGTGACTTAATGATCCCTCAATTTCATCAGGAATTAAATAAATATGGGCACTTGGGGGTGAAAGGTGCCTAAATGCTATGGCATAGAAGCCAGAGTCGGAAATTATTTCTGGAAAAAAAAATAGGATGCCCAGGCTCCTAATTTTCATCTTCAATTTTCATTAGATAATTACCAAATACAGGAATTACACGGGGCTTAAAGGTCATCTTTATTAACTCTGCTGACTCACACCAGTCATCGGAGATCAGCTTTGGAGCAGTTTCAAAGGCAGGGAAAATTTGGGGGAAATAAGTGTGATTTTATGCACTTGCTGGGCATTAAAAATTAAAAAAAATTTTTTTCAAGGCAGATTTCTCTCACCCTCCTTGAAGTATTCGCACCAGCAAATCTTCATCATTCACATTGACAGCCCGATGAAAGTGCTCACTGCTTATGGGTTCTCCTGGAGAACGAAGATGGAAAGCAGTCATCCAAAAGCAAATGAAAGAAGATTCGCCCCGGCTGCATCCCCCCTCCTCCCGCAGCCTTCCGTGGATGCTTGAGCCCCAACAAGGCACTTGGCTATTCCATTAAGTAGATCTTATGTTTCCTATTGAACTTCTTTTACTGAAAAAGACCTTGTTTCCATAGATTAAGAACATTTAGATTGTCCTAAGGATTTGGGATATTCTCAAGTTATAAGAGTATTACTTTGTGAATGTTTTTATACGTGAAAATAATCCTTTCAGATTTCATAAGACTTAATACACGCCTCTCACAAGCAAGGAAAAGCTTCACTGTCATCACAAGGTGGTGTGTTTTTTGCCAAAGAGTCGCTACAGTACTTGAAGAAACAGTAAAAATAAATCGCTTTGATATAGGGGTGCCTGGGTGGCTGTGTTGGTTAAGCATTTGACTTTTGGGTTTAGCTCAGGTCCTGATCCCATGATTCATGAGTTCAAGCCTCACGTTGGGCTCTGGGCTAACAGGGTGGAGCCTACTTGGGATTCTCTCTCTCTCCCCGTCTCTGCCCCTCCCATGCGCTCGCTCGCTCTCTCTCTCTTTTTCTCAAAAATAAATTTAAACCAAATAAAACCTTTTAAAAAATCTGCTTTAAGTTGCTTTGATATTTGAAACCCAAATTTTCAGTTCTTCCCAAGGATGTAGCATTCAGGTCGGCCCCATCTACCTTCTGGGGGCAGGAAGCGGGGCAGGAAGGGCTCATTCACAGAAGGGGACCGCCGTGAGAAAGCCTGATATTGGGGGAGAGCCTGCCAAGTGGAGAGAGTGAGGAGGAGGATTCTGCAAAACACTCAAGGCACAACAGGAAGTGGGGCAGAAGGAAGGGCGTCCCTCTGTGCTGGAGAGGAGTAGGTCCTCAAAGAGGAGACAGGATTAAGTTCAGAAATGAGCCGAGTGGGAGAAAAAAGGAGCAAGTGAGGGAAGCCCAACTTTCAAGGCAGTTCTTCCACAACCTGACATGTTTCACATGGATGTCCTAATTGTGTGAATGGTTACACTTAAATGAGAACACACGGGGACTCAGAACAGTACCTGGCACGTGGTTAGTATCCAACTCGGGTCTGTGGTTGAGGTGGTGGTGATAATGGTGGTAATGGTCACAGCAGCTGCCCTTGGGTGCCACGGTCCGCCATGCTCTTCCACCTACGCCCAGCCCCCCACACATTTAGCACCTGACCCAGACGGGCACCGAGTTTATATCCCCAGTTCCGGGGCAGCTCAAAGGTCTCATCTGTTCATTCGACAAATGTTTATTGAGTGTAACTCACACACTCAGTCTTGACACTGAGGGTCCCAGAGAGAACAAGACAAGCATGTTCCTCTCCTTCGTCATCTACACAGGAGCACCCACTTCCAACTTATTAGTACCCGAACCCTAAAAGAAACCCACCTCCTTCACTGCACCCCAGACTGCTTCTGCTTACAGGGTCATCTGCAGAGGTCCCCTGGGCCTTGCTGCCAGGAGAGAAGTAAAACTCCCTGCTCCTGCTCCTTACGATAGGAAAACCCTCTGGGCACCCGAGCACTTTCCTCTTGGTTTCCTTGGAGGATTTTAGCTGGGCAAAATCCCCCCTTGAACCGGGGACTGAAGAATGTAGGGATCGCCATCAGAATGACCTTTCAGCTGATGCCCTTTCTTCCGGTAAAAACAAAGTTAAGCCAAGTTAAAACCATTTTGAAATAACAGTTTTGTCTGCTAGAGCTTGCCAATCTCCTGAAGATTTTTCCTTAGCCACATTGTACTTCCTTTTCATCATTCCACACATACTTTCAGACCCAAAGCTTCAAATAAAAGTATCATGATAAACTGTCAGAGGACACAGCCCACCATGTCCAGGGAAGATCGTAGCTAGCCTGGGGGCTCCAGCTGGGGGCTGGGGAAGGGAGCAGGGTTTTTACGCCCTCCCCATGCCCCCAGAGGCCCTTCGGTACAGCTGGAGACATTGTTTTGTTGTCACATCCGTTGGGTAGAGGCCAGGAATACCGATCAAGACCCTACAGTGCACAGGACGAGTATTACCCAGCCCCCAGATGTCAACAGTGCCAAGGTTGAGAAACTCTGGGCTAGAGTAACATGGACTTAAAACAATTAGGTGACCCGTCCATACTTAAGTAGACGAACCCGTGGAAAGTCCCTTCCTTCTTCCCATAAGAGGAGAAAGGCAGAATGGCGATGGTTATGGGTTATGTCTGTCACCCCACCAAACAGCCCCCCTCCTGTGACCCTCAAACTTCAATTCCCACCAAAAATACAGAAACCAGTAACTTGCATACAGTCATCCAGAAGAACACAGGAAGCTCATCCTCTTCCTACTAAATTCTAAATATGGCATCCTAACTCCAAACCTACGGATTAAGCTCTATCTAGGACTTTACACAAGGCTTTCTAGATTCTTCTTCAGGACACAAAACTGAGAGCCAGGAAGGCTGAGTGAGTTGTCCAGGGTCCAGAAGGCAGGAGTGGGCAACATCAGAGCTCAAAACAAGTCTTTCCCGAAGGCCATGCTCCTTCCTTGGGTGGAGGTAGCAGACCAGGTCATCACATGCTTCCAATCATATTAAATGTTGAATGTAAGCAGACTTCTTAAACAAATATGAGCACCCTCACAGAGTGTTCAATGAAAGGGAATGCTAAACACCAAGAAGCTTCAGAAAAGCGCTAACGTCTTGAGATTTTAAAGAAAGTTCTAGAAGCACTTGCAGTATCCCAGTATATTTCTATACTGACCACCTCGAACCCAGGTCGCCCGTCTCCCGTGACCCATACAGCTGTCTGGTGGGGGGAGGGCTCATCCTGGTGCATCCTACCCAGCACACCCCGCAGCATGCAAATATTGGGAAATGAAAGAAGCTCATTTGGGGTTTAGAAGCTTGAGTACTTTGTGTAGCAAAGACTGGGGTATTTTGAGAGCAGGACATAATTTGAAGGAATTGCCTAGTCCGGCTCCTGCAGGAGGTAATCAGCGCCCTGGTAACCTAATCTGAAAACAAAAGGCCACCTCTCGGGAGAGAGGGAACACAGCCTAATTGTTCAGCAGCCCTTGCTCGCTCAGTTTCAGCCAAAGGAAGCAAGAACGGTCATTAGGGCATGAAAGCTCTTTCTCGGCATTAACTCATCAACTCGTCTCAGAAAACTGCCCGGAAGGTAAAGAGGTTCTGAGGATTCACACCAACCGTGGATCAACCGAGGCAGGGACCAGTCCTGGTTTCTGAGAATTTGAGAGAAACAAATGAAAGGGCTCCTGTCTGCCGCGCACAGCAGCTCTGTCTCCCCCTAGAGACAGGAGTCACACCAAAAAGAAAGGAAATTCTGGTGGAACCAAACTTGCCACTCCTCCTACCCTGAGTCCTTTTAAGACACTGTGGGCCCGGCCCAAGGGACTGCGGTCGATTAAGTGCAACTGAACACACAGACGGCAGGCTTTGCCTCTGGGGGTTTGGTTAGCTGATGTCGACCCGGAGGGTCGCAATGACAAACACGAATGGATGCCACCCACGGGTAGGATGTCCGGAGCACTGGCCCACGCCGCGTGGAACTCGTCAGGCAGGGCCACGTGACGGGACACCCCGAGCAGAAGGGCAGAAAGCCATCGCCCGGTTCTGTAAACGGGCCATCGGGCCACACATGTGCCAACGGGTATTTTAACGGGGGAACCCTTTCTCGGTGGAATTTAAGTCTCTCTTAGAAGCAGAGAATAAATGAGGAGCTCATTGGAGGAGCTATTTGCCAATTAACAAGCCGCAGCTCTGTTTCTCTGTTTAAGGGCCCAACTGATTAAAGGCGCATGCCTCATTTAAGCAGGAGTCTCATGGACGTTACCTGGAATTAAAAAAAAAAGGGGCCCAGCATCCTTTATTCAAAGTACATGCCTTTGCGATTCATTAAAACGCTTTCAAACTCAATGCAAAGGATCAACCCGCAGAAGCATTTTCACTTGTTTTATGGAATATTCACATTTTTAATTCTTTGTTTAGCGTGATCTGCCCTCTTTGAGGTATTACAAATATAATAATAGCAGAAGGGGTACCCCGGCCCTGGTCCCCAGGAGAGCCCCGAGAGCTGCAGCACCGCTGTGACCTGCAGCGAAAGGCTCAGGAAGGCCCCAGGGCACGGGTGATCACCGGGAACCACATCTCCATCAAGCCCTGGTCCCCACAGGAGGCCCTGTCTCATGGCCCGTGGAAGCCACAGGCCACAGTGACAAATGCCCAGGACAGTGGGACCAGCTCTCCGCAGCCCTTTCTCAGAAGCCGGCTCAGCAAGAAGGCGGCTCAATCCTCATCAGCTAACGGAAAGTGACAATGGTCTCTGCCCTTCCTAAAGGGCTCCGAATGGTACGCAAACACCCCGTCAACTCTGGCCAGAGTCCAGAAGGTCCCCAGAACGGCTCTCTCCATCTATTAAAGCACAAGTAGACGCCCCCTCACGCTACGGCCAGGCTCAGCCCATAAACAAGGTCACACGGTGTTTTGACCCCTCCATTGCTTGTTGAAACAATCAATCAGTGAAGACTGCTGTTTGGATAAAGGAGTCTAGTGTGCGTTTACTCACTGGTCGTAGACACCGAGACCACTGGGCTGTACTCATGCTCTCCAGAGGGGCTGGTGACCTTCAGTCGAAATCTGTACAGGGTTCGTGGTTCCAGACCTTCCACAACATGCTTTGTAGCATATCCCCTAGACGAGAGAAGACACGTGTGACAATGACACCAAGTAATCGAATTGGCACGCTCTGAGAGTTACCAAAAGAGCGGGTGGATGTGCGTTTTGAATGCACATCCTCTAGGACCCCATGTTGGTTGTGGTCAGTCTCCCACACCAGACTGCCAGGGCCCTGGGCGCAAAGGACAAGTCACGCACCCGTCCCTCCCCACCCTGCCCAAAGCGTCGAATCAGGAGCAAACGCATGACTTTTTGCTTGAAGCAAAACTACTAATTTTGAGGGTGGTTGTTACACAGCAAGGGATAACAGATACACATCAACAAAGAAGAAACTGTAACAAAGACAACGAAGAAATGGCACCAACTGCATTAAGAAGAAAACATTTGGGGGTGCCTGGGTGACTCAGGCGGTGGAGCATCCGACTTCAGCTCAGGACATGATCTTGCAGTTCATGGGTTCGAGCCCCACGTTGGGCTCTGTGCTGACAGCTCAGAGCCTGGAGCCTGCTTCGGATTCTGTGTCTCCCTTTCTGTCTGTCCCTCCCCCTTGCACTCTCTCTCTAAAACAAACATTTAAGAAAAACTTTTTTTAAAGAAAAAAAAACATTTGAATAAAGAAACCAAGAAAACAGAAGGGTTAAAAGTTGATATAAATATGTTTATCATAAAAGTGAAAACTCTAAAACCAAGATAAATATTCAGAAAAACTGCATGGTCCAAAAAATCATTTTCATCACCATCTAAAACATAGGAGGGCAGCACACAGTCTCAAGAGTGAGTGGATTCTGTCATGAGGTGAGCACACATCCAGATGTATAGATACATGAATCACAGAATAGGAACCCTGACTTCGTGGCATCTGAAAAGACCCTTCGGAGCTCAGATGGCATATGATGTCAAAGCTTCAGTGGAATTCAATGTCAAGGGTTAAAGACTTAACAGAGTTTTAGACCAAAATAAAACCAAAAGTGCCCCCACTAAAGCCCAATGTAGCTGAACGCCATAAGGTCACCCTGAAGCGAACAGCTCCTTCAGAGCCCCCGGAAAGACAGATTACACACCTGCTTTGAAAGCAGACATTACTGAGCACGTGAATGGAAGTCTGGAAGCTCTCACTTCAAGGGAGAGGACCCCCAGCAGAGCCCCCAACACAGGGGCCAGGGCCACCACCGCTGGCCGCTGTACTCCCCAACATTCCCAACGATCACAGCCCAGCCACGGGGTGACCAACAGAGGCTGTGGGAGCCATACAACTCCCCACGGCCGCGGAACGGTACCTAAACAAACAGAACAATCTAGAGGAAAGCATAACGCATGCCCGGATTTTTGTGATCAGTCAATAAGCAAATATTTGGTGCAGCAGCTGAGCAAACATGGAACAGAAGGAACCAGATACCAGGGCACCTGGGCAGCTCCATTGGTTAAGTGTCAGACTCTTGATCTCGGCTCAGGTCATGATCTCACAGTTTGTGGGTTCAAACCCTGTGTTGGGCTCTGCACGGAGCCTGGAGCCCGTTTGGGATTCTCTCTGCCCCCTCCCCTACTCATGCTGTCTCGGTCTCCCTCAAAATAAATAAATAAATTTCGAAGGGAAGAAAGGAGGAAGGGAGGAGGAAAGAAAGGAGGAGAAAAAAAGAGAAAAAGAGAAAGAAAATACTAGAACACCTAAGGACTCAGTTGCCAGATTTGCCATGTCTCTCTCGGCTCCCCCCACGCCTCCCCCTGTTCTGATCTAGCCTCCTGTTGGGGACTCTGGACTCACTTCTGTAGCCCTGACTCTGCCCCAGCCCAGCCCTCCGCGCCTCCATCGGACCGCCAGCTGGTGTCCCAGCGGAGCTCTGCTCCTCCCCCAGACGTCCCATCTTTGTTCCTTGAGTTGCTTGGGCCCAAACCCTCGGTGCCACCAGCAGAAGACTGGATTATTGTCCCCATGTATTTGGTGCCCTCCCAAGGGTTCTGTACCGCAGTCCTCTTGACCGTGGGATTTGCTTTGAGCAACGAAGCGGAAGCAGGAGTGAAATGTGCCGTTCAGGATGGAACTTGAAGAAAGTGTGCCCTGTCCTCTGCCCGCCGCCTCAGGGACTGCCACCACGTAGGCACAGGCTGCTGCGTCAGCCCAGGCAGACGTGGGAGACAGACACCCGGGAAGGAAGCCGCGGCCGACACAACGGGGATTCCGTGCGGGGCCATGGAAGGTTCTAAGGTGTAATGCGCATGGCTCTCCTGTCATCTCCTGCCGCCTTGAAGCCCCTCCTGCCCGCACATGTCATATCTGAACCACCAGCAAAGTCTTCAAGTCTGTCTTCCACACCATCCTAAATTCAAGTACCGCTCACACTCTGTTCCGTCCTCTCCCGCCTCAATTATTTGCAAAAGCATCTGCCTTCCTGCAGCTTGTTCTCCCCTCATCGGCCAGAGCGACTGTCAGAGAGCACCTGCCAGGCTGCACCCCTCCTCAGACTAGTGGTCTCCACGGGGTCCCCATCTCTTGGGGCAGAAGCCACGGCTCTGCCCAGCGACTCCCTGCCATCACCTCGCTGACCGCAGCCCGTGGGGCTCTCCTCACTCGCTGCGCTCCTCGGTGCTCCTGGAACATACCAGGCACAAGCCCGTCTCTCTGGCTGTTTCATTTGCTGGAATGTTCTTTCAGATCCTCACCAGCTCCAGATATCCCTCCTCTTTACCCAGATGTCACCCGGGCAGGGAAGCCTTCTCTACCTCTGCTCCAAACCCCCAACATTTCCTGTGCTTTTTCTCCTCGCACTTATCACCATCTGGCCGACTTGATATTTTCACTTATGTCTTTTATTTATTGTTTTTCTCATCATGCGGGGGGAAATTGTGTCTGTGTTCAGTGTGCATCCCCAGCACCCAGAATGGTGTCTGGCACATGGGAAATACTCACTAATACATGCTGATTGAATAAAATGTGAATGAATGATTCATGAATGAAATGCACAGTTATCGTAGGAATTTAGAAGGGTAGGCATGCTCCAAGGACGACAAACAGATCTCACGGAGGATTCATGCTCAGAAACAAGAGAGACAAGAAAGGCCGGTTGAGGGCAAATTGTGAAGGTCAGCAAATGCTCGTCCGAAGAGTTTGGCCTTCATCCTTCCAGAAATGGAGACTCGTGGAAGGGATTTGAAGAAAAGGAAGATTAACAAGAAAGTTAACCTAGCAAGCAGAAGGAGAAGGATAGAAGGCCAGGAAAAGGGGCAGGAGGCCAATGCAGTCAGCAAGTGGGCTAGACGGTCTTAGGACCTGGAGAGATGTCCAGGAATGATCCAGAAGATGGAGCTGGCATCCTCGTCGGGGGAAATGCCACAGCGTCACCTAGAGAAGCAAAGGAGGCATCTGCAAAGGGAAAACTCACAAAGCTGGGTACCCGGCTATGAGGGACGCTCAAGTCCAAGAAGACACCAGGATTGGCTGGCCGTGAAGGGGATAGAAACTGACAAGTCAAAACGTTCTGAAATCCATCATTCCAAGGTCACATATTCTAAACTGCCTTTTCAAAGCACGGCATTGCCGGTTTTAAGGACACCTAGAGAAAGCATAACGAAGCAGAAGAGGTCACAATTAACACAGTCTAGTTCTGCCATCTAGTGTCAAGCTCTTGCATCAACTCTTCGAGGGGAGGCAAGCATTTCAGGCGGCGCTGGGGGAGGCAGATGGAGGCCTCGCTGTGAGCTCCATGTCGGGACCTCATCCAGGTGAACCTGCCTCTGACACACTGAGGTCTCTGGGGAACAGACACGTCCGCCTGGAGGCCAGGCCGTGGGGCTGCACCCTCTCTCTGGGGCCGTGCGCTACCTGGACGCCCCACAAAAGAGACGGGAGGAAGTGGAGGCGTATGCAGTGGGGCCCCACCTGACCTGCCCAAGTGCAAGTGCAGCCAGCGTGTGTGAGGGAAATGGGGGTGGGGCTGTATGATCGGGTCTTTCCCTTCTCCGTACAAATACTTCTAATACCAGAATTCATGGTTTTAGGGGCACCTGGGTGGCTCAGTCAGTTAAGCTTCTGACAGCTGTGCTGACAGCTCAGCGCCTGGAGCCTGCTTCCGATTCTGTGCTTGTGCTTTCCCTGCCCCTCCCCCACCCACACTCTGTGTGTGTTTCTCTCTCAAAAATAAACATTAAAAAAAAAAAAAAAGAGGGGCGCCTGGGTGGCTCAGTCAGTTGAGCATCTAACTTCGGCTCAGGTCGTGATCTCACGGTTCATGAGTTCAAGCCCTGCATCAGACTCTGTGCTCACAGCTCAGAACCCGGAGCCCGCTTCAGATTCTGTGTCTCCTTCTCTCTCTGACCCTCCCCTGCTCATGCTCTGACTCTCTGTCTCTCAAAAATAAGTACACGTTAAAAATTAAAAAAAAAAATAAAGAATTCATGCTTTCAGATGGAAACCACTCCATAGAGAATAACACACAACATGATATCATTCAAATAACATTTTCAAGTAGTCAGGCGAATTACTATCAGATTAACTGCATTTCAGATTAGTGCATTTGGGGTTTTCTATGGAAGGATTTTTTTTGGTTGTTTTGGGCGGGGTTGTTTTGGTTTTGTTCTTGATACACAGAATTGTTCATTAAACCCCAGGGAACATGGAAGGCTCTGTGAAGACCCTCACACGACCACAACGCCACCTCGAGGAAAGGCCAGCGACAGGCTGGAGCCACTCTGTCCTTGACCAGGCCAAGGCCAGCCTCCGGGCTGTGAGCCTGCACTCTAGCTTCCCGTAACGTGAGCACCGGGGGGAACGGGCGGAAACGGGCCAGAGGTGCACAAGGTCTTTCAGTATCACTGCTTACGACCGCGTGCAAAATCTACGACAATCTCAAAATTAGTTTCCGTTCAAGGCCGATTTGCCTCTCATGTTTGGTACACCTAAAATAGTCATTTTGCAAGTGGCAAAGCTGTCAAAGGGAAGAACTAAGGCTTGAAATGCAGACTAAGAAAGAGACTTCCTGACTGCCCCGAGTGATGCTCGTTTATGAGTTCGTGTGACAAATCCTGAGAGCGCCCACGGTGTGCCAAGGCTCCGCCGCCAGGACCGGGGGACCCGGTGGAAACGAGCAGAAGTCTTTCCAGCCTCTCGCGGAGTTTAAAGCCTGGTGGGGAGACACAGTGAGCACGCCAACAGAACAGAGCCAGCAGAGCCAAATGTCATTAGACACAGGAACTGAAGTCCTGACGGAGGGGTGCCTGGGCGGAAGGAAGCCGCTTCGGCGGACCGTCGCGGAGGGGACATTTGCCCTGATGTCCATGAAGTGTGAAGGAACCAGTCGTATGCAAACAGGAGGAAACGCCTTCAAAGGGGTAACGAGAAGGGCCCTGACCTGGGAACCAGCACGGCCCGGAAAGAGCTAGCAAAGGGCAGCGGTATGACCGGAGGTCCAGAAGTCATCCAGGGCAGACCGGGGGCCCAGCCCCCCTCTCCGAACACAGTGGCCTCACAGAACCTCCTCTAATCTCAGATTCTCTTGATTCTGTCTCTACATTTCAGAGTTTTAAAATATACCATTAGAATATTACACAAGCCGAAGAAGGTCTCAAAGGTATAGGAGGTTTAATTTCAAAGTTATTGCTAATGCTTATCTTCCAAAAGTTATAAATCGTAAAGAGCGTGCATGCAGAGAGCGCCAACTCATTTTTTTCTTTCATTTCAAAACGAGTCCTTTTAAAATAGGAATAGAATCAAGCTGCTCCTTTTTTTTTTTAATTAATTTTTTTTTTTTTTTGAGAGAGAGAGTGCACACACCAGCAGGGGATGGGCAGAGAGAGGAAGACGGAGAATCCGAAGCAGGCTCTGTGCTGACAGCAGAGAGCCCGACGTGGGGCTCGAACTCATGAACCGCAAGACCATGACCGACTGAAGTCAGACGCCTCACCAACTGAGCCACGCAGGCGCCCCGAAACAAGTCTTTTCAGAAATGATAGAAACCATTCCAGCTCATCAGGAAATCATAGCAAAATGTGAAGCAATTCAACACTGCACCTACGTATAAATGATACCGTAAGTGTGCATTTTGGGGTCTTCTTCCTCGACTGAAAACCTGAGCCACTGCTCTTGAGGTCCATGCCGTTTGGCTTTCTTGTCCAGATCCCAGTACAGTTCAATGCTGTGATGAGTCACCCTGCCCACAACGGGCGGGTGAGGCTTTGAGGACGGTGTGATTTCTGAAAAAAGAAGGATACAGAATCTCAGGACTCCATTTCCGGAAGGACCAGAGACCCGCGGAGCGCAGGGCAGCTGCTCAGAGATCAGACGGTTTTCCTACACATCAGGCATTGTGTAAGGATCCCTCCCCCCACCCTCGCACTCCCCCTCCTCCCCCTTCCCCCACCCTGCTTGCAGAACATCTGAAAAACAAGTGACAGAAAATTCAGGTGATGTCAGCGAGCTACCCCACACTTGAACGACTAGATCATACCGGTCCCACCAACACTGTATTTCACTTACAGACCTTTCCAAAATGATAGTTAACATACCAGACTAATTAGGTTGCTTTTGAGCTAATGAAACTCCGTGTGCTGCTATAATCCTTCAACGACACGGCTAGTAAACAGAGCTGGTAGTAAAATACACCTGGTCCCAGTGTTTGTAACACAGATGACAAAGGACCGGTACCTGTTCTCTACAAACAGCTCTTACAAACTCACCCTGGGGAAAACCCAACGGCTAATCCCTAACCAGGGAAACGATGAGCAGTGCACAAAACACATCAAAAACAAACAGCCAGCATCCAGTCTGAGCACACGTTCATATTCCCTACTGGTCACAGAAATTGAGGACAGTGGTGTGTAACTTTGTATCCGGACACTCAAGAAGAGAGGTCACAACTACCGGAGGTGACGGTGCAGGGAGGGGACGCTCTCATACATCGGTGGTCAGGAAATAGGAATTCCAGTCATTTTAGGAAGCAATATGGTAACATTGTTTAAAAAAACAAACCTATAGGCCTTCTCTCCAGCCCTCCAATGAATGCAGAAATCAGAGCGCCGAGGGACACCCATTCAAGGACATTAAGTGCTACAGTTTTCAGCAATTTATGCGCGCGCACAAGAGAGAGAGAGAGAGAGAGAGAGAGAGAGAGAGAGAGAGAGAGAGATGACCCATTAATAAGGGAACAAATAAATGAGGACAAATAAAAGCTGACAAGGGGCCCAGGACCCACCAGGCTGGTCAGTGTTTGGTTGTTGTGTTTCAGGTTGGGTTCACCCACTCCAGTGAGATTTTCGGGTTCTCTGGGGTCCGTGGGTCAGTCCGTGCCTTACACTACTAAAACCTCTCCCTAAGACTACTGAATACCGAAAACGAACCATGGACTGAAGGGGGTGGGGGAGGGAGGGAAGGGGGTGATGGTCATGGTGGGGGGCACTTGTGGGGAGAAGCACTGTGTGTTATATGGAAACCAACTTGACAATACACTATTAAAAAATAATAATAAATAAACATTAAAAAATAAAAATAAATAAAACCTCTCCCTAGACTGCAAGGCCTTCAGGCCTCAAAAGTATCACTGATTCAGCACACTTGTTATTCAGGGAGAAAAGCCCTGTGCTGCCCTGAAGCTGGGCCCCAGGGAGCTGCCCCCCTGCCTGGCTGGCAGACCCGGGGAGGCCTCCTGCAGCGCGGCGCCGCCCTGGTCCTGCCTGCTCCAGGCCTGGAGGACCAGGACCGGGACGCGGCCACCCTCCTTTACTTCCCAGAGATGCACTAGGGGGCAGTCGGCAAGCTCCTTTTTCTCAACTTCGTGCTCCTAATATTTATCCAAAGCACGGGACGGTGGGATTGGAAAGCCTGGCTTCAAATTCACGCTCTCAAACGGTCAAAACTCTTCAGCCTGTTTTGTGATAACTAAATAACAGTGAGGAGCTCAACCCGGGCGCCTGGGTGGCTCAGTCGGTTTAGCGTCCGACTTTGGCTCAGGTCGTGGTCTCACGGTGCCGTGAGTCCGAGCCCCACCGTGGGCTCGCTGCTGTCCGTGCAGAGCGCACTTGGCATCCTCTGTCTCCCACTCCGTCTTCCCCTCCCCCGCTTGCTCACGCGCTCTCTCTCAAAAATAAACATTTTTGTAAAGGGAAGTGGCTACATAAATCACGGTGTACTTCATACAATGAAATCCTACAGAGCACCCAAAAGAAACGAGTTCTACCCGTGACACACGTCAATCTCAATGAGTGGAAAACACATTTAAAGGATACGCTACATGATACCATTTATGTGTTTAGCACACAACACTAGCTATTATTTATGAATACACACGGATGCATAGACGTTAAATACGTGGACAGGAAGAATGCACACCACCTGGGCCGAGTTATCCCGAAGCCGGGAAAGGGACGGAGATGTAATGGGGAGGGGCCCTTACCTCTATATTTGTAGGGTTTCAGTTCTTCAAGAATTTAAGACACAGTCAGCAAAATGCTTGCATTTTAAACTGATATGGTATATGGGAGTGTACAATTTTCAATGTCTTGGGGGTATTTGAAATATTAAGAATTACAAAAATGGTAAGCAGGGGCACCTGGGTGGCTCAGTCGGTTAAGCAGCCGAATTCGGCTCAGGTCATGATCTCACGGTTCGTGGGTTCGAGCCCTGTGTCAGGCTCTGTGCTGACAGCTCAGAGCCTGGAGCCTGCTTCGGATTCTGCGTCTCCCTCTCTCTGCTTCTCCCTCACACTCTGTGTCTCTCTCCCTCTCAAAAAATAAACAAACATTAGAAAAAAAATTTTAAATGGTAAACATTACTCTTACAGGACTGGTGGTTTTCTTATAGAAAACGATTTCAGCGTCCTACATGCTGGTGAGTATTTGGGGGACAAGGGCACTTTCGCTTCCCCCACAGCCCGGCCGCCAGCCCTGGGGTGTTAGCATCTCATTTAATCCCAGCAATGCCGCTTGGCATGTTCTGAAGACATGATGTTAGGACACCATAGTTGAGCAACTTTTTTTTTTTTTTTCCTTTCCAGAACCCTCTAAACCTATCCAAAGACTGGGACTGAGAGACTGTTATGGACAACCCCCAACAGAAGTAGAAGCCAAAACCTGCTTCTATTCCAAAGACGCCCGGCTTAGAATCCTACTAAAAATCAGGATAAGCAAGGAACGAAGGTAATGCCAGATTTTGAAATGGAAAAATCAAAGGGCTCACCATGAATTGTGATAGGAGGAACTAAAAGATAATAATCCCAGTTACCCAAGCGTTCCTCACACCTTGCTCTCCACGAATCACTGACACAAGCAAACAACCAGAGACCTCTGTCCCTGAGCCTGGCCCTGGTGCCGCCAACCTGGCAACAGGCCCCCAGCCAGCTGCAGGCTCAGCACGGAGGGACCCCCCGCCTCCCACCGCCCTCCCCCCATCTGGCACACCAGGAGAGCTGTGGCATTTGGAAAAGTTGGTTTGCTAACCGCACCCCCCCCGCACCTTTTTCTTAAGGAGAGATCAGACTTCCCTGACCGCACACGAATCACGGCCGTGGTGACGGCCACCGGCTGTAATGGAGACGCCACGCTGCACCTCGTTCGTTCCCCCAGAACACGGAACAAGTGTGCACCGGCCCATCGGGATGTGCTAAGTCGTCTTTACTTAACAACGAAACTTCCCACGATGCAAATCTCAACCTGGGTAAGAGATGCTTTGGGTCGAAAGCGATTAATGCCAAGCAGACTCGGATGGTCAGGACACGAATGAGTGTTCTCATCAGAGAAGACCCGAGGATTTTTCAGGTGACCAAACAATAACCAGCGGATGAGACCAAACTCGTTTCGGTCTTGGAACAACCTACAGTCATTTGACAAGTGTGTTTTAATCCATACAACATTATACGCTACATATATTACACCATTATACATATATACTTATGTTACATTGTATACTGTACATATATTGATAAAAATTCTATTTTTGTCATGACTTGCCAATATACATATTTTAGGATGTTGGCTTTTGGATCAAAAATACATATATGAACACGTCACTAGCCCACGTGCAAACATTGGCACGCAGCGGGGACAGCGCTGGGTCAGCACTGAGTCTCCGGAAGAACTGACAGGCCCTACCTGCCGGGAGGAAAATGGCAAGAACTCAGCTCTCACTCTGTGGCAGGCACCCTCGTAGATGCTTTCCACTGATTTCTCTGTTTAACCTTCGCTACAGCTCTATACGGTACAAGGATTTTTTAAAATTCTCATCATAAAATATCCAAGACACAGAGAGGTTAACAAATTTGTCTGAGGTCACACAGCAGTAACCCTCAGAACCAGGCAGTTCTGGCTCAGGGGTCCCTAACTTATTTTTTTTTTAAGTTTATTTGTTTATTTACTTGGAGAGACAGAGTACAAGTAGGGGAGGGGCAGAGAGAGAGAGAATCCCAAGCAGGATTGGCACTATCAGTGCACAGCCTGATGTGAGGCTTGAACTCACAAAATGTAAGATCATGACCTGAGCTGAAATCAAGAGGCTGCTTCATCGGCTGAGCCGCCCAGGCGCACCAAGAGTCCCTAACTTTTAACCCTTGGTGCTCATCAAGAGAAGCCTGCTCTCAGCCCCCTTCACCTGTTTCACCCACCCCCACCCCCACCCCCTCTGGTAACCACCATTTTGTTCTCTCTAGTTAAGAGTCCCTTTTGGGGGCGCCTGGGTAGCTCAGTCGGTCAGCGTCTGACTCAAATTTAAGCCCCGCATCGGGCTCTGTGCTGACCATGCTGAGCCTGCTTAGGATTCTCTCTCTGCCCCTCCCGCATCGCTCTCTATCTCAAAGTTAAAAAATCAACTTAAAAAAAAAAGTGGTTTTTGGTCAAACCATTTTTTTTTAAATAACATTTAACTTGTGAGCCAACTTGAACCCCCAGGTAATTTAAAAACGAACATGAAAAGTTAACAATTAAAGGGGAGATGGTCATTGTTTACATAAAGTGCAGGGATGTGGCACGTGGGAGAGAGAAGTGCGGCCAAGTCCCTCGGCACCGGGGTCAGGAACTCGGTCCACGAGAAGGAACGTGGCCCAGGCGAGCACAGGACCAGACGTGGGGGCCGAGAAGATGGGGAGGTGTGGCAGCCGTCCCCCTGGACACGGTAAGTGTGGGAAGGAAGCCGGCCAGGCGCCTCGTTACGTCCAGCATGCAATGTGGGGTTGGGGGAAGGCTGGGGCAGTAACAGGTGAGAAGAGGTTCTAGAACGTGGGTTACATAATGGGTGAGGTGACCCCTACATAAGTACTCACACCAGGGCAGGGCACACACGTCGTACTGGAAAAATCTGCCAACCTGAGTTTACTACCAACACGCGAACAAGCTCCTCCATTTTCAAAATTTTGTCACCCCCACACTTTATAGGGCAAGGAAGCGCATCTAGGACCCCAGGCCCGGCCCGCTCTCCTCCAGGACCAACCCACGGGCTACATGACAAGTCACACATCTTTCCTGGGGTGATTAAAATCAACGTTTTCGAAAAACTCAAAAGCTCACCTTTCTGCTGTTTATTTGACCAGGATGTTCATATCCACGTTTATATTTCTCTTCTATCATAAAAAATGCTGTTGGGGAACTGTTCTTTATGAATTTTGCAAAATGATCACACACGCATTAATAGACACAAGTTAGATGCTACTTTTTTATTCCTTTACTTCCAGGATAGAGTTGAGATACAATGTTAGATGCGACTTTTCATACAAAACTTTTAGGACTCTCTTTTTCCTAGGGCACCTGGGTGGCTCCGTCGGTTAAGCTTCTGACTCTTGCTTTCAGCTCAGGTCATGATCTCACAGTTTGGGAGGTCAAGACCTGCATCGGGCTCTATGCTGTTAGAACAGAGCCCGGGTGGGATTCTGTCTCTGCCCCTCCCTGCTTGCGCGCTCTCTTTCTCAAAATAAATAAACATTTAAAAAAAAAAAAACAATTCTTTTTCCTGATTATGAGTATTAGATCTTTTAAAAGGTGTTTTTGCTTATTTAAGTCTGATAACCAATGTCAAACATTTTTCTAATTTTTTTTCATGTTTGTTCATTTTTCAGAGAGAGAAAGACGGAGACACAGAATCCGAAGCAGGTTCCAGGCTCCGAGCTGTCAGCACAGAGCCCAGAGCGGGGCTCGAACTCATGAGCAGTGAGATCATGACTGAGCTGAAGTCAGACGCTTAACCACCTGAGCCACCCAGGAGCCCACCGGTGTCAAAATTTAACCAATCACATAATCTCAGGTCACAAGCTCAGGCTTAAAATTTAACTTTCCTAAAAAGATACCAACAAAAAGGGGACAGAAAAAAACCCTACCTTAATTTTTCAAGTTCCCTTCAACAGCTGGTAGGTTCTTCCCATCGAGGCAAAGCTCTCTTACCTGAGAAGTTTTCCAACAGGAAACAGGACGGTGGAGACCACAGGTCACGGGGTGGGGGAAGTGAAGGGGAGGAGAGGCACACGCTTGTGTCATGGGGACATGACGCACCGCAGCGCGACCCCAGGAAGCAGTACTGCGCCGCGTATTTCCAAGTTGCTAAGAGTCGATCTTAAGAATCCCCATCCCCAGGTGGGAAAAATGATCTCTAACTTTGTGTAGGGATCAGAAATACTGAATCAGTATGTTGCACACCCAAAACTAACGTTATAGGTCAATTACACCTCGATAAAATACCAGGCAAAAAAAAAAAATGTTTTCCAAAATATGAAAAAGGGAAAGACAAGGCAGATCTTAAAAGGACAATCAGACGAGGATTTAGGTATGTGTTTTGTATCGTAAACGCTCTTTGTAATAAAGTTCTTATGCAAATTTGACAAATAAAACAATTTTATGCCCCTCTTGCTGTTCATCAAGTAATAAATAATATGAACATAAAATATAGAGGCCTTCATACGCTGTCACCATTCAGTCCCTATGGTTACAAAGATGATATAAAATACGGCTTGAAAGCACACCAGAAATCCATTTTAAAAAGCTATCATTTACAAATTATAGGCTTTAACACAGAACACTGTAAAGTTTCAGTAAACCACGGTACAATATTAGGCCTTAGGATCCTAATTTTTTTAACTATGGGTTGTAATAATATACTATAACTTGGCGCATGGGAGGCTCAGTCAGTTGAGCGGCCGACTTCACCTCAAGGCATGATCTCACGCCTCATGAGTTCGAGCCCCATACGGGGCCCTGTGCTGACAGCTCAGAGCCTAGAGCCTACTTCGGATTCTGTGTCTCCCTCTCTCTCTGCCCCTTTCCCATCATTCTCTGTCTTTCTCCCTCTATCTCAAAAATAAACATTAAAAAAATTTTTTTAAATAATATAATGCAACAGAAATGTGCCAAGCCTATGAAGAGACTCAAAAGATGAATTAGTAAAAACATGACATTACCTGGATGCTGACGACAGGCACGTGACAGTATTTTAAAAGCTACAGAGGGGGCACCTGGGTGGCTCAGTCAACCAAGCATCCAACTTTGGCTCAGGTCAGGGTCTCAGGACTCACGAGTGGGAGCCCTGTGTCGGGCTCCGTGCTGTCAGCGCGGAGCCTACTTCAGATCCTCTCTCTGCGCCTTCCCCGGCTGGTGCTCTCACACTCTCTCAAAAATAAATGAACATCAAAATAAATGAATAAGAGGCTGCAGAGAAAACTAGTGACGGCAGTCCATACTGGAATTGGCCAATTGTGATTCATGGGACGGGAAGGCAGATAATCCTGGAGAAAGCAGACAGCAGCATACTCACTGGGGGCGTAGAATACCATAGAAGCGGAAGGGTCGTTTCTGTCCTTCCAAAGACACCTGCAAATTTACAGAGGTCAAGTTTCATTGACCAGGGACGTCTGCAGCCTGGCCTCCGGGGGCAGACGGTTTGTGACGAAGGTGACAGCACACTGAGGGGGACACCGTATAAACAGTGGAGGCTATCACCCGAAGCAATTCATCATGGCGCGAAGGTAGATTTATAGCAGCCGTGAACCAGAAACACACTCCAAATCAATACAAGGAGATCATAATCGTGCCCACCCCCTGCGTTTTAGAAGCTTCAAAAATTGTTTGCCATGAATACATACCGAAGAAGGAACTTTCAATCAAATATCATGACAGCCACAGAGGGATGACCGTTTGTCCTTTAAGGTCAAAATGAAATGTGACAGCCCAAAGGAGCTTAGTTCCACCAAACTATCATACTTCGTTCATAAAATGGAATCCTATAAAACCCTACTAGATGGAAATGTGGTAGGTCCCCTCCCCAAGGAAAGAAAAAAAAAATGAACATCTCAAGACAACCTGGCTATACAAATGTGTGACAACATCCGTCACGACCTTGTGAACAAGACCAACTCATCAGACCACACGTTTGCGTGTTACTATATATGGGAGGCAAAGAAGTAAAATAATATATTAAAAAACCACCGCCACATGGGGTTCGGGGCTCAGCGCTTTGGGTACCAACCCCACTGAGCGGTGCCGCAGGAGTCAAGTTGCTTCCTGGAAAGAAAAGCCTGGGGACACGACTCTCCGAGCGAGAATCCTGCTGCCAAAGGACCAAGGACAGAAGCAGAGAAACTTTAAAAATTCTAACCACCAGTAAATAGTTATGAAAATGTTCAAAAAGTTGCTACTAACCAAAAAAGGGGATGTTAGAAAAGCAAAAACAGATCCACGGATACAGTGAAAAAACTGGTGGCCGGAGGGGAGGGCGGGGTGAGGCATTGACGGACTGAGTGGGGGAAGGGGGGAGACAGGTCCAGGCCTCCAGTTACGGGATGAACAGGTCACAGGGATAAGAGGCACAGCGCCGGGAACACGGCTGATGACACCGCAGTAGCATTTACAGGGTCGGATGAGAGCCACGCTCGTGACACGCACAATGTCATGCATACACTTGTCCGATCATGACACCATACACCCGAGACTAATGTCACATCGCGGGTCAACTACGCTTCAATAAAAAAAAGAAGGGGGATGTTAAAATAACTTAGGTACCATTTTATTTATGAAATGTGATAAAGAAAATGAAAAGGTCATACCCTGCACTACTCAAGACTGTGATCCAATGGGTTTACTTACAGATTGTGGACAGTCCTGTAAACGATCCTTTGCTAAAGCGGTTTTGGCCATATTTGACAAGGATTATAAAATATCCCACCTGGTGAGCCCACTCCTAGCAACACGTCCAAAGAAAATAATTCAAAGCCGAAAAATAAATTTAAAACCTACAGTGTTCTTGTATTGTGTGTGCTTCTTACTCTATGTTGTAAAAATAGATTAAAAAATAAATTCCAACACATAAAAGAATAGAAAGATAGCAGAGTGCCCTCGCACCCGGCACCAGCTCGGTCAATCATCAGCGTGACCTTGGCCGGTCTTATTTCATCTATGCTTCCACTTCCCTCCATCCGTCCCCTAAACTGGATTACTTAATGGCTCAACTTTAATGAGCCTTTACTTTGTATCAGACCATGTTCTAAGCATTTTATAGATCACAGTCTCGTAGATCACATCTCGTGGGTCAAGGATACCACTGATCATTTATTCTTTATAACAACCTTATGGAATCCTAGAATGTCCCCCATTTCACAAATGAGCTGTAGATAGAGGTCCCATAACATGCCAGGAAGGGCATCCGGTAAACAGCAGAGCAAGGCTCTGAACCCAGGCAGCACGACACCAGAGTCATGTCCTTGACCTCTCTAGGTACCATCTACTACCTCCCTGAACTTAAATACACATACACATACACAAACGACAACATAAAAACCAAGAGAACCCCCTTAGCGTCGAGAGCAGAAAGAACTGCAAACATTATCTAAACGTTCAAGAACATGAAATGCGTTGTCAACACGGTGGCATGTCATGGAGGTGCAAGAATACTTCGCCACTAAAAAGCCACGTGGGAGAATATAACTAATGTCAGTATGTTTGCTATGCTCAGGGAAGAATACAGATTTGCAAAGGCAGCAATTATAATGATATAAAATATACAGATACACATACAGAAAAAGTCAGAAAAATGAAAGCCAATGAGAGCAGAATTACGGCTGATTTGGGGATAAATTTTATTGCTGTTACAACACTGAATATGAGAAAGACACAAAATGTTATTGCGCAGTTTCACTGACTCTTAATGAAAACAAAATTCAGATCAACTATGAGCCTCAATTCTCTCTCCCTGAGCTGACGTGTATATGAAAAAACAAGCCTGATAAAAGTAAGCCGGTGAGTCAAGGTGGATGCTTCACAGCCTGAGACATTTCAATTCCACTCCGGTTCAATTTATTGACCATTTTAGAATCGAACAGATCTTCTGGATTGCACTTACTTCCAAAAAATAACATCCGTTCATTCAGCATGTTAGCGGGACACCTTCTGCACCCCAGCAGCACAAGCGTAACCCACACGGAGGGGGGAGGGCTCTGAGAGCAGGGACACCACACACACACCAACCCTATGCAGCAGGTACATCTGGGGGAGGCGGGGAGATGCTCTCAAGTGAGGCGTGAAGTGTCAGGGGATGAATACAGCAGAGCCTGCGGGCAGAGAAGACACCATCTATTAAGAGAAAATAACATAGGGGCGCCTGGGTGGCTCCATCAGTAAGGGTCTCTTGGTTTCGGCTCAGGTTCGTGAGTTCAAGCCTCACGTTGGACTCTGTGCTGACAGTGCAGAGCCTGCTTGAGATTCTCTTTATCTCTGCCCCTCCCCTGCTCACTCTCTCAAAAACAAAGAGAGAAAAAAAATAATATGAAATGCAAACTGCTCAAAGTTGCTTCTCTCTACTTTGCTAGTAAGCTTTTAGATGGCAAAACAGAAACCAAACATAAAGCGAAACTAAACGACAACAAGACAAAACCTCCCAGAGTAAGAACCAGGAACTACAGCCTTGTGCCCTGGCTTCACCCCACGTGTCCCTCCTCAGGAACAGGGGGACAGATCCGGACGCCCATCTGCCTCCCTCTCAGATTTCCCACGAAGAAAAACCAACATGAAATACTGAGAAGTGATTTGAAATGTACAAGGGGCTCCCCCGAGACAGAGGTGATGCTTTTGAAAATGTTCATTTACTTTGTACGTTTTGCCGAGGGGAAACCCTGCTTGGAATTCCATACGGGTAACAAGTAATAGGCGAAATAGGAGATGTGTTTCGGAACCATTTCCTTTACCCCATGTGGTAACCGCAGTTCACGCAGGCGGCTCTGAGCAAGGCGCCTGGCCCGGCACTTGAGCTACGACGGGTCGGAACCTCCCAACGACCCGATGCTCCGTACAGATGAGGAACAGAGGGGGAAAGACAGGATCTAAGAGGTAAAGCAGCTTATTTAAAGCTGCAAACCCGGTAATTGGGGAGGAGTCTCAGCCCAGGTCTCTCCCTCCAGAGCCTGTGGCCCTCCCCACGTGCGGGACAGCGTGGAGCTTGAGAACCTTGTAAAAGGACAGTCTTTCCAAACCAAATATGAAAGGTCAACCTATTTATATTCTTTTGGCACAGAGCATGCCACTGAAGTCTCAAATATATTTAGAATGAAATGGTAGGATCTTTTTAAATGGGAGCACATTTTAATAGTAGCAATAGAAAAATCATTCGCATGCGTCTGCTTAGCTTACGCACTTTAAGAAAACTGCACTAAAGATGACCAAGCAATTCAGCAAACGCAGAAAACCAGTCAAGGATACTCGCCCTCACCAATAATCAGAACAAGCAATTAGAGGATTTCACAGTAATCGAATTTGTGAGCATTGAAAAGTGAAATCCGCTGATGGCAGAGAAGAGAAATAGAAGCAGGCAATTCCTTACTCGGGACATTATTCTGACAAATGCAAAGACAGTGACCATTATTATAATTCATGCCTGATTTGTGATTCTGGTTCTTCATATTCATCTGTTTCCTGGCTCCAGGCCGGTGTCCGTGGCCAAGATTCATAATCAGACACTTCACTGTAAGCGGTAACTAAATCTGTTCAGCAAACAGAATTCAGAAGCAGCTACTGCAGTTTCCTTCCAGAAAGTCTCGCTCCTCCGATGTGTAAGAAACAGCTTGAAATAGATTTCCTTCCCCTCCCTCCACTTGTTACAAATGTACAGCTTTGATCTCAGTTTGAAGGCAAATAAATTTCTTGCATCCTCCTGGCCAGCGTCCAACGCGGCTTCCCCTCTCCCCTCACCAGCTCCCTTCCTCCACGTCTTTCCCTCTTCACACACTTACACCCCCCTCCGACTCTTCTCTTAAATTTCATAAAAATATTTAGTAGATTTTGACTTCAAGTTATCCTTAAACCACAAGCTTTTGCTTTCATTCACACAATCTTACTAGAATATGTAAATGTATATCTCCTTACTAAACAGAGATTACAAAATTAACCCTGCAAATGAAAATTGGCATGTGTAAGCACTCAAGCATAATCTCAATTAAAAGGCAAAATAGGGGCGCCCGCATGGCTCAGTCGGTTAAGCATCCAACTCTTGATCTCTGCTCAGGTCATGATCTCACAGTTTGTGAGTTCAAATCCTGCGCTGGGCTCTGTACTGATGTCAGAGGACTCTCTGCTTAGGACTCACTCTCTCTCTCTCTCTCTCTCTCTCTCCCTCTCTCTCCCTCTCTCTCCCTCTCTCTCCCTCTCTCTCCCTCTCTCCCTCTCTCCCCCTCTCTCCCTCTCTCTCCCTCTCCCTGTCTCTCTCTGCCCCTCCCCTGCATGAGTTTTCTCTCAAAATAAATAAATAAACTTTTCAAATATAAATAAAGGAGCGCCTGGGTGGTTCAAGCTGGGTGAGTGTCCAACTTTGACTCGGGTCATGGTCTCAGGGTTCTTGAGTTCGAGCCCCACATCAGGCTTGCTATCAGCTTGTCAATGCGGAGCCCACTTCAGACCCTCTGTTCCCTTCTCTCTGCCCCTCCCCACTTGCACTCTCTCTCTCAGAATAAACAAACATGTTTATCTTATTTTTTTAACATTATTTATTTATTTATTTATTTTGGAGAGAGACACAGAGTATGAGCAGGGGAGGGTCAGAGAGAGGCAGACACAGAATCCGAAGCAGGTTCCAGGCTCTGAGCTGTCAGTACAGAGCTCAACGTGGGACTCAAACCCAAAGACCTGGAGATCATATCCTGGACCAAAGTCAGACACTTCACTGACTGAAATACCCAGGTGCTCCACTAAAACGTTTTTTTTAAGGCAAAGTAATTAATATCCAGTCGAAGAACTTTTATCAAGTATGCCATACTACCTTCAAAAAAAAAAAAGAGAGAGTTATTCAGATACTAGAAATTGTTTAAAAGAATTCTCTGGATTAAGTACATTTTTCCCAAAAGTGGTGACAGCATTTCTTTCTGATATAAAAGCAGTATTTACTCATTGTTAAAAAAAGAAATACAGAAATATTGAAACCAGAAATAAAATTTCTCCTATAATTCCCTCCCCACAGATGACCACTAGCAATTCAACAGAAACTCAAGGATTTCTTTAGTGTGGATACAGAAGATTTTCAAAAAATGGCGTCCTACTCAAGGTACTGTTTGCAACTTGCTGTTTTAAATCACTAGGTTACTGATTTTCTTGAGTGTTAACCATATGCGACTTTGACTCAACTTCTGAAAACAAACTACTCTCTGTGTATGATGTCTTGTATAGAAATAATACCTCAGTAAAATTTATGGTGCATTTAACATTACATAGGGACGCAAATATTCTCGTAAGACAAATTCGCAGAAGTAAAATTGTTGAGTCTCTGGAGAAGTACAGGTTTCATGTTGACGTGCGTTGCCAATTTGCCCTTTAAGAGGCGTGTGGATCAATGTGCCAACTGTACACAAGAGATTGGTCTTCTTGTATCCGGACAAACAAAACTATTATCAACACCCCTCCCCCCCCAAAAAAAACAGGTTTAAGACATGTATTCATACACACGTACAAGAAGACTTGGGAAGACCACTGTCATGTTAAAAATACAATAAAAAATTGGAAATACCCTTCTCAATGAAAAAGGTAGATACATTGAGGTTTATTTATATCACAAAATACTATATATGCATCTTTGTCACTATCTTAGAAAAGCAATGGCATCTGCTCTTTAGAGACTACTGAACCTGCTGTGCTGTACTCCAGCTCACAGTCAATATATTACCTTATAAATATGCAAAATAATCCCATGGGTCGTTTATAGACATATACATGTGTAAGAAAACCGTAAGTACATACCTAAGAGCCCACTATGAACTATGCACTGACTCAATAGTGGGGACTCAGCAATAAACAAATACAACAAAAATCTCAACCTTGAGGAGTTTATGTTTCCATGGGTGGGGGGAAGATACCCAACAAAGGAAATAAACAAAATACATTGGATGTTACAAGAAAAAACATTTGTTTTAAGTTCATCTATTTTGAGAGAGAGCATGTGCATGTGTGAACAGAGGAGGGGAAGAGAGAGGAGAGGGAGAATCCCTGGCAGGCTCCGCACTGTCAGCACAGAGCGTGATGCAGGACGGGGCTCCATCTCATGAACCATGAAATCATGACCGGAGCCAAGATCAAGAATCAGACACCTAACCTACTGAGCCACCCAGACACCCCAGACTGTTATAAGAAAACTTTACAACCATAGGTTTACAAAGAGTTCTTACACAGGACACGAAAAGTGTTAACCATAAAAGCAAAAGAATTGATAAATTTAATTTCAATAAAATTAAAATATCTGCTCTTTGAAAATCAATTTAAAAAAAAGTAGACAGAGACTGGGAGAAAACGCTAGTGATACATACATCTAACAAAAGACATATGTCCAGAATATATTTAAAAACATTTACTCTTTGGTCTGTTTTTCTAACACCATTTGTTGAAGAGACTGTCTTTTTCCCCCATAGTCTCTTTCCCAAAAGATAGTCTTTCCTCCTTGATCGAAGACTGACCATATAATTGTGGGTTTATTGCTGGGTTTTCTATTCTGTTCTATTGACCTATGTGTCATTTTTATGCTAGTACCCTACTGTTTTGATGACTACAGCTTTGTTATATATCTTAAAGTCTGGAACTGTGATGCCTCCAGTTTTGTTTTTCTTTTTTTCTTTATTTTTGAGACAGGGAGAGACAGAGAGTGAGCAGGGGAGGGGCAGAGAGAGAGGGAGACACAGAATCTGAAGCAGGCTCCAGGCTCTGAGGTGCCAGCACAGAGTCCAACGTGGGGCTCAAACTCATGGACTGAGAGATCAGGACCTGAGCAGAAGTCAGACAACCAACTGAGCCAACCAGGCACCCCTAGTTTCTTTTTGACTATTCGGTAGAACAACAAACTGCCCAGAATGACAAAAAAATGAAAGATTCCGAGTGTTGGTTAGGCTGCAGGACTAGAACTCCTGCATCAAACTGTACAGTCACTTTGTGTAACTGCTGGGCAACTTCTAATCAAGTTAAATATAGAAACTGCACAAAGAAACACCAATTCCACCCTTAGATGTCTATCCAGAGAGAATGAAACTTCTGTCCACAGACAGACATGTACGTGAATGTTCAGAGTTGCTTTATTCATAACAAAACCAAAACCCATACCAAATGCCCATCAGTGGGTAAATACACCGTGATATGTCCATACAATGAAATATCCCTCAGCAATTAAAGGGAATAATTCCTAATAACCAATAAATAGTTACTGTACTATTGATACACGCAGTCACAGATGAAACACCACCATTATGCAGAGCCAAAGAAGCCAGACGTACGTGCTCATACTGAGGGACTCCACTTGCATGAAGTTCCAGAAGACCCAGAGAGCTACAGGGACACTATTCAGATCAGGAACTGCCTAGAAACGGGCCTGCAAGGAAACCAGGCGCCTCGGGGGGAGGTTTATGGTGATAGAAATCTGTAGATCTTGACTGATGTCCTGGTTACACATGCGAATACATTCGCTGAAACACACCTAACTGCATACTTAAGATACGCTGCGTTATATAGAAACTACCTCTCAGTAAAGTTGGTTTTTAAAGGAAAAAAAAATATGGCACATAGGCTGATCCTAAGTGCTAAGGAAAAACAAAGCAGGGATTGGAGTCGCCTAGGAAGATCCCACTGAGGACGTGACTTCTGAGTAAGGATCAAGAACCCATAGAGCCGAGAGCAGAGTCGTGGAAGCATCTGGAGGAAGGGCCCTCCGGTCCGCCGGCTCCTTTCAGGCAGGAGCAAGGCCAGCACATTTCCTCAACTGCAAGGAGGCCAGTCTGTTACAGGATCATGAGCAAGAATGGGAGGGATGAGGGGAGAGAAGTCAGTGGGGGCAAGGGAGTCGACAGGAGAGAATAAATCCTGAGTCTTTTGGTCGCTGCAAAATCTGACCTCTGTTCTGCAGGAGATGGGAGGTAATTGAGAGTTCGGGGTATGGGCGTGACTCAATCTGATTTAGGTTTTCACTGGATCCCTCTGGCTACCATATTGGAAGCAGACTGATGTGGGGTAAGGGCAGGAGGAGGGACACCCGTCAGGACACAACGGTGGTAATCCACATGGAACTCCGTGGGAGGGGGGTGCCAGGGCGATGGGAGGTGGGCCTTGAAGCCCCTCATGTGACTCTCTGAAGGCCCCTCCACTCCACAATCGTTACAGCTGGGGTGGGCACACCCTTTGAGGCACTGCTGGTCATACCAGAGGTAGAATTATCCAGAGACCGCCCCCCCCCCCCACCGCTTCACCCCTGCCCCAATTTAAAACTAATGTGAAATGCAAGCAGGGTTCAGATCCGTCAGGAACCAACAGGAACAGAAAGCTGGGCTTCATTGTCCCAAAGCCAACATAGAAACATCCGGAAATCAGGATGGAAGGAATCTACAGAGGCAGAGAGGCAGGAGTCAGCGCACTGGGGGGAGCCAGAGGTGGCCTCATCAGCAGGCAGCGGGGGGCAAGGTCACCACGAGGCCAGAGGAATACGGCACCCATATGCTGGGGTGTCGGACTCCCCAGCTCTAAGGGAGTCGGTCCAGGGGATCCCAAGTGGCCACAGTGCCCTTAAGCCCCTCAACTCCGTCCAGAGCAGATGCAGTCTTAAACAGGCAGTTTAAGATCCAACAAAGATCAGCAAACTCAGAGGAAGGCAAGCCCCTGCCCAGGAAGGGATGTGGAGTCACACAGGAAGCACGCTTTCTTCATTCTGAGGTTTTGACCTGGGGAGTGGGGGGCCTTGCTGACCCCAGGGAGATGGCCCCTCCCAGGGCCCCTTCCACATGAAAATGAGCCCACCCAGAGCACATGCTTCCTCCCTCCTCCTCTGGGCTCTTAAACTCCAGGCCAACAGCCACCTGCCCCAAGCACCCGTCAGAGCCCAGACAAACAGGGGCGGCCCCCATGCCCCAGAGCCCGTGCGAGTTCTGCAAAGTAGCTTCTTTTTTTTTTTTTTAATTTTTTTTTAGTGTTTTATTTATTTTTGAGACAGAGACAGAGCATGAGCGGGCAGGGGCAGAGAGAGAGGGAGACACAGAATCTGAAGCAGGCTCCAGGCTCTGAGCTAGCTGTCAGCACAGAGCCCGACGCGGGGCTCGAACCCACAAACATGAGATCTGACCTGAGCCGAAGTCGGACACTCAACCGACTGAGCCACCCAGGCACCCCAGCAAAGTAGCTTCTTAACCCACTGATTCTGCCTTGTCTTACCTTCTCCACAGAAACCATAATAAAGGCTCCTGCCCAGGGCCCCTCACCCCTTCTGCCCCCTGACTAACCTGGTACTTCCCTATATGCCCACCACCTACAATTAAAAATACCTTCCAGGGGCGCCTGGGGAGCTGAGTCAGCTAAGCGTCCAACTTCAGCTTGGGTCATGATCTGTCTGTGAGTTTGAGCCCCACGTCGGGCTCTGGGCTGACGGCTCCGAGCCTGGAGCTGCTTCAGATTCTGTTTCTCCCTCTCTGCCCCTCCCCTGCTTGTGCTCTTGCACTCTCTCTCAAAAATAAAAAATTAAATTAAAAAGAAATTGGCAAAAGATCTAAATTGATACCTCACCAAAATGACATACAGATGGCAAATAAGCAAATGAAAAGATGTTTCCCATCACTCAACAGGACATCGAAAATGAAAACATACCACTATACACCTTCCCAACAGATGAAACCCCAAACGCTGACCATACCAAACCCTAGCCAACAGCAACAAGAACGTTCATTCACTGCTCTTGGTACAGTCACTTTGGAAAATATTTGGCAGCCTTTTTTGGGGTTTTCTTTTGTTGTTGAACATAGTCTTACCATATGCCGCACCAATCAGGAGCCTAAGTAATGACCCAGTTGATTTGCAAACCTAGGTCAACACAAAAATTTGTATGAGAATCTTTACAACAGTTATATTCGTTGCCCAAAATTGGAAGCAACCGGTCCTTTGACAGGTGCATGGATAAAGAACTCTGGTACATCCCTCCGGCGGAGATATTATTCAACAAGGAAAGAACGACCTGTTGAGCCGTGAGAAGAATCTCAAATGCATAGAAGCCAGTCCCAAAAGGATGCACCCATACGAGGTTGGCAGCGGGGCCAGGGGAGGGAAGAAGGGGTGAGTAGGTGAAACACAGGAGAGTTTTTAGGAGAGTGAAACTATTCTTTATGGATCTGTCTGTAAAGGTGGATACAGGATACCATGCATTTGTCAAAAATTGTAGGACTTTACTGAACAGTGAAGCTTAATGAATGCACTTTTTTCTATTTTTTTTTTTTTGTTTTTAGAGAGGAGAGTGTATGAGTGGGGGAGAGAGAAAGAATTTTTTAAATATAATTTGTTGTGAAATTGGTTTCAACACCCAGTGCTCACCCCAAGTGCCCTCCTCCATGCCCATCACCCACTCTCCCCTCTCCCCTACCTTTCCCATCAACCCTCAGTTTGCTCTCAGTATTTAAGAGTCTCTTATGGTTTGCCTCCCTCTCTCTCTGTAACTTTTTCCCCCTTCCCCATGGTCTTCTGTTACATTTCTCAAGATCCACATATGAGTGAAAACAGTATCTGTGTGTCTCTGACTGACTTCTAAGAGGGACGATCTTAAGCAGGCTCCACATTCAGTGTGGAACCGGACCTGAGGCTCGATCCCATGTCCTGAGCCGAAATCAGCAGTCGGACGGTCGCTCAACCCACTCAGCCACCACACGCTCCTATATGCACATTTTTAATCATTGAGCTATATGGCGATTCCCAAGGCGGAATGCAGAATGTGACAAAGCAATCTTTAATTCTGTTACAAATGTATGATGCCACCTCACTGATGGGTAGGGGGAAGGGTTCCACTCTAGGTAACTTTGACATATGCAGATACTCAAATCAAAGGGAAAAGAAACCGCACACAGGCATTTCCTCCAGGTGCTGACACTCTTTGCCACGGGAGTAGGGGCTCACCGTTGCTCTTGCTGTGCCTGTCCAGTGGGACTAAACAGTTAACGAATGGCAGGGGGTGACAACCACATCTGTAACTACTGGAGGGAGATTTGACAGAGAAGGAAGGAGAAGAGGCTAGGATGGTCCCCATATTAAATTACAGTGGGAGATACTGGTAGGAACTCGTGTAGCTTAACTCGCATGTACAAATATTTACGTGTGGACCCACTCCGAGATTCCTTGCTCTGTCGGCTGAGCAGTCCTAGAAGCAGTGATGCCCCATTGGCAACAAGCACAGTTAGCACCTAGATGTGGGTTTCTAATGCGATTCTTCAATTAAGGAAACCAAGACTCCTCGGAGAAAGGGCTCATTCTAGAAATGGGGCAAAAAACATACAAGAGGAGTTGGCAGCCCCAATAGTGCCAGGAACTAAGTCAGTGGTTTAAAAAAAAAAAAAAAAAAGCCCACCGAGGTGAAAACACACCACAGGGACACAGGCACCGACTGGAAACCTCCAGGGACTCAAGCTGGGAGACCTGAGCACAACATGGAAGTATCAGACCATGACCCAAAGTGTAACACAGGAACCCAGGAGTCCCTCTGATGTGAAAGGATCAACGAACGTGAAGGCAGCACAGATCTCCCGGGGGAAGGACTCCAGATAATTTATGCGAAGGATCTGTCCACACGGAGGTGAATGTAACTGCAGGCTCCTGGCCACACGGGGGGATCAGTAGGGGCAGGAGGGAAAAGTGACTCTAATCGCCCCACCCGGATGGTTAAAAATCAACATCGACGGTGGGGCATCGGTGCAACAAAAATGGCCTTTTTACCTCTGTGGTCTTCTGCCCCCAAACCCATAAACTCAACCGAATCTTGAGGAAAACATCAGGTAAATCCCACTGAGAGGCATTCTACAGAGTGCCCGACTGGCTCGCCTCAAAATCACGGAGGTCATTCCCACCCAACAAGAGAAGTCTGGAAAAACCACCACCGCTTAATGAGGCAAAGAGACAGGATGACTAAATATAACGTGGTATCCTGGATGGAATCATGGAAGGAAAAAGAGGCATCTGGTAAAAACTTGGAAATATAAACAAAGTGTAGACTTTCATTAATAGCAAAAATGGGGTGTGGGTTATGTAGAAGCTGTGTACTAGCTGTGATTCTTTTTTTGTAAATCTAAAACTATTATAAAAAATAAGCTATTTTAGAACAAGGAGGCATCACCAATGTGAAAAGCAGAAAATATTACTTATAATGAGGGGGGGGAATCAATAGGAGTGAACCCAGAAATAAACAGATTTCATAAATGAGCACATTGACCTAGAAGTATGCTCTAGCTGTTCAAGATAAGAACATGAGCATGATGAAGAAAGAAGACATAAAAAATGCCTAATTGGACCTGTTGGAAATTAAGGATCCAAAATGAAATGAAAAATAAACTGTATGCAATTCACAGCAGATTGTACATGGCAGAAAAATAGATCAATAAATTAGAAGACGTAGCAATTTAAAAAATGGTAGGGGCACCTGGGTGGCTCAGTTAGCTAAACAATCTGACTTCTGCTAAAGTCATGATCTCACTGTTCAGGAGTCTGAGCCCCAGATCCAGTTCTGTGCTGACAGCTTAGAGTCTGGAGCCTGCTTCAGATTCTGTCTCTCTCTCTCAAAAATAAATAAAACATTAAAAAAAAATTTAATGGTAAAATGGGGCAACCTGGCTGGCTCAGTCAGTAGATATGAGACTCTGGATCTTAGGGTCTGAGTTGGAGCCCCGTGCTGGGGATAGAGATTACTTAAATACTTTTTTTAATGGTAAAATTAAAAGCACAGAGAAGCACAGAGAGGCAAAAACCTTGAGAATTAACAGGGCATCAGTGAACTAAAGGAAACATTGAGCAGTCCACCTGATATGTAATTGCAGTTCAAGGAGAGGGAAAAAAATAAGCAGAAAATTATTTGAAGAAGTCATAGATCTCCCAAATAAACCCACAGATCCAGAACTTCAAGAACCTGTAGCAGAATAAACTTAAGAAAACTGTGCCAAGTAGATTTTAACCTCATTGCTGAAATTTAGTAAAAATCTTTTTTTTTTAAATGTTTATTTTTGAGAGAGACAGAGTGCAAGGGGGGGGGGCAGAGAGAGGGGGAGACACAGAATCTGAAGCAGGCTCCAGGCTCTGAGCTGTCAGCACAGAGCCCAACACAAGGCTTGAACCCATGAACCAGGAGGTCATGACCTGAGCCAAATCAGATGCTTAACCAACTGAGCCACCAGGATGCCCAGTAATTCAGTGAAAAATCTTAAAAGCAGCCATAAGTTGGGGGCGGGGGCCAGGGAGGGGGAATCAACCCAGAGGGAACAAAGAAGGACAGAGGACCTTTCCTCAGAAATTACCAAAGCAATCACAAAATAGAAAGTTTTCAAGGAAGGGGTGCCTGGTGGCTCAATCAGCTGAGTGACTAACTCTTGGTTTCTGCTCAGGTGATGATGAGCTCATGGTTTGTGGGTTCGAGCCCCTGTTAAGCTCTGCACTTGCAGTGCGGAGCCTGCTGGGGATTCTCGCTCTCTCCTTTCTGATCCTCCTGCTCCTCTCTCTCCAAATAAATAAATAAACTTTTAAAAAAATCTTTTAAAAAAGTACCCAAGCGGGGGGAAAAAAGGCCTAAACACTATTTACTCAGTGGCCACTTCTCTCTTTTACTGTTTATTTGTTTTTGAGCGAGAAAGACAGAGCATGAGCAGGGAGGGGCAGACATAGAATCTGAAGCAGGCTTTAGGCTCTGAGCTGTCAGCCTAGAGCCCAATGCAGGGCTCTAACCCGTGAACCGTGAGATCATGACCTGAACCGAAATCAGACACTTAACCAACTGAGCCACCCAGGTGCCACCCCCGCCCCCACAGTGGCCATCTCTTTAAAAAATAAAAGCAGGGGCACCTGGGTGGCTCAGTCAGTTGAGTGTCTGACTTCAGGTCATGATCTTGTGGTCCCTGAGTTCAAACCTGGTGTCGGGATCTGTGCTGACAGCGCAGAGCCTGAAGCCCTTCAGAATCTGTGTCTCCCTCTCTCTCAGCCCCTCCCCTGCTCATGCTCTGTCTCTCTCTCTCAAAAATAAACAAACATTTTTAATAAAAGCAAAATAAAAGTTACTTTAGACTAACAAAAGCTGAAAGAATTCATCACTGGCAACCCTGAACTATAAAAACTGTTAAAGAAAATTTCTTAGGCAGAAGAAAAATCCTACGAGAGGAAAACCACAATCTACACAAGGGAATAAAGCGTGCTAAAAATGGCACATATGTAGGTAAATGTATCACCTGCCTAAATAAGCCACAGAACAAACATACGTTGTGACAGCACAGAGGCTAGGGGTCGAAGTGCTAGGTCATAAGGGTCTCACGCACGTCACATGGCGTGGCTCAAAGATTTCGAGGAGTTCTATGCCACCCCGATACACAAGTTCGTAATGAGTTCCCGTTTTGCCTTTATAGTTGTTTACCAAAACTATCTTCCCCTCGTTGGCCAGATATGTTCTTGAAGAGCCCGAGTCCCTTCAATGCTAGCACACACACTGCTACACGGATATACCCACACTCATTGTCACACACTCATTTAACTCTTGTAATTATCACTTTACATGTATCCAAAAGGCCTGACAATACATTTTAAACGTTAACATTGCTGTAATTACGTTGGACCATTACAAGCAGGTACAGTAAGTCTATCACTGCCCACGCACCTGTGCTATATTTTCTGCAAACCCAACAAGAGCCTTTGGTCTAGAGTAAAAACTTTCAACTTGACCTCAAGTGGGAAAGAAATAAAGATTATTCATGTTCATACATAGCAGTAAATCTGACTATGCATTGGCATTTTCTGTGCTAATACAACCTGCATTATATTTGACGGCTCCATAGCAGAGCAGGCAATGGAAATCACCAATGAATTTTCTTTTCTGTGCAAACTTAAAGCCTTTTATTTTTTAGTGTTTCTAGAGTAAAAATCCTCAATAGAATATCATTTAAAATCCCCTTTCAAATATATTCAATCCTCACCCTGGCTATGTCTCCCTCCATCCCAAAAAAGTATCATAAAACTACTGGTTTGGAGGCGCCTGGGTGGCTTGGTCAGTTAAGCATCTGACTTCAGCTCAGGTCATGATCTCACAGGTTTGTGAGTTCAAGCCCTGCATCAGGATCTGTGCTGATGGCTCAGAGCCTGGAGCCTTCTTCAAATTCTGTATCTCCCATAAATAAACATTAAAAAATATATACTGATTTAGCTCCAAGAGCTGATATTTTTTATATTTGCCTTCTGGGAAGGTAAAACAAATACACCTTACAGCCAAATTGTTATACAAATTTCGTAACACAGTAAATATTGGATTGTGAGGAACTTGTTCAGTGAGTATTTGGCAAGATGAGCAAACATTTCTAAAACATGTTAACTTGATAAACGAGCCAGATCTTGCAATACGAGTAGGACAGGACACTGAATGTCACATGACCACAACTGAGCCAATGGTTCTTGAAAGTCACTTTGATATATGAGCGCTTTGGATTACAAGCGTGTTTCTGGGATGAATTATGCTTGCAAACCAAAGTTTTACTGTATCTCCGTTTTCCTCCTGATGTGAAGAATGTGGCCTCACATGGCACTCGGTCAAAGCCAGGGTAATTGATCATAGTTCATTTAAATAAAAAACTCAAAGTCTTAAATTCCTTGAATATGCGTTGAGTCACTGTCCTCCTTCTCCACCCCCATCGCCCTGCTGCAGAATGTATATTCATTCCTACTTGGGAGGAACTTGATTTTATTTGGGAGCTAAAGAATCACTTGACATGAAGCGTGTAACTGGATTTTTATTAAAACATCATTTAAAAAATAAGATACTTATATCTCAGGAGTATTACAAGTGTTTCACAGAAATTCTTTGTCAAGTAGAGCAAGTGATAAAAAGTACCGGAGTGATTTCTGCTAATGTTATCATTTCAAGCAATCATTCCTTTTAAACCTTTTTTTTACTCTTTTGCTCTATTAATTAGTTTTCCTCTTCCAATTTTTTAAGACTAAAAATCCATTTTTTCCCATTACAGGAGAAAAAATCCATTAGCTATTGAAATTCTTCTATGATATGAAATCCATATTGACTTTATCTGAAACTGATTTGAGAAGAATAATTTTATGCTTTTCACCACATAACGAAACCGTTATGGCAATACTAATATTTCCGTGAGTGTGGCCATTGAGCCAGACAGATGCTGTGCTCAGAGCTGTAGAATAACTACTCAGCACAGGCTCGCAAACACCCCTGGGTGATGGCGGCACCCTTGCCCAGAAGTTAGACTCCAGCACAGAGACCTCCCAGGGATAGGAGGGCCCTCAGTCGGGGGGCTGTGTTAATCACAAACCTGTGCTGGATCCGGAGGGGGGACCCTCCATGAAATGGCAAAGTTCGTACGAGGCAGCCACCAAGAGGCATCCCGGCCCTGCTGGCCCCCTGGGACCTGGCCTTCACAGGAATCTTCCAGAGCCCAGAATCCAGAAGGTTACCATAGATACTACCTGCCATGCAATGGCACCCATTCTTCAAACAAACTCATCTACAGGACCCAACACCCTTGACATAAGAACAGAGCTGAGCTGGTGACAAGTAGGCAGGGAGGGGTCTGAAGACTGCCCGCGCAGCCTCCCAGACCTCCCAGGGGCCCTGAGGCAGCTCCTTTCTACTAAAGGGGCATCGAGAGCCCTTTGAAAAATCATTAGATAGCCCTCAGCCCCAGCCAGTCCCCTGGAACCGGGGTGTGGGTGGGGGGCTCTTGGAGATTCCACCTCAACCAAGAGCCTGACGCAAACCAGGAGCTGCCCCCCAACCCCCGGGGCCAGACTTGGCGACCCTCCCTGGACACTGAGCTCTGGCAGCCAGAGGCCAAGTGGTTCACAATGTGTGGTTCCTGGCTCATCACGGGGACCTTGTGGGAAATGCAGATTCTCAGTTCTGACCCAGACCTACTGAGTCGGCAACTGGTGAGGCCGAGGCCAAGCATTTAGAGTCTTTACAGACTTCCAGGTGATTCCGGCACACAGCCGAGTCTGAGAACCACCCCCCTAGAAATAGATGGTGGGATATGCCTTCAAATCAGTAGCTGAGAGGAGAACCTGGCACCTTCTACAGACCTCTCTGTGGAGGTGAAGCTGCCATTGTCCCACAGGGCCACCAGCCCACCCTTTGCTGAGTCACGTCAGGCACTTACTCTGGGGACATGGGACGTCTCCTCTGCTCTCTGCTGGCACTGCCTTGGACTCAGCAGCCCAACTGGACTTTTGTAAAAACATTTTTAAAAACAGCTTTATTGAGATAGAATTGACGTACCGTAACATTCCTTTAGCTACAGCCTACAGTTCAGTGGTGTTCCGTGTATTCACGGAGTATCATCATTTCGAACCTTTTTTTAAAGCAGCTTTGGAATTAGCGGTGGGGCCCTTGGGCACACTCACTGGCCCGTGTACCTGGATTGGTACAGAAAGCTTCAGGAACGTGCTCTCAGCTGAGCAAGACCTTTGTAAATGCACGTGTCATCAGCCACAGTTTGGATCCAGAGGGAAAAAGGACAAAAGAATGTCTTCCCCAAAATCCGATACTCTTTTTTCATTTTTTTAATGTTTTATTTATTTTTGATACAGAGAGAGACAGAGCACGAAAGGGGGAGGGACAGAGAGAGAAGGAGACACAGAACCGGAAGCAGGCTCTAGGCTCTGAGCTGTCAGCACAGAGCCTGACGCGGGGCTCGAACCCACAAATGTGAGATCTGACCTGAGCCGAAGCTGGAGGCTTAACCGACTGAGCCACCCAGGTGCCCCAACATCTGATACTCTTGATATAGACCTTTGCCCTCATAAGGTGGCAGATTTCCACCAAGATGCAGGGACAGGTGGGGGGGGGGCAGCTATCCCTGCCAGAGTCACAGCATCCAGGAATCTGGTCATCGTAGGGGCTTCCCCGAGACAGAAAATGGTTTTCCTTCGCCCCCCAGACCCCAGGCTGGGCTAAGGCACCTTGGCCACATGAACACGGGGGCAGAGCCGGGGGTCCCGCAGCGGCTGGGGCAGTGTGAAGGAAAGAGGCCCCGGGGGGCAGAGGCGACTGACAGAATGCTCACGCTGGCGATTCGGGACATGGGGTGGGCCCCACAGACATAGTCCAAATGGACCCATGTTTATTAAATACCTAGGAGGGGGTCCAGAAGCCAAGAAATAATTAGACCCAGAGAGACATTTACTACAGAGCTCAGGAAGCCCAAATCTTCGGGGTCTTGCACGGGCCTGGCCCCTTCCCAGGGGTCTTAGCAATGTGCTCACATGGCAAGGCATTTTCGCTTATAATTCGAAAATGGCGTCAGAACTGCAAATCGTCAGGAGAGCGCCTTCTTCCTCCTCTGACCTCCTCTGGGCCTGGCAGTATTGCAGGGACCCGGACTCCTCCCAACAAAGGGGCCTTGAGTTGGAAACACATTTGGTTTGGGAAGGTATTGATGCAGCTCAAAGTCACTGCTGTGGACCAGTGAGGTGGCACCGTCAGCCTCCCAACCCCCCTCCTGGAACCGTCACTTCCAGGGACGCTCCCACGGGACTCACCCCCCATCACAGTTCAGGGTGAGCAGATCGGGGGCCCATGAACGTGCCCTTCAGAGAAAGCGGTGGATGGAGTCAGAGGCCAGTCTGTGGGAAATTCTCCCAAACGTCCAGTATTTAAAATCTGAAGCCAAGGTTGTGGATCTCATTGATAACTAATCAAAACTGAAGTTTTCCCCTATCAGAAATACACCCAATGAGCCAAGTGTACAAATTATAAACACACCATACTTTTCTCTTTTTGTGGTAACTCAGGCGAAACAAAAAGTCAACATTCTTGGCTTGTAGGCCACAAGCACAAAGCCTCACTTCAAACAGCAAGTAGCAAAGGGCAGGCTGCGTGATGTATGCATCTCTGTGTACACTCCCGTTACCCACGGCATCCCGTCCTCACAGAGTCTGCCAGTTCCAGATAAAACAGCATGCAGAATGGCCACCAATGCAGCCAGGTAGCCCGAAGAAACAAACCTTCCAGTGAAAACCTCCTACACATATCCCATCAATAATTCAGGATCTGTAGCAGAGAATAATTTGATTACGTAATTATGGGGTTCGATTGAACATGGTAGCAATTTTTAAGTGCATTTGAATTGCTCTTGTGTTTGCCTTAATTTCAGACACATTCAGATATTTTCTACAATTATTGATCATTCCAAAATTCAAATACACTGGAAGGGAAGGATTCTACTGGAAACTAAGAGAGGACTGAAAAAAAAAAAAAAAACTTGGCAGGATGTTTGGGACACCTCAGGTAAGTGTCCGACTTGGCTCAGGTCATGACCTCACAGTCCTTGAGTTCAAGCCCTGTGTCGTGCTCTGTAGTGACAGCTCAGAGTCTGAAGCCTGCTTTGGATTCTGTCTGTCTCTTTCTCTCTCTCTCTTTCTCTCTCTGCGGCTCCCCCACTCACACTCTGTCTCTCTCAAAAAGAAATAAACATTTAAAAAAAATTGTTTTAATTGGCAGGACCTTCAAAATGCTAGAAAAAAACCACCTCTCCTATTTAACAATGAAATTTAAAACTCTGATGGTTAAAATGGTATGCAGAACTGTTTCAAAAAGAATCACAACAGTCAAGAAAACCCTGATAATAAAAAGGACAACAGAATAAATGAGATTTCGAGAATCAAACACAAAACAGAATTTCCAAAGAGAAAACTATTTGTCGGCACAGCCTCACGTTAATGAACTTGGTGACACCCCCCCCCCACGCAGTGGGAGCACCCATTTGGTCTGCCCCACGCTCTGCATACCAGCTTTTCACCGGCAAAATCCTGACCTCAATTTACAGAGAATCAAGATGAGAGATTTGTCAAGATGCTTCTCAGATAGGAATTCTAAAACAAATTTAATACGAAATGGTTAGGAGATCTTGGCTAGTCTGTTCCACAACAGATGAATATAGGTACTGGGTTTTTCTGAGATTATTTAAATATTTTTAACAAGACACACATTACCTACACCAGGTCAGTTTTCAGACAGAAGTAAATATATTAAGAACTCTCAGAAATCAGAGGTCACAGGACACAAGGAGGCTAGGCATCCTTGGATTACAAATAAATTTAAATGTGCTTCACCATTGCCTTGAAGAACAGACAAGAAAGAACACACGATATTATTCTGACGTACTAAAAGCAGTGGGTGAGGGTACTGAATTGTTAAAGAGGATGACCCATCAGAGACACTAAAAAGTGAAGCCCTTCAGAATGTCAGGAAATCATCAGACTGCTAGCTTGGATCCATTTTTACACGAGCGCTTGGAAAACTGTCAAAAGAAAGGACAGCACTGACTTATTTATCCAAAACGTCTCACGAAAAATCAAAATAAGGGAAAACTTGAACGAAATGAGTAAGAAATCAAAACCAGGCATCAGATACCCTCCACCGCTGCCGATTCTGCACTAGAGACTTGCTTTGTGTATTCGACTCCGAGATACAAGGAGAAAAAACACTTCGTTACGCAGGAAACCAATTTCTAAGCTGTTTGCCAAGATTCCTCTGGAACTGGGGCACACACAGGAAGAATTCCAGCGCAGAGCTGGCAGCCCCCCACCTCAAGGGGGCTCCGGACCACCGTAACCCACGCTGTACATTCACAGTCAGTGATACGATGATTCTCAGGAGAGATGACAGTTTCAAGCACTCTTTAACAACATTAGCAAAGATTTAAAACATTGTGCAGTCAAATGCTCTACCACTGAGCTATACCCCCTGATTTAAAACATTCTGGATGGAATTCATCCATAAATCACATCAGGAAGAGCTCCTCCCAACTCCTAAACTTGCTGACTACTTTAGGATTTTCCAAGTTATTCTTGCTTATGTTAGATGCAGTATTTTCAACACCCACGCCAAACTGGATTTTTTAATTTTTTAAACATTTTTTTGAGAGAGGGGGACAGAGCATGAGCAGGGGAGGGGCAGAGAGAGAGGGAGACATAGAATCTGAAGCACGTTCCAGGCTCTGAGCTGTCAGGTCCAGCGCCCAATATGGGGCTCGAACTCACGAATGGTGAATCATGACCTGTGCCAAAGTCAGACGCTTAAACAACTGAGCCACCAGATGCCCCTCTAATTTGAGGAACCCCCGTCCTGTTTTCCATCATCGCTGCCCCAGTTTACATCCTCACCAATGGGGCAGAGCTCCCCTTTCCGCCACATGCTCGCCAGCACTTCTTCGCTCTGGTCTTTTCTGGTAACGGCCAATCCGTCAGGTCTGAGGCGCTGGCTCACTGTGGTTCTAATTTGCATTTCCCTGGTGAGTAGGGACTTTGAGCACCTTCCACATCCAAGATCTCATTTTATTGTGCTTTGCAGATACTGAGGGTTTGGGAAGGGGTTGTTTTTCCAAACAGAAGGTCTGTGGCAGCCCTGCGTCCAGCAAGCCTATGGGTGCCGTCCTTCCAACAGCATTTGCTTATTTCACGTCTCCGTGGCTCACGTTTTAGGAATTCTGACAATTTTTAAGGCTTTTTCATTATTATTTCACTGGCTACGACGATCTGTGATCAACAATCTTTGGTATTATAATTATTTGGGGACATGACAAACCACACCCGTCTAAGTCTGCAGAGTTAATTGAGGTTAACCTAACGCTGTGTGTGCACGGACTGCTCCAGTAACTGGCTGGTCCTCTGTCTCCGTCTTCCCCTCCCCCGGCCCCACCTTGGGCCTCCCGAGTCCCAGAGACATGGCAATCTTGAAATTAGGCTAATTAATAACTCTACAAAAGCCTCTAAATGTTCGAGTGAAAGGAAGAGTCACACGTCTCTCACTTCTAAAAAAGCGTTTATTTTGAGAGAGAGCGTGTGTGCATGCATCAACAGGGGAGGGGCAGAGAGAAAGAGAGAGAGAATCCCAAGCAGGCTTAGCCCCATCAATGTGGAGCCTGACATGGGGCTCAAACCCACGATCCACAAGATCACGACCTGAGCCAAAATCAAAAGTCAGACACACCCAACCAACTGAGCCACCCAGGTGCCCCACATTTCCCTTTTAATCAAAAGCTAAAATGATTGGAGCACCTGGCTGGCTCAGTCAGCAGAGCACGCAATGTTTGATCTCGGGGATCTGAGTTTAAGTCCCACATCGGGCATAAAGATTACTTAAATAAAACTTAAAAAAAAAATCTAAAATGATTAAGCCTAGTGAGGAAGGCATGTTGAAAGCCAAGAGTGGCACAAGAATTATAGCTTTCAGCCTAACAACCAAGTTGTGAATGCAAAGGCAAAGTTCTTCAAGGAAATTAAAAGTGCTACTCTGATGAACACATGAACAATAAGAAGGCAAAACAGCCTTATTGCCCGTATGGAGAAAGTGTTAGCGGTAACCGAAGGTTCAGTGGTAACAGCACTGGCATTGCCCTAAGCCAAAGCCTACTCCAGAACAAGGTCCTAACTCTTCAATTCTTTGAAGACAGAGAGCGGAGGGAGCTGCAGAAGAAAAGTTTGAAAAGCGAGCGGAGGTTGGTTCATGAGGCTTAAGGAAGAAGCGGTCTCCAGAACATGGAAGTACAAGGTGAAAAGTGAGGGCTGAGGTAACAAGCCGTCTGAAGGTCTAGCTAAGGCAGTCAAGGTGGCCACACTACGCAAACTTTCAATGCAGACAAAATAGCATTCTATTGGAAGAAAACATCATCTAGGACTGTTATAGCTGGAGAGAGGTCAATGCCTGGCTTCAAAGGAAAGGCCGACTCTTGGGGCATCTGGGTGGCTCAGTCAGTTAGGCATCCGACTTCAGCTTTAGGTGTCATGATCTCACACTTCGTGGGTTTGAGCCCTGCGTCAGGCTCTGGGCTGCTAGCTCAGAGCCTGGAACCTACTTCATTCAGATTCTGTCTCCCTCTCTCTCTCTGCCCCTCCCCAACTCATCCTCTGTCTCTCTCTCTCTCTCTCTCTCAGTAATAAACATTAAAACTAAAATTAAAAAAAAGTAAAACAAAGGAAAAGCTGACTCTCTTGTTAAAGTCACCAGCTGCATCAGCCCTTAAGTCAATGCCCACTTAGGATTCCAAAACTCTTAGGGCCCTTCAGAATTGTGCTAAATCTACTCCCCTGCACTCTAGAAATGGAACAAGGCCTGGATGATAGCACACGTTTATAACATGGTTTACTGAATATTTTAAGCCCACTATCGGGACTCACTGCTCAAAAACAACCTAGCAGATTCCTGTCCTAACGTTACTGCTTCGCAACGTCGCACCCGGTCACCCGAGAGCTCCGCTGGAAACGGACATTAACGTTGTTAGGCCTGTGAACACAGCATCCATCCTGCAGCCCATGGACCAAGGAGTGATTTCGACTTTCAAGTCTCATTATTTGAGAAATACATTTCATAAAGCTCTAACTGCCATAGACGTGGATTCTTCAGAGGAATTTGGGCAACGGTAGCTGAAAACCTTCTGGAAAGGCTTCACCATTCTAGAGGACATTAAAAACATTTGTGCTTTATGGGGAAGAGGCCAAATATCAACAATGGGAGTGGAGAAGGAGTTGATTCAAACCCTCTGGATGACTCTGAGGGGATCAAGACTCGAGTGGAGGAAGTAACTGCAGATGTGGTGGAAACAACAAGAGAACTAGACCGAGAGGTGGGGCCTGGAGACAGGACTGCCTGGCTCCCATCTCGTGATACAACTAACAGGTGAAGAGCTGCTTCTCATGGCTGAGCAGGGGAACCTCCCCCTGGTGACGATGCCATAAGACGGCTGAAAGGACAGCAGAGCACTGGGAACACGACCCACGCCTGGCGGACACAGCGGCGGCAGGGCCCTGAGAGGGCGGACTCCAGGTGTGAAAGATGCTCTGCTGTGGGCACAACGTGGTCAAGGGGCATCACGCGCTACGGAGAGATGGTTTGTAAACGGAAGAAGAGTCAACCAAGGCGGCAAACTCCATCGACTTAGTCTAATACGCTGTGATGGCCACCCCAGCCTTCAGCAACCGCCACCCTGATCCGGGAGCGGCCAGAAACATGGAGGCAAGACCTGCACCAGAAAAATAGACCGAGACTCACTGAAAGCTCAGATGATAGGTTAGGGTTTTTTTAAGCAATCCTAGTTTTTAAATTGAAGTATGTATATTGTTGGGGTTTCTTTTTTAGACATAATATTATAATTAATAGACTATAATATAACATAAAAATAACTTAGAAGCACTGGAAACCCCCCAGTGGTGGTCTGGAACCATACCCACAATTATCTCTGAGTAGGCCTCTTGGTCTCTTGTATATTTTCTTTAGGAAAAGGCCTATTCAGTTCCAGTGCCCATTTTTTAAATCAGTTTTTCTTTTGCAAGGGAATTGTATCAGTTCTTTATATAATTTGGATTTGCATAGACTTTCTCCCTTCCTCCAGGCTGCCTTGGTTTCCTCTGCTATGCAGAAGCTTTTTAGTTTGATAGAGTCTCACTTGTGTATTCTTGCTTTTGGTATCAAATCCAAAATCATTATTGCCAAGACCAATGTCGAGGACTTACCCTCTAGGATTGTTGTTGTTGTTGTTGGGTTGTTTTTTGGTTTGTTTATGGCTTCTGGTCTTACACTCAAGTCTTTATTCCATTAGGAGTTGATGTTTTATGTATGGTATACAATGGGTCTAGTTTTCCCAATACTATTGAAGAGAATCCTCTTTCCCCACTGTATTTTCTTGACTCCCCCTGCTGTAAATTAATTAATCCTAGGTGCACAGGTGTGCCTCTGAGCTCAGATAGTATTAGGGACCTTCTGGGGGTCAAGAACTATGCTAAGCTAGAAGGAGACAATGGTGAGCAAACAGACACGGTCTCTGCCTTCATGGAGCAGAGTTCTATGGAAGAGTGAGGTAAGAATTGGATAATCCCCCATTAAAAACGACGACATACACAACAAAGGAAGATTACACAGAAGATAATCGCAGAGAAAAATAGGAGGACTTTGAGCAAAGGCATGAATGGGGGGGGGGGCAGGGAATCGCCGTTAGAAGAGAAGGAGGGCTCTGGTGAAACAAGAGGAGAGAAGTGCTGCCTACACACCCCCAGCAGAGGAGACCTGGGCTGCCGGGGAAATGGTCTGGGCCCAGCTGGACTGCAGCGGCACCGAGCGGCCCTGGCGGGGAAGCAGCCTGGTGCTGGAATCCACAGCTCAGGGAGACCCAGCCGACGTGCCTGTAGGGCCAGCATCAACGGTACCCGAGCTGCCACGCAGGGCAGCTCCGGCCCCCACCGTGGCCTGGGGGTGAAGAGCAGGAGTTGTGAAGACAGACCGGGGTGGGTTCCCCCACCTTCCAGCTGCAGGGTGCTCTGCACAGAGCCTGGTCCACAGGGCTAAGCAGCCGCCCTCCTGTGGTCCTGCCCCTGCCTCTTCTCCTCCCGTTTTGTTCCACGCACGGAGTTCTAGGATCAGCCTGAACTCATCCACGACTAGAATTCCGCCCCTAACTCCATCGGTATGAACAGCCAGGCATCCCTGAGGCCTTCGGCTGCCTGCCCAACGCTGCCACACGCCCTGCCTGGGGCCAGATCCCCACGGAGCCAGGTTGCCCTCAGCCCTCACCCAACACTGTGTGGGAGAGATGCTGCACCAGCTACGACCTGGCCCACCATTCACCCCGTCCTGCTGGGTCTGTTTACCACACCCACTGCCCCCACCCTCCAGCGGAAAGATGCCCGTTTCTTTAGTACCATGTGGTAATCTTGCACAATCTTAGTTTGTTTCCAGTCTCCTCCCTCCAAGCCAGCATGCCAGCTTCGCGATGAGCCTTTAAACAGCCATTGCTGAGTTCTAATTTCCTGTGGGAGACGGGATGCGAGCCATGCTTATTAAAAATTATATATTAAATAGCAGCCATTCAAGGGAAGGGCTGAGAAGTAAAGCGCTGAGCTCTAGTTCAAGTTAACCAACCGCTGCAAGAACAGGAAGGTCTTTTTCTTTTACCTCCATGTATAAAACCATGTTCCAAGATTAAACTTGCCAGAAGCTCCACCTCCTCAAGTTAAAACGTCACTACAACTTTTAAATTTCTGCCATCCTGGGGCACCTGGGAGGGCTCAGGTCATGATCTCAGTTTGCGGGTTCGAGCCCCATGTCAGGCTCTGCACTGACAGCTCAGAGCCTAGAACCTGTTTCTGATTCTGTCTGTCTCTCTCTCTGCCCCTCCCCTGCTCATGCTCTGTTTTTCTCTGTCTCTCAAAAAATAAACAAAAAAGTTAAAACAAGATAAATTTCCACCGTCAAGTGTCTGCACAGGTATTTCAAAAATATTTCAACAAATCTCTACGAAACGCTACACACGAGACCGTGTTGTGCCACAAGCGTCACTAGCTGTGGCCGTTACCCCTCCCCTTAGCTCTGTCCTGAGTCAGCCATTCAGTCCCTCCCACACGTCCCCTGACAGCTCTGGGGTGTGTCCCAGCCTGGGGAGACCCCACACCCCAGCACTATTGCTTATCTTTTATGTTCATCCCAGCCTCCTGCACGGGCGCCGGTCACCTCAAACTTCACAGGTTAAAAACTGAACTTCTCTTTTTCTCCACATCAACTGTCCTCCAGCCTGGTCCTTGGCATCACGGGTAGTTCACCCTCCTCATGCTCTCCTGCACTTGAACTCTTGTGTAACTCTCCGGGCTACTGGTGCTTCTCCTCCCACGTGCACGGTCAGGGCTTGTGGATTCCTGCTCCTTCCCCAGAGACAGAGGGCTGAGTGGCTAGAGCATCACGTGATAAAATCTGCCCCGTTCACCCCATAGAATGAACGACGGCCTGGCACTTTCACTCTGGATGAGGAATATTCCTCAGGCTCACTCTCTTCCACCCCCAACTCTGGCTCGACGCCTTGCCTGCTGCTTCTGCCCTTAGGAACCCACCCTCCTAGCTGCATACGCTTTCTGGAATGGACGCCCTCCTCAGGGCATGGCTCATAGTATTTACCTATCAGCCTCTCAGTCCGAAACCCTAACCACCACCCAGAATGCCTCGCTTTATCTTTCCACCTGTCAGAAGACGACCAGACATGGCGGTCCTTCATCTTCTAATCTGAGAAATCATGAATCAGTTGACACTGAATTGTGGGCATCCCTAACATGCTGAGTGGGCGAGTAGACACTCGTGGCAGGAGACGAGTGCCAGAGCTGGACAGACTTCGCGCTTTCCGTGGTCGATGGGCTGCTGCTGTCCTGGCCAACGGGAACGTCCTTAGGAAGCACCTCCACCTTGACCACAAGGAGCCAAGGGCAAATCCTCTCTCTCATTCCCCGGGACCAGGAAAGGCACGAACTAGGGCACAGCTACCCAAGTATACCCAACACTACTTCACATTCCCGCCGTGCTACAAAGAACAAGGTATTTACCGCTTATAAAATTGACCTAAATGTTCTTACATGGACTTGAAATTTTGTGCCAGAAGTAAATGGAAAACCAACACTAGGTTTTTAACCAATAAAAGCTATTAAAATATAAAGTGACCATTTTATTTTATTAAAATTTTTTTAATGTTTTTATTTTAGAGAGACAGAGAGAAATAGAGCATGTGCAGGGAAGGGGCAGAAAGAGGGAGACACAGCATCTGAAGCAGGCTCCAGGCTCCAAACTGTCAGCACAGAGCCCGATGCGGGGCTCGAACCCACGAACCGTGAGATCATGACCTGAGCCACCCAGGCGCCCCTAAAGTAATCATTTTAAAATGTCTGCCTTAATACCATCTAAAATGATGTTGTATAGGAGAGCTTAGAAACTACTGATTTAATGGAAACCACCTGGCCCAAAATTTTTCCTACTGTTGGAAACGCTACCGCTAAAATGTAATTGGTCTTAAAAGCTTAAATTGAACCATGACAAAAACAGTACAGAATACATGTGGGATGATGTCATTTCACAGTAAAACCAAACAGGTAAACCTAAATGTATGTTCAGGGATATATTCGTGTATGGGAACCCAGAAAGAAAAATCAGGTAATTAAATGCAAAATATCTTTCAGTTAGGAGAACAGTTTCCTATAGAATTATAATTCTTTACTAAAGTGAATCTTAACAGATTAATTCTAAAAACACATGGGGCACCTGGGTGGCTCAGTCGGCTAAGCGTCCAGCTTCGGCTCAGGTCATGATCTCATGGTTCGTGGGTTCGAGCCCTCTGTCGGGCTCTGTGCTGACTGCTAGCTCAGAGCCTGGAGCCTGTCTTCAGATTCTGTATCTCCCTCTCTCTCTGACCATCCCCTGCTAACACGGTCTCTGTCTCTCAAAAATAAATAAAAAACATAAAAAAAACTTAAAAAAAATAAAAACACAAACATGAGCACGGTTTCAACACTGGCCCCACACCACATTATGTGGAAATTAGCTAGTTGATGGATTCCTACATTAGACTGTAAGCAGTTTAAGAGCAGGGGCTGTGTTTTATGCTTATTACCAGAACAACAACAAAAAACAACAACAACAAAATACAGACAAATCAATTAGAGAGCTCAGAGGCCAGAAGAGCATCCCTCTCTCTCTATGGTGCCTGATTTACAAGAAAGGGGACATTGAAGAATGGTAAAGAAAGGAAGTCATTTTACTACAATAGTGCTAAGTCACCTGAGTGGCCAAATGAAGAAAGATCTATATTATACATGAAAATCTGGATTATAGATGTAAACGTGAAAAGGTTTATACAGTATAACAGAATATATTCATGACCTTAGATTAGGCAAAAGAAATTTATGAAGAATACCAAAAACATTAATCATGAAGGAAAAGACTGATAAATTAGACTACATTAAAACTATTTCTATCAGAACAGTCAAGAGAATGAGTCAACACTAAGAAAATCTAACCAAAGACTCTGATTTGGACTGGATTTAAGAGCTCCTTCACGTCAATAATAAAAAGAGCGAAGCCTGGATGGTCAGTTTGTTAAGCATCCCACTCTTGGCTTTTGCTCAGGTCATGATCTGACAGTTCGTGGGTTCAAGCCCCACGTCAGCCTCTCCACTGACAGCACAGAGCCTGCTTGGAACACTCTTTCCCCCCCTTTCTCTGTCCCTCCCCTGCTCACTTGCTCTCTGGCTCAAAATAAATAAACTTAAAAATAAAAAGAGACCAGCAACTCAAGAGACACTGGGTCCAGAGACATGAGCAGTCTCTTCCCCAAAGAGAATGTCCAAGTGGCCAATATTAAAATATTTGAAAAGATGTTCAGCCTGTACAGGCATCACGGAAATTCCACGTCAATAAGATACTACTACGTACCCAAGAGAAGGACTAAATTTAAAACACATTTAAATCTGACACAATTGGGGGCGCCTGAATGGCTCAGTCGGTTAAGCATCTGGCTCCGACTCAAGTCATGATCTCATGGTTCGTGGGTTCAAGCCCCAGGTCGGGCTCTGTGCTGACAGCTAGCTCAGAGCCTGGAGTCTGTTTCAGATTCTGGGGGCGCCTGGGTGGCTCAGTCGGTTAAGCCTCCGACTTCGGCTCAGGTCAGATCTCACGTTCGTGGGTTCGAGCCCCGCGTCGGGCTCTTTGCTGACAGCTAGCTCAGAGCCTGGAGCCTGCTTCCAGTTCTGTGTCTCCTTCTCTCTCTGCTCCTCCCCCTCTCATGCTCTGTCTCTCTTTGTATCAAAAATAAATAAAAACATTAAAAAAAAATAAATTTCAGATTCTGTGTCTCCCTCTCTCTCTCTGCCCCTCCCCTGCTCATGCTGTCTCTCTCTGTCTCTCAAAAATAAATAAAAAACATTAAAAAAATAAAAATAACAAAAATAATAAATAAAGCGGACACAATAGGAAGTATTGGGAAAGATCGGAAACAATAGATAAATTCATACACCAGTTGTAGAAGTATAAACTGAGGCAACCAGTGTGGGAAAAATTTAGCAAGATCTAAAGCTAACCGTAAACATATTCTGCAAAACGACATTTCCACTCCCAGGCACGTAGCCAGTAGAAGAAAACACGTGTGCACCAAGAGAGACGTACAAGAAGGTTCACAGCAGTATTGCCTATAATAGACCCAAACTGGAAACAACCAGATCTCTATCACCAGCAGAGTAATTGTGGAATAATACTAACATGGTATTTATACAATGAACACCAACGAGCCATTGCTATGAACAGCACCATGAATGGGTCTCACAAAGTTAATGCTCACAAAAAGAAGATGAAGTTCCGTTTATAAAGTGCAAAAATGGGCAATGCTATTCTCTAGCATAAAAAGTTAGGATGGGAAATTTCGGGGGGGGAGGGAATATAAAAGAGGCTTGTGGGGGAGCTAGTAATGTTCCATTACTTTTATATTAACTATGTAAAAATTCACTCAGTTGTACGTTTTCATCTTAATTGTGTGTTTCTTATACCTGTCTGCACTTGCCTATATGTAGCTTATATTTCAATTAAAAAGTTCCTTTAAAAAAAAAAAGTACAAGAATGAAATAAAGACGACTTACAAGACACAGAAAGTGAGGGAGTTTGCTCCAAGAGACCATTATGGAACTCAGTAGCAAAGGATGTATTTCAAGCAGGAAGAAAGGGATCCCAACTGATTTGAAAAGAAATGAAGAACAGGGTATAAAAAATAGTGATTTTGTGGCTAAAAGTAAATACAAAATGTATAAAACAATAAAAGTAATTTCCCATGAAATATAAAAACAAAAATGGTAAAAAAAAAAAATATATACCAAAACAACTTGAATGAATCTCAAGAGAATTAGGCTGACTTTTTTAAAAAGTCAGTTTCAAAAGATTTGATATTATAACGTTTCATTTCTATCAAGTTCTTGAAATGGCAAAGTTAGAAATGACGAACAGGTTAGTGGTTGTCAGGAGTTAGAGAAGCAAGGGTCTGTGGCATCACAAAGGATCTTTCTGACGGAACTTTCTCGATCTGGACAACAGTCGTACACACGACAGAAGAGCAGAGAATGAAGTGCACCTGCACAGACGTGCATGTGAACCTGGTAAAACCCGAATAAAACCAGTGGATCGCATTCATGTCTGTTTCCTGCCTGTGATGTCGGATTTCAGTCTTGAAAGATGTTACCAGTGGGTGGACCTCGAGGGTGTCACGCTGAGTGAAATACGTCAGGCGGAGAAGGACAGATACCATATGTTTGCACTCACAGGTCTAACAGGAGACCAGGAGAAACCTAACAGGGGACCACAGGGAGGGGAAGGGGGAAAGAGTTGGGGAGGGTGAGGGACACAAATCATGAGAGACTATTGAACACTGAAAACAAACCGAGAGCTGCAGGGGGAGGGGGAGGGAGGAAGGGGGTGATGGTCATGGAGGGGGGCACTTGTGGGGAGAAGCACTGGGTGTTATATGGAAACCAATTTGACAATAAACTGTTATGAATTAAAAAACAAAGGAAAGATGTTACCATTGGGAGAAACGGAGTGAAGAGTGGTTGCCATCTCTTTGTATTATTTATACTGAATGTGAATCCACATTATCTCAAAATAATGAGATGAAGATGAAGAAATAAATTTAGACAGGCTATAATAGCATAACTCAAGGGGATTAAGGTATTCTAAAGTTCTCGTATCACCCAGGAGGTGGCTAAACTTTAGACTTTCAGAACTTACATATGCACGTTTCAGGTTAGTAGGACAGGCACTGAAAAAATACAAAGACTTCCAAATGCCTAGACAAGAAAAAACCTCCCATCAGTCCAAAGAGGGAAGGAAGGCAAGGAAGAGGGAAAACAAGCAGAAAACATAAAATAAGATGATCAAACACATACCATACACATCAAACATGCAACCATAGACAGGATCCAAAAACATCAGCACAGGTGATAACTGCAAACTGACTAAATGATTCAGTTAAAATTGTTAAATTGTTAAATCCAATCCCATTCTGTTTACAAGTCCAATCAAAAATATAAAGACACAAGGGGTGCCTGCGTGGCTCAGCTTGTTAAGCATCGGACTTCAGCTCAGGTCATGATCACACAGTTCATAGGCTAGAGGCCCGCGTAGGGCTCTGTGCTGACAGTTCGGAGCCTGGAACCTGCTTTGGATTCTGTCTCCCTCTCTGCCCCTCCACCACTTGCTCTCAGTCTCTCGCGCTCTCTACTATAAACAAACATTAAAAAAAATTAAAATATAAAGGAGGCTTGAAGGATATTGTAATATACACGTAACATGCACGTCCACATAGCAGAGTGTAGCTGAAGCCATTGTAGTGATTTTAACCATTTGCACAGTTAAGAGCATACATAAATGAGAAAAACATTTAAGTAGAAATTCAAATTACAGAGTAGATACGTATTATCTGAAATCCTATGCTCAAACAGAGTCCCAAAATTGAAAGCCAAAGTTGACAGAATAGGAAGAGATAGACAAATCCATAATCCTCGTGGGGTAGTTAGCATCTCATAGGCAATAGAAAAAGTAAAAACTAGGATACTGAAGATTTTAGCAAAATTATGAAAAAAGACTCAATGGACATGTATGGAACACAATATCTTTTTTTTAAAACATAAATAAGTGGTATTAATTTTTTTAATGTTTTTAATTTATTTTTGAGAGACAGAGGCAATGTGAGCAGGGGAGGGTCAGAGAGAGAGGGAGACACAGAATCTGAAGCAGGCTCCAGGCTCTGAGCTGTCAGCACAGAGCCTGATGTGAGGTTCGAACCCATGAACTATGAGATCATGACCTGAGCCGAAGCTGGACGCTTAACCGACTGAGCCACCCGGGCACCCCTAGAACACAATATCTTAACAGCAGGAATAGACTTCTTTTTGTGCAAATGTGAAACAATTTCAAAAAATTAACCAATATTTCAGTGTTAAAGGAAGAAACAAATTTTAAAAGAAGTAGAATAGAGATCATAATCTCTAACAATAACATAATTGAGCTGACAATGAGAAATAAAGGATGAGAAAGTACACATTTTAGAAATACAGACACATTCCTGAATAACCCAGGGCTCAAAGATAAAATTACAAGGAAAATTCATTATCATCAGTTTTACATATCAAAAATTGGGGGATACAGAATGGGCTGAATCCTTTCTTAAAGGTTAATTTGTAGTCTTAAATGTGTACTTCAGAAAAACACTGAAAAGTAAAATCCATGAACTAAGCATCAGTGAATAAATGACTAAAGAACAAGACAAACCTCCCAAGCAATAGGGAAAACACAACGGAAATGAACAAAATACAAAAGAAACCCATAACAGAATCGACCAAGCTAAAACTCGGTTCTTTAAAAAGCATAATAAAATTCACAAACCTTTGGCAAGAGTTAGCAAGGCAAAAAAATTAACAGCATGAAAAGAATTATACTGTAGATCTGAAGACTTCCAAAAGATAATATGCAATTATAATCTTATCCCAATAGATTTTTTTTGATGAAAACCAATTTCTCCAGAAAAAAAGCAACATCGAAATGGACTCGAGAGGTAGAAAACTTAGGGATTTTCTACACAAACCATCGAATCAGTAATCAAAATCTTCCCTGAAAATTTCCAGGTTCCTATGGCTGGACCAAGATGGTCCACAACATACAAGCAAAAAAAAAAAAAAAAAAATCTACCAAAGTCTCTCAGAGAATAAAGAAGAAACACTCCCCAGCACCTTTTATTGGGTTAAAATAAAAATAACCTTGACACCAAAACCCAACAAGGCAAGTGCAAGAAAAGATATTTATAGGCTGATGTTATTCAATGTGGATGAAAAGGTATTTTTAAATGTGTTGACAGTTTGTGGCGCTGGCCAAGACGTGGACAAAATAAAAGTGGCAATGGCTCAAGGACCTGAGAAGTAAGTAAGTAGCAAGCAAACTGAGACAAAGTGAAAACTTGGAAGAATTATCGATATGGCAGGATGCAACAGACGATATTCCGGGTCATAAAACGAACCCCAACAACATTAAAGAATTGAAATCAAGAGAAGTACATTTTCTGATCACAGGATTAAACCAGAAATCAACAAATATTTCTGGAACTTTGCCAAGTACATGGGGGCGGGGGAAGTACACTGTTTATAAAGTGTTTATTCAGGGGCGTCTGGGGGCGCTCAGTGGTTTGAGCATCTTACTTCGGTTCAGGTCATGATCTCGCAATTCGTGAGTTCGAGCCCCACGTCAGGCTCTGTGCTGACCACTGAGAGAGCAGAGCCAGGAGCCCGGAGCCTGCTTCAGATTTTGTGTCTGCCTCTCTCTGGCTCCCACCCACCCTCTCTAGCTCTTTCAAAAGTAAACATTAAAAAAATGTTTTTTAATGTTTATTCAATTATCTAGAGACAGAGACAGAGATAGGCAGAGCAAGCCCAGGCAGGGGAGAGCGGGGGAGAAAGGGTAGGTGGGAGAAAGTGGGGGGGGGGGCGGAGAGAGAGAACCCCAAGCAGGCTCCGTGCTATCAGTGCAGAGCCCAATGCAGATCTTGAGCTCCCTAATCAGGAGATCATGACCTGAGCCAAAATCAAGGGCCAGATGCTTAACTGACTAAGCCACCCAGGTGCCCCCCACCTTGTTTTTCGAGGTAGGCTTTACACCCAGCAGAGAGCCCAAAACAGGGCTTGAACTCACAGCCCTGAGATCAAGACCTGAGTTGAATTCAAGAGTCAGGTGCTTCCTCCCCCCCACATATGTTCATCTGTTTTATTTCTTAAATTCCACATGAGTGAGACCACATGGGATTTGTCTTTCTCTGATTGACTCCTTTCACTTAGCATAGTGCACGTCAGCTCCACCCACATCACTGCAAATGGCAAAATTTCAGTTTTTTTGATTGCTGAATAACATTCCATTGTGTGTGTGTGTGTGGTGTGTACACATCTTCTTTATCCATGCATCAGTCAATGGACATTGGGGCTCTCTCCACACCTTGGCCACTGTACATGATCCTGCTATAAACACTGGGTGCATGTATCCCTTCGAATCTGTATTTTTGTATCCTTTGGGTAAATACCTATTAGTTCAATTGCTGAATCACAGGGTAGTTCTATTTTTAACTCTTTGAGGCACCTCTATAGGTTTTCCAGAGTGGCTGCACCAGTTTTCTATCCCCACAGTGCAAGAGGGTTACCCTTTCTCTGCATCCTCACCAAAACCTGTTATTTCTTGTGTTGATTTTAGCCATTATGACAAGTGTGAGGTGGTATCTTATTGTTTTTTATTTCCCTGGTGATGAGTGATGTTGAACATCTTTTCATGTGTCTGTTTGCCATCCAGAGGTCTTCTTTAGAAAAGCACCTATGCATGTCTTCTGCCCATTCCTTAACTGGATTATTTGTTTTTGGGGTATTGAGTGTGCTAAGTTCTTCATAAGATTTTGGATACTAATCCTTTATCAAATGTGCCATTTGTAATATTTTCTCCCATTCTGTAGGCTACCTTTTAGTTTTGTTGATTGTTTCCTTTTCTGTTCAGAAGCTTTTTACCTTGATGAGTACCTAGTAGTCCGTTTTTTATTTTGTTTTCCTTATCTCTAGAGACCCATCTAGTAAAAAGTTTCTGCAGCCAAGGTCAAAGAGGTTATGGTCTGTGTTCTCCTCTAGGATTTTGTATACAGTATGAGAGAGGGGGGGGGAGAAAATGACAAGAGACTGGATGATGGAGATAAACAATGTTGATGGAGGGAAGTGGGCGGGGCCTGAACTAGAAGCAGGGGGTTGGGTATTAAGGAGACCACTTGTTGTGATGAGCTCTAGGTGTTGTACGTTAAGTGATGAATCACTGAGTTCTACTCCTGAAACCAATATTGCCCTGTATGTTAACTAACAAGAAGTTAAATTAAAATTGTTGGGGGAAAAAGTCAGACACTGAACCGACTGAGCTACCCAGGCACCCCTAAACAATGCTCTTGTAAATGCTGTAGGGGTCAAAGAGATCTCAAGGGAAACTAGAAAGTATTTTGAACTGAACAAACATAATCAGCTTAACCAAATTTGTGCTAAGAGGAAAATTTATAGCACAAAGTTATTACATCAGAAAAGTATCAAGTCAATCATCTAAATATCTACTTCAAGCAGAGAAAAGCAGAATAAACCCAAGTCAAGCAGAAGGCTAATAAGAGACTAAATCAATAAAACCTAAAACAGAGAAATAGAAAAGTCAATGAAATCCAAGCCAGTTTCTTTGGAAAAATAAAAGTGTTAAAGCTCTAAGCAGACTGACCGAGAAAAAGGGAGAAACACAAATTACCAATACCCAGAAAAAGAAAGGGAGCACATTCCAGGCCCTACAGACACTAGGCGAGTAAAAGATGCTACTGAAAAGAACTCTGTCTAGAAATTCTACAAATTAGATGAAATGGATCAACCTCTAGAAAGACAAGTTACTGGGGGCGCTGGTGGCTCTGTCAGCGGAGTGTCTGACTCTTGATTTTGGCTCAGGACATGATCTCATGGCTGGTGAGATCCAACCCCACGTCAGGCTCCGTGCTGACAGCCAGAGCCTGCTGGAGACTCTCTCTTTCTCCCTCTGTCTGCCCACACCCTGCTCTTGCTCGATCTCAACAATGAATAAACATTTTTTAAAAAGACAAATTACTGAAGGAACCAGAATGTCACCCCAAAATCGGCCTATTTTACATAAAAATAATTTTGAGCTGAAGGCAATTAAGCAGCAGCAAGCCATAGGAAAAGTTTTATGCTCCCTCTTTTCTGCCCAAAGTCAGGATGTAGATTTTTCTTTTACTGGAAAAAGAGCCTTCCAACCCAGAGACGGCACCAGAGGAGTCTGCCACCAAACTTTACCTCATTCGTTTCATATATATACACATGGATGGAGATATATATATATTTTTTTAACTTTCTGAGCTTGTTGCCCTTGAAAGCCTAAAACCGCTTTCCTTTTCTCCTGTCATTTCTCTGCAAACATACTGCACTTTACTAAAGATGCTGGATCAGCAGGCTCTTCTAAGCCAGCACTGTGAATTGCTCTTCCCTGAGGGACCCCTGTGTGATGTGCACACCCCACCCCTCCCACCCCCACACAGGCTATTTTCCCCCCACTTATTAATCTTTCTGTTACAGAACTCCAGCTCCACACAGAACACGGTCCGGTCAAGCCTCCTGTACACAGGTGAGCTCAAGAGGAAATAGCTCAAATATCCCTAGATCACAGAAACTGAAATGTTACAGCCACTTTATAAGAAATTGCTGAATTGTATTCCAGAGTCACACGTATACTGACCATGTGACCCAGCAATCCTACTCCGAGGTATTTACTGAAACAAAAGCCTACGTTCAAAAACCCATTTGTAGCCACGTGTAGCCAGTTCATGCACAACGGACCAGTGAAAATGTTCCACGTTCCGCCAATGGTCAATAAACCATGTAATATGAAGTATAAATGAAAAGAATGAACTGTTGACACAATGAGTAAATCTCAAATGCATTATGCTAATGACATTCTGGAAAAGACAACATAGAGGGACACAGGTCAGTGGTTGCCAAGGGCTAAGGGGGGCGGGGCTCCTATAAAGGGGCGGCACAAGGTAATTCTTAGAGTGACAGCGGGCTATAGATCATCACTGTGGTAGTGATCACATGACTCTATTTGTCCACGTCACAGGGCTATGCTAAAAAGAATGAAGTGTACTGTACGCAGATGTGTGAAGTCTACAGGTCTATTTGCAAACTAAAGCCAGCAACAGAGTGAAAGGATAATGTAAGTTTTGTTGATTCCAGGAATGTTGGACTTTAGGATGAAAAAAAGATTTTTTTAATATGTTTAATGTTTGTTTATTTTTGAGAGAGAAAGACAGCATGAGCAGGGGAGGGGCAGAGAAAGACAGAATCTGTCAGCACAGAGCCCAACACGGGGCTCGAACCCACAAACCGTGAGATCATGACCTGAGCCGAAGTCGGACGCTTCACCGACTGAGCCACCCAGGTGCCCCTAAAAAAACCCAAATCTTAAATCAACACATCAGCTGATTAAAGGACAAAACAAATATTCATCTCAGATGCAGAAGAAGTATTTGTTAACATTCAAAATCCATCCCAGGTTTTAAAATAAGCAAATTAGGAATAGAAGGGAACTTTATTCTGATTAAAGGAGATCTACCAGAAATAAAAGATATTCTTGATATGAAATATTGAAAGCTTTGTCTGAAACGGGACAGAAAACAAGGATGTGAGCACTTCTGGTCAACATTTTACTGTAGGTCCTCATCAGTGAAATATGGAAAAAAAGTAAAAGGCCAAAGAATTGGTAATAATGAAAAAACTTATTTGTAGATGATTTAGTTACATATATTGAAAATTAAAAAGTCTATATAAGTAGTGAGCAAGTAACCTAGCCATACACCCAACAATTAAAAGTTAAATTTTGGGGCACCTGGGCAGCTCAGTCCGTTAACCATCCAACTTTTTTTTTTTTTTTTTTTTGAGGAAAGTGCAAGTGAGGGAGAGGCAGAGAGGGGGACAGACTACCTAAAATGGGCTCTGTGCTGACAGACTGACAGCAGTGAGCCTGACGTGAGGCTCAAACTCATGAACTGTGACATCGTGACCTGAGCTGAAGTCAGACCTTCAAGGCACTGAGCCACCCAGGCACTCAGACTCGATTTCAGCTCAGGTCATGATCTCAGGTCCAGGAGACTGAGCCCCATGTCGTGCTCTATGCTGACAGATTCTGTGTCCTTCTCTTTCTCTGCTCCTCCCCTGCTTGAGATTCTCTCTCTCCTGCTCTCTCTGCCCCTCCCGAGTTTGTGTGCACACGCACGCTCTCTCTCAAAATAATTAATATTTTTAAAAAATTAAACTTTAACAATTCAAATAATTTACAATAGCACTGAAAACGCAATGAAACTAGTAATCAATCTAAGAATGGTGTTAGGCCTTAATGGAGAAAATCACAGCATTTTAGAGTGTACTAAAGACATAAGAAATGGGGAGATAAAGCTCATAGTTTGGATCCTGTAACATTCTCCCCAGAATGACCTATCGATTTAATCCCAATGGAAATCTCGACAACTTTTGCAAAACACATAGACTTTAGAATTGACTTACGAGGTAAGTGCAAAAGGCCAAGAACAGTCAAGATAAGAGAGCAGGGAGAGTGACGCACAGATTTTCTGATTAATGGATGAAATAATCAGATGGCCAGCATCATTCATAGGCAGCACCACAAAAGAACAAAAGTGGACAGACATAAGCATCCCCCAAATTTGCTTTAAAACAAACAGGGTTCTCGAATACATTGAAAGCTGATTTTTAACTGGATACAAACCCATGGACACCTTCACCGGAAAGCCTCGCCTCGTATCAAAGCCTTGGTCTGCTGATAGATTGGGGCTCTGGCAAGCCATTGGGAAACCCATCGCCAGAGGTTTTGTGCCACTGCTGGGCTGTCTGCTTCCCAGGGCTCGCTCTGGGCCGACGGCGACCACGGTGGCCGAGCCCAACTCAGGCACACTCGCTATTTATCCTGAGGGTCTCAACAGTGTGTGTTCACCTGAGTCACAAATCACACAGAAACACAGAAGTGTTCACGTGACCTTCCGCCAAAGACCAATCATTCCCGACCACCTGCATTTATTACTAGGCCTGCTCCAGGAGACACAAAATTAGAACGTTTTACCCAAAACAACAAAACTTTCCTGAAAGTTTCTACTTCATAAATCTAGGGAACACGGAGGGATAAAACCGTAATGCCTCTGGGTACCTTATGAAAATGGCTATCAGGACACATGTCATCCAAAGTCACATCTCCCTTTTACCATGGAGCTAAAAGTGCCACCAATGTTGTGAGAGACTTGGAGGCCAGAGATTTTAAGGCTCAGGCTGCACCTGAATCCCAGAAAAACAAAAAGCAAAATGTGCAGGCTAAATGATGGTGGCTTTCTTCTCCTGCATCCTGTACCGTGTCTGTTCAGAGCGTCTGAAATTACTTATGTCCACCAGTGCCCCGCAGCAAGGGGACAAAACACAGGGAATTAAATTTTTTTTTTTGTATATCCAATGTTTCAATAATTTTGTACTGGCTGGTCAATTACAAAATAGTAATCTTAGAGTTTTTAAAATAATCTTTTCATTTAAGAATGAAGATGCTGGGGTGCCTGGATGACTCAGTTAAGTGTCTGACTTCAGCTCAGGTCATGATCTCACAGTTTGTGGGTTCAAGCCCCGCGTCGGGCTCTGTGCTGACAGCTCAGAGCCTGGAGCTGCTTCGGATTCTGTATCTCCCTCTCTCTCTCTGCCCCTCCCCCACTTGTGCTGTCTCTCTGTCTTTCAAAAAATAAATACATGGGAAAAAAAATAATGAAGATGCTAAACATTATTTAGCTTAAGTTTCCCCACTAAGTGGCAAAAGTTTTTTTACACACATATTCACGATTGTTATATACGAAAGGAGAGTTAAAAATTTTTTTTAAAAAAGCACAGTTCTGGGCAAAAGGCAGCAGTCACCGCCTGAGTCAATACGCTTCCCCTGCACTTTGAGACATGGTCTCAGTGTCCTCCGTTGACTGATCAGTTGAGCAATCTAGACTCTAAGTCATCGTCGGGGCGCCTGGGTGGCTCGGTCGGTTGGGCATCCAGCTCTTGGTTTTGGCGGTCACGAGAGAGACTCTTAAGCAGGCTCCACGCTCAGTGTGGAGCCCGACATGGGGGTGGGTCCCACGACCCTGGGACCAGGACTTTAGCTGAAATCAAGAGTCAGATGCTCAACCAACTGAGCCACTCAGGCGCCCCCAGTGTAGCCGTCTGTAGGTGTACAATCAGTGGCATTAGGGACACACACATTACTGTGCAGCCATCAGTACTACACATCTCCAGAACTTTTTTAATCTTAAACTGAAATCCTGTGCTCATCCACTAAACAATCCCCACCCCTTTCCCCTAGCTCCTGGCGAGCTCTATTCTACGTTCTGTGTCTGTGGATTTGACTACTCTAAAAAGTAGAGAACTAAATTTCTAGACCCACATTAGAGGCATTCCAGCCCCAGGTGCCATATCAGCAAACCAAACTTCCGTGTTCCAGTAAATGCTCCCACCTGACCAGCAATGCCCTACATCCAGTCAGCCAATCCCCAAATGCTGAGCCAGCTCTGGGCTCTACTTAACTCCTCCCTGAGCTTTCTGAATGAGGTCACATAAGCACATCACGCAGTCTGCATTGCTCCTCTAAAGCTGCATAAAACTCAATCCTGCCCAAAATCCCTCAGGAAGAGTGTCCCATTGCTTAGGAGACATTATAGTCCCCCCTCCGTGGCTTACTTTCTCGTAAAGGACAAGCATTCCTCAATTATTTGTGTCCTTTGACAGTCGAATCACATGGTATTTGTCCTTCTGTGACTGGCTTATTTCACTTGCATATGGTCTTCGACGTTCACCCATGCTGTAGCCTGTGTCAGAATGCTTCCTTTTTGAGGCTCAGTGGTACCCCATTGTACGTATAAACATTTTGTTAGCTGATCTGTCCATCTGCTCACGGACGCCCGTGTTGTTTCCATCTTTTGGCTGTGATAAATAACACAGGGCCAAGATTTAACTATAGATTTTTGTTTCCAAATATACACAGCACACAATCAATATAGTTTACCCCAGGTCCATAAAGGTTGTCTTGTTAGACTACAGAACCGTGAACCTAGGTAAGGGAAATGCAGACGGTTCGTATTTTCCATAGATAGAAATCCGATTTCTAAACCCTGTATTCCTTTCTCATACCCAAAGGAACAAAATAGTTCTACTGTGAGGAAAGAAACAGCGAATCGCAGATTACAAACTGTGAAGTTGATATAGAGCAATTAAATTTGAAAATGCCAATCACTCCAAATTATAGGGGAAAAAAATCTGTGCTTCAATGGGAAAAAACATGCAATGGTCACATCACACCCTTTCCCGTTTTCCAGTCTTGTCTTGCCGGGCCCAGTTGACACCAAGTTGAACAAAACCAATGGCGACAAAGGATGTGCGTGAACCTGTGCTCCGGAGGCGCCATTCTCCCCACACAAGGCAAAGCCACTTTTGCTTCACGGTCAAGTTTACTGTGCCTGGATTGATTCCTGGGAGAACTGGATCTACCAGTTTTTCCCAAGGTTTTGCCAACTGCCTCCGGTCTCCCTGGCTCCTTCTCACCAAACCTCCCTCGGGTGGAATAGAAGTTCACTGCCAGAAATTCTCTCATTTCACCTCCCGGCCCCACCCAGCTCAGGAGCTTGCAAACCACACTTCTGAGGACAATCGCCCTCACCTTCTACGGTCAATCCAATCTTCAGGAAGTAAACGCAAGCTCCCCCAAAGAAACAGGAGACCAGGCCTCAAATCAGAGACATTCCACTTAAACAATATGCCCCCATAGTAATTCCTGGAGGTGAGGGTGGGGGAGGGGACCTTAGCTATTACATTGACCTTTCAAAGCTCAACCATATCTGAATATTTAATTTCCTTCAATGTATTTAATTTTCCTTTGGGAGAATTTAATTTTTTTCCCTGGGGAAAAATAATGAAAATACGGTAAAGAAACACTGTCTTGGGTCAATGCTTCTTTATCCATAGCACTATAGTTTTCCCCTAATCTTGGAAGTTTTCAATCCTGCCCACACTTCCATTTACGTATCCAATCCTTGAGGCCCTAAGTGTCCACACTGCGAAAGTGCTGGTGACACAGTGAACAGGCAGGCGTGTGGTTCTTGGACTCCCGGGGCTTACCACCGCTGAGACAGGGAGTGGGGTGTGCAAATGACCACATAAGAGACTATGGAGGTTTTGTTTTTTTAAAGGCCTAAAAAGATACACAGTGGAGCTCTGGAAAATGAAAAAAGCAATGCAAGTTTAGATTGTTGCATCAAAGAAGAATGAGGACCCTTCCACATTCTGTGCTGGGGGAAAACACTGTCCACAGGCAGCTGATTTCCTAAGGGAGAAGAGGAGTGTCCCACACTGTGACGCGGAGGTGGGGAGTTTAGAAATACCAGTTCTGGTGACTATTTAAACGTCCTCGGCACGATCACAGCTCTGTATATTAGTTCGTTTCCTTTTTATTTTTTAATACAACCTGTCGTCGAACTGCTTTACATGCAACCCCAGTGCTCATCCCAACATTAGCTCCTTTGGATCTAAAATTAACTCCAAGTGAAGAGGTGCTATTTGGAGGCAGTGACGGCCAGGACTCTTGCCAGAAAGCTCTAGCGGAGACGCCCGGGACAAACTGACCCGACTCAGGCCAACAGCCCCAGGACCGCGTCATCAAGTTCCCATCGTGCGTACTTCGGGTCACAGTCACGGGCCACCCGCTCACTGCCCCACAACGGGTCGGTACATCAGCACACGGAGCACCAGACCTCTCGGCAGGCCGAGAAACGGCTTGAGGCTGGGTCTCACGTGGAATGAGAACCCATCAAAACGTGGGCACGTGATCAGAAAAGGCTGGAGAAGCACCAGCCTATCTTCAGAGCCTTCGTTGGGTATTAACTACCAGCGATTCAGAAGCGCAGGTGGACAGTCACAGGTTTTTCTTAAAAGGCCTCATCACGTGACACCCTTGTCAGTGACCAAAGAACTTGATACTCAGGCTCACTGTCAATAGATTTGTTTTGTATTTCCAGGGCTTCCTCTGCTTAAGTTTTGGGGCACCTGGGTGGCTCAGTAGGTTAAGCGTCTGAGTTCGGCTCAGGGCATGATTTCAGTTTGTGAGTTCGAGCCCCGCGTCGGACTCTGGGCTGACAGCTCAGAGCCTGGAGCTGCTTCAGACCTATCTTCCTCTCTCTCTCTGCCCCTCCCCCGCTCACACTCTGTCCCTCTCTCAAAAATAAACAAACATTTAAAAAAATACTTAGGCTTTGTGGTTTCTTAGAAGTTTTGAAAATTCTGAAATGTACACACGGGTCCACACTGAGGCTACACGCGATGCAGTAAATAAGCTTCAGCTAACAGCTCAAGTGCTTAACCAGGATATTTTTCGGGTCAGAACTTTTACCAAACAAACAACTTTTTAAATTCAATTTCAAATCAACCAGGTTACACTATAAACAAAAGAAACTAATTTGAAAAAAAAAAATAAGAATCTCCAGTGTTTTTAGGAAAAGGGACAGCTTTTTCTTGCTGTGAAATTTTAAGATCTCAAAAAAGGAAAGAGGTTGGCAGTGAAAATAGGAAGAAAACAGAAGGAACCGACCGAGGCAGAACCGTCCCCAAGCCAAGAGAAGGAAGGTGGTAGAGGTTTCTACAGGTTTCGTTCTCCTCTGGAAAAGCGGAAGGTTACAGCCCGGGGTGCAGCTGTTAGTCCTTAAGTAGCACAAACAAGTTTTAGCTGTTGTGCAAATAGTCAATGAGGATTGGCCCCCGTCCAGGAGCCAGGATCCTGGCGCTCTTAAAGGAGAAAGGTCTGCGGTGGCTGCCCGGGGCACAGAGGCAAGGGGAGGCCACGCGTTGGTGACCCCACTTTACAGCCATCAGTCAGACATCAAAAAACAAAGGAGGGGAAGGGCACAACCAGGGCCGGCCCCCACTTCTTAACTCTGCACTTGTCGAGATTACAAGGATGTTTTCGTCCAAAACAGAGGAAACATTCTGTTTTCGTAAATGATATTTGTTGGAGATAAAGATGGATAAAGTGGATTCTACACAACATTTCTTGCCCGCTATTGTAGAATGGCTGCCTTTAAATACACGTCGTTTTATCATTCTTGGGGGAGACCCACTCTGTGTGAGGTGGTAGGAGGGACACAGGCAAACAGCACGGAGTAAAAAGAAGTAAGGACTTAGTCTTAACTCTGAAAGAGATTCTAAATGTGGTGCGCGGACGAGGAATATGGAGTAATAATTGGCTTGTTCAAAGGAATTAGGGTTTTTCAATTATTAAACGTTAAAAATCAATTATTAAACGTTAAACATCCAAAAGTTTGACTATGCACTAGTTGGAGAGACTGCGGAAGTTCCCACGAATGTTACTCTTGGAAGCCGGCCTGAGCCAAACTAGCACCGCCTTCGGGCAGCTCCACATCTAGTCGTTTCTTTTGCAAATGTGCTTGCAGAAAATGCACAGTGTCCACTGAACGAGATGATTTAATGCCACTCTGTTTATAACTGTAACTGTAGCTGTGTGTTTTCTGTGGTTACAACCACCTCCCATAAATATAGCCTTAAACCACACAAGTTCATTATCTTACAGTTCTGGAGGTCAGAAGTCCACAGCGGGTCTTGCCCGGCTAAAATCAAAGGCTCATTGTTTCCGGAGGTTCTGGGGGAGAGAAGTTTCTGAGCCTTCGCCAGCTTCTGCGGTGGTCCCACAATCCTTGGGTCGAACCCTCTTTCACTGCAAACTCCGCCGGTACCTTCTTCCCGACGCTAACGCTTCTGCTCTTGAAAAAGGACTGGTGATTGAGTACATGGCGGCCACCTGGATAATACAGGTTCCTCTCCCCCTTTTCACGGCCCTTCATCACAGCTGCAAAGCCCATTTTGCCTTGGAAGGTGACACATTCACAGGTTCCAGGGATTAAGATGTTGACACCTTTTACTCACCCTATCACAGTAGCAAACAACTGAAGACAAACTGCCTGTCAGTAGTGGGCTGGTTAAATCAATTAGGGCAGATTTATACAGTGGAATATTATACGGTTGTTTAAAATATGAGAACTCATGATAATAAAAAGAAAGCAAAATGTAATGTTAGGTGAAAAAAGCAAAGTATAGGGGCGCCTGGGTGGCTGAGTTGGTTGAGCGTTCGACTTTGGCTCAGGTCATGATCTTACAGTCCATGGGACTTTGGCTCAGGTCATGATCTCATAGTCCATGGGTTCGAGCCCTGCGTCAGGGTCTGTGCTGACAGCTCAGAGCCCGGAGCCTGCTTCTGTTTCTGTGTCTCCTTCTCTCTCTGCCCCTCACCTGCTTGTGCTCTGTCTCTCTCTGCCTCTTAAAAATAAATAAACATTAAAAAAAAAGAAAAAGAGCAAAGTACAGAACAGAGAAAGGAATGTAGCATATACAATATGCTCATATATATGATTATAGAGCATATATATGATTTTATATGTAAATATATAAATTTATTTATATATATATATTACATACCAATATATATAATATTTAAACTACCCCTGGACTGATATATCAGAAAGGAATGAGTGGCTGCCTGCAAGGCAGGAACTGGGTGGATGTGTTACAGAACGAGATTTTCCACTATATGTTGTTATAATTTGTTTTTGAGATTTGTACTATATTACTTATCCAACAACACAAAATACTCAAGTCCAGAGAGAAGTGCAAAACCAGGTATAGGAGGGGGAGATCAAAAGTGCAGGTTTCCACAGCAGCAGATACAACATGGCGTCTGCTTCCAAGGCCATGTAGCAAATTATCGCAAAGCTTAGTGGCTTAAAGCAACAAGTACCTATCATCTCGCAGTTTTTAGGGTCAGGAATCCGGGACGCCCTAGCTGGGTGGGTCTGGCTCAGGCTCTTTAGAGATTACGGTCAAGTTGACGGCTGGGGCTGCCAGCATCTCAAGACTCGGCTGAGGCTGGAGAATCCGCCCGGAAGCTCACTCACTGAGCTCCTGGCACGAGCCAGTCCTCGCTGGGACTTGGCCCCGTTCCTCCCCATGCAGGGCTTTCCATAGAATGCGTGAGTGTGTTCATGACATGGCAATTGGTAGGTATGAGAGAGAGAGAGAGAGAGAGAGAGAGAGAGAGAGAGAGAGAGAGAGAGGGGGGGGGGGGGGGGGGGGGGGGGGGAGGGGGAGAAAGAGAGAGATTGAAGACCAGCCCAAGACAAAGCTCCAGTCTTTTATAATCTAGTCTTGGAAGTGACATACCACTTCTGCCGTATGTCATTGGTCACACAGACCAACTTGGGTACAGCGAGGCAGAGCACAGGTGAGAACACCAGGAGGAGGCTACCATGGGTATCACAGGGCAGGGGAGGGGAGGGCCCCGGTGAGTCAACATGAGGGAGGCAGTAAAAATGGGAATGACTACCGTGAATGTGGAAGCAAGGAGGAAGTAAATCTAATTAGAATCGTCAGTACTTACTGGGAAGCAGTGAAAATAAAAGCATGGAGAGTGGGGTTTGCCCCAGTTACCAAGCCCCCGAGTCACTCTTCTTGCCACGCTCACATCTGTGTTGTGGCCCGAAGCTGGAAGATATTCTCTCCCCTCACACTGGAAAATTCTTTCATACGGGTCAGCTTCTCTCTTGTGCTAGGAGACGTCTTGGGGGGAGGGGCGAGTCCTTCCTTTCCATGCACCTGCCACCCTCCCTGTGAGAAGAAGGACCAAGCAGTGGCTTATGCAACATGACGTGCCGGCTCCTGCGGCACCAGCCCTGGCAGCCTTGAGAAACAAGTCTTTGTCTTCTTGACACATTCCCCAGCTCTTCAGCTCATTTCATCCGTGTCTTCTGTTTCAGCAGTGACCTTGTATCAAGGTACAGAACTGACATCATGCGCCTCCTGATAGGACGCAACAAAAGAGACAGCATCGTCTGTGTAACATTACATCCCTTGTGCACGTATCTAACTCAAAACAGTGAGGCAACAGTCAGACAAACCAGCATGGAACCTTCTATAAGGTAACTGGGCGGGCCACTTCAAAAATATCAGTGTCGTGAAAGGAAAAAAATACGGACACGGCTCTACACTAAACAAGACTGAAGGACTAAAACGATTAAAGGCCAAGTGTAACCCTGAAAAGGGTCCCAATGACTTAAAAAAAAAAAAAAGAACCATAAAGCACATTATGAAGACAGCCGGGAAAATATGAACAGGGACTGCACATAATATTAATGTGTCAGTGTTAAATTCGGGGGATGTATCCGTGGTGGTGTGGTCACGGAAGAGTATCCCGGTTCTTAGGAGAAACATGAAGTGTGATGGTGTGTGCATCTTTCCAGGGGTTCAAAAAGTGTGCATGTGTATGCTCGTGTGTGTGTGTGTGTGTGTGTCTGGGAAGGGAGAGAAAGAGAGAAATCAACTCTGGCAAAATGTAAACAATCAAATCCACGTGAAGAGTATGGAAATGTTCATTGTACGACTTTGAACTATTCTACGGCTCTGAACATTTTCTTTTTTTTTAATTTATTTTTGATACAGAGAGAGACAGAGCATGAGAGGGGGAGGGGCAGAGGGAGAAGGAGACACAGAACCAGAAGCAGGCTCCAGGCTCTGAACTGTCAGCACAGAGCCTGACGCAGGGCTCGAACCCTCGAACGTGAGATCTGACCTGAGCCGAAGTCGGAGGCTTAACCGACTGAGCCACCCAGGCGCCCCGGCTCTGAACATTTTCGAAGACTATATATACACACAGACAACAGAAAGCAGAAGCATAAGTTAGGACAAGGTGCGTGTCTGTGTAGCTACAGAGCTCAAGGGGGCTACGTTTAGTCTGAAAAGCCCACCTCACAATTCACAGAGGGGACAAACGAACCCTGAAATGTCCTCTCATTACAAGCATCTGAGCCACAGAAATCAGGATGTAGATCTTTTCACTGCTTTTTTAAAAAAGTTTATTTATTTATTTTGAGAGAGACAGAGAGGGGCATCTGAGCAGGGGAGGGGCAGAGAGAGAGGGAGAGACAGAGAATCCCAAGCGGGCTCTGCAATGTCAGCTACCAAAGTTGGCCGCACATCCCCCCACGCTGGCCCTTTGGCATTTGCTGATTCATCGCTGGGTCACGAGGACAAACACAGGTGGTTTCATAGAGCTTTCAGCGGGCGCGCTGAGCTGGGAGACGAAAACATTGGGTTGAATTCCACCCAAACAGCCAAGGCTTAAAGAGCCAAGACCCTAAGAAATGGGAGCACAGACACTGAGCCCCCTGAGACCAGCCTGAGCAACCTCCTGACCACAGAGGAGCAGAGGTCTGGCCGGTGCCCCGGTGCCGGGAATGGAGACGAAATAGACTTGCGGAAAGGGCAGGGCACCGGTAAAGGCCCCGAGTTTTCAGCTCAGATCCCTGAAATGGCTACATCCTAAGAATAAATGCAAACGGAGAATAGACCACCCTAGGCTAAGGCTAAATTAACTGATGACCAAGGGACATAAAATCCTCTATGGATAACATCTATCAAAACTTCTATGATTTTCACAAAGAATGTCGAGCGTTCAGTAAGAAAAAAAAATCCAGGAATGCCAAGAAACGTGACCAAATGGCTGAAACACAGAAAAGAGAGACAAAACTATAAGCGATTCGGGAGCTGGAATGATCAGACACGACCTTTAAAGGAACAGTCAGTATTATAAGACCCAAGCTTTGAAATAACTAACGTTGTCTATCTCTCGACCGGGGTCAAAAGTGTGGTTACAAGCAGGTTACAAGTGTGTTTACTTTGGGATAATTCATTAACCTGTGTATTCAATATTGTGCACTTTCTTGTGCACATGTCATACTTGAATACAGCTTCACAAAAAATAAAAACTTGGGGACTTTAGTTAAATCTGGGCTTGGAGGGAAATTCATAGTCTTCAGTGCACCTATTGGAAAAAGTAGGCTGCAAAACAACAATATCAGTATCTATCTCGAAAGAAATTTTTAAAACGTTTATTTACTTTTGAGAGAGAGAGAAAGAGAGTCGGGGAAGGGTAGAGAGAGAGAGGGAGACAGAGGATCTGACGCAGGCTCTGCACTGAGAGCAGGGCTTGAACTCACAAACTGTGATATCATGACCTGAACTGAAGCCAGACACTTAAATGACTGACCCACCCAGGCACCCCAAAAACTTTTTCAAAAAAGAACAGAAAACTTGGGGCACCTGGGTGGCTCAGTCAGTTAAGCATCTGACTTTGGTTCAGGTCATGATTTCATGGTTTGTGAGTTCAAGCCCCACATTGGGCTCTGTGCTGACAGCTCAGAGCCTGGAGTCTGCTTTGGATTCAGTGTGTTCCCCTCTCTCTGCCCCTCCCCCTGCTCACACTCTGTTTTTCTCTCTCTCAAAAATAAACATTAAAAAAATTTTTTTAAAAACAGAAAACTTAAAGATGGAAATAATTAGGGTCAAAGCAGAAATCAATGAAATATAACACAAATACATTGCGCTTTCAACAATAGCCAAATCATGGAAAGCGCCTAAGTATCCATCAACTGATGAATGGATAAAGATGTGGTTTATATATACAATGGAGTACTATTTGGCAACGAGAAAGAATGAAATCCTGCCATTGGCAGCAACATGGATGGAACTTGAGGGTATTATGCTGAATGACATAAGTCAGCCAGAGAAAGACAGATCTCCTATGTTTTCAGTCATATGTAGAACTTGAGAAACTTAACAGAAGATGATGGGGGAGGGGAAGGGGACAAAATAGTTACAGAGAGGGAGGCAAACCATAAGAGCCTCTTAAATACAGAGAACAAACTGAGGGTTGATGGTGGGGGTGAGGAGGGCACTTGTTGGGATGAGCACTGGGGGTTGTATATAAGCGATGAATCATGGGAATCTAGCCCCAAAACCAAGAGCACTGTGCATACACTGTATGTTAGTGAACTTGACAATAAATTACATTATAAATAAACAAATAATCAAATAAATAAAATAAATGCACAATGGAGAATATACAAAAAGCCAAAAACTGGTGATTTGAATGATACCATTGGTCATTTCTGTAGGATCCAGCCTGCCACAGTTCTCACCTCCTGTCATCTGTGCCTTGAACAGCCCTCTCTCAGGCTCTCTCATAGCGAGTAGGGCTGGCCTGTGTTATTAAGATGAAAATGCCAATGACAGAGTGTGACATCCAAGGTCAGTTCATAAAAGACATCACAGCTTTCAGCTTCCTCTCTCACAGATCACTCGCTCTGGATAAAATGAACTACTGGGGCATCTGGGTGGCTCAGTGAGTTAAGTGTCCAACTTTGGCTCAGGTCATGATCTCATGATTTGTGGGTTCCAGCCCCAAGTTGGGCTCTGTGCTCACAGCTCAGAGCCTGGAGCCTGCTTCAGATTCTGTGTCTCCCTCTCTATCTCCCCCCCACCCCGCCGCCACAGCTCATGCTCTGTCTCTCAAAAATGAATAAATGTAAAAAAATATTTTAAAAAATGAACTACCAAGTTGTAAGGACCCTCAGGCAATCCTACAGAGAAATTAATGTGCTAAATTACTAAGATCTACTAACAGCCAGCACGAATGTGGCGCCATTTCGAGTGCGCCACCTTGAAATCAGATCCCTTGGCTTCAGTCAAGCTTTGAGATGATGCAGCCCTGGCCCATGTGCTGATTACAACACAAAACAAGGCCATCCACCTAAAGTACTCCTGAAATCCTGACCCACAGAAACGATATGAGACAATATATTTGTTTTCCATCGTTGCATAACAAATTACCACAAATGAAGAGTTTAAGAAAACACGTATTTAGCAATCCCTATCAAAATAACCCAGCATTGCCCACAGAGCTTGAACAAACAATCCTAAAATTTGTATGGAACCAGAAAAGACCCTGAAGAGCCAAAGTAATCCCAAAAAAGTAAGCCAAAGCTGGGGGCATCACAATCCCGGACTTTAAAATGTATTACAAAGCTGTAATCATCAACACAGTATGGTATGGGCCCAAGACACAGACACTCAGATCAATGGAACAGAAAAGAGAACCCAGAAATGGACCCATAGATGTATGGCCAACTAGTATTTTACAAAGCGGGAAAGAATGAATATCTGATGAAAAAAAACAGTCTCTTCAGCAAATGGTGTTGGGAAAACTGGACAGCGACATGCAGAAGAATGAACCTGAACCACTTTCTCACACCACACACAAAAATAAACTCAAAATGGATGAGAGACCTAACTGTAAGACAGGAAGCCATCAAAATCCTAGAGGAGAAAGCAGGCAACAACCTCTTTGACCTCAGCCGCAGCAACTTCTTACTTGACATGTCTCCCGAGGCAAGGGAAACTAAAGCAAAAATGAACTATTAAGACCTCATCCAGATAAAAAGCTTCTGCACAGTGAAGGAAACAATCAGCAAAACTAAAAGCCAACCGATGGAATGGGAGAAGATATTTGCAAATGACATATCAGATAAAGGATTAGTATCCAAAATCTATAAAGAACTTATCAAATTCAACACCCAAACAAACAAAATAAGTGAGTGAAGAAATGGGCAGAAGACATGAATAGACACTCTTTCAAAGAAGACATCCAGACGGCTAACAGACACATGAAAAGATGCTCAACCTCACTCATCATCCGGAAATACAAATCAAAATCACGATGAGATACCACCTCCCACCTGTCAGAATGGCTAACATGAACAACTCAGGCAACAACAGATGCTGGTGAGGATGCAGAGAAAGAGGAAACCTTGTCCACTGCTGGTGGGAATGTGAACTGGTGCAGCCGCTCTGGAAAACAGTGTGGCGGTGCCTCAAAAAATTAAAATTGAACTACCTTACATCCCAGCAATTGCACTACTAGGAATTTATCCAAAGGATACAGCAGTGCTGATTCAAAAGGGCACATGCACCCCAATGTTTATAGCAGCACTATTGACAATAGCTAAAATATCAGAAGAGCCCAAATGTCCATCGACTAATGAATGGATAAAGAAGACATGATATATAGTACAATGGCGTGTTATTACTCGGCAGTCAAAAAGAATGAAATATTGCCATTTGCAACAACATGGATGGAATTGGAATGTGTTATGCTAAGCGAAATCAGAGAAAGATACATATCATGTGACTTCTCTCATATGTGGAATTTAAGATACACTACAGATGAAAATAAGGGAAGGGAAGCCAAAATAATATAAAAACAGAGATGGAGACAAACCATAAGAGATTCTTTTTTTTTTAATATATTTTTGAGAGAGACAGACAGAGCAGGAGTGGAGAAGAGGCAGAAAGAGAGAGAGAGAGAGAGAGAGAGAGAGAGAGAGAGAGAGAATCCAAAGCAGGATCCAGGCCCTGAGCTGTCAGAACAGAGCCCAACGCAGGGCCCGAGCTCACGAACCACGAGATCATGACTGGGTCCGAAGTTGGACCATTAACCGACTGAGCCCCCAGGTGCCCCCATAACAGCCTCTTAACTACAGAGAACAAACTGAGGGTTGCTGTGTCGTATTGGGTGGGGGTGGGCCAAATGTACAATGGGCATTAAGGAGGGCACTTGCTGGGATGAGCACTGGGTGTTATATGTAAGTGACGAATCACTTGATTCTACTCCTGAAATCATTATGACACTATATGTTAATTAGCTTGAATTTAAATTTTAAAAAATAATAAAAGAAAACACATATTTACTATCTTACATTTTCCATGTGCCAGGAACTTGGGGACAGCTCAAGGGACTTCTCTGCCCGGGGCGTCTCACAGGGCTGTCAGCTGGACTAAGTTGTTATCTGGAGGTGTTTCTGGGGAAGAAGCCACTTTCAAACCCGCTCAGACTGTTGACAGAATCCATTTCCTTATGTTTGCGTGATGCAGTACCCAGGTTTTTGGCTGGCCACGGGCTAGAGGCCACCCTTAGGTCCTGGAGGTGGCGGGCAGCTGGGTTTCCTTGGCGTGGATTCTCACTTCACCAGACCAGCACGGAGACTACCGCTGGTGCCGGCTTGCAAGAGGAAGTCTAACATATACTATCATATCCAAAGACAAGATATTATGCAGAATAAAACACAACACATAGATTCCGGGGGCCCATTTTAGGAGTGTGCCTACCACAGACAAGTATTGTTTGAAAACATTAAATTTTGGGTACTTTGTCATGCAGTAACAGACAACAAATACGAATCTTTAGCAAGAAAGGTCAAGAAAGAGATACAGCACAAATTAGTAATGCAAGGAAAGAAAAAAGTTATCACTACAGGTCCTATAGACACTGCAAAGATACAAGTTTATTGTAAGGAAATCTATGACAACAAAGTAGATGATTTATGTAAAAAAGGACTAATTCCTTGAAAGACACGACTTCGCAAAACTAAACAGATGAAGGTGTATATGCCACGATCCCTACTAAGTAAACAGAGGCCATAATGTAAAACTTTCCCACAAAGAAAACTCTTGTTCCAGATGGCTTCACCGGTGTGTCTTTCAACACAGGGGAGAAATAACACCAACATTCCAAAAACTTTTAAGGGAACAAAAATAGAGGCAAACTCATGCTTTGAGAGTAAGATAAACCTGACATTGAAACTAGACTAAGAGATTACAAAATATAAGGTCACAGTCCACTCACATGAATACAAACTCAAAAGTCCTCTTCAAAAATAGGTCACTAAGTTCAGTAATCTCTAAGAAAAATAATATACCACGGTCATGTGTGGTTTATCACATTAGTGCAAGGTCGGTTTGACATTTGAAAATCAATCAGTGTAGATGCACTGGGGTGGCTCAGTGGGTTGAGCAGGGGACTCTTGGTTTTGGCTCAGGTCATGGTCTCAGGGTTCACGGGTTCGAGCCCTGTGCCAGTCAGGCTCTGCACTGACAGCACGGAGCCTGCCTGGGATTTCTCTCCCACCGCCTTAAAACAGAAATAAATATTAAACATTTCTTAAAAAGAAAAATCAATGTGAATCACATTAATAAGGGGGGACCAAGGGAATCATCTCAATAGATGCAGAAAAATCATGTGATGAAACATTCCTTTGTGATTAAAATAAAAATGACTCAGCAACTTAGGAGTAGAAAGGAACTTCTGACAAGCGTAATAAAGGGTTCGGTGGGTCTGTGCTGTGCCAACTTAGCGACACTGAAGAATTCCCCCAGAATTCCCTTCCCTGCTCAGGTCTGGGTTACAGGTCACCCCATGAATATCTGTGAGCTTTAGTAGGGAAAGGGAAGCAGCGGTTCTCATTTCCTGTGTTACCCTCTTCAGATGGCACAGGGCAGCACACGGCACCAGGCACATGGCAGTCTGGACTCACGGCTGTTCACCTGCCGGTCACCTGGTTGGTGTGGGGACAGCTGCCGGAATATGCGACGTGTCCACCGCCTTTGGGTTCTCAAAGTGCCGAGTCAGGCATGTGTCCGCTGCAGGGTTAAGGTCAGCAGTTTCCCGTGCAGATCACACACATCACTGACATTGGAGCTGATGAGAGACGGGCGTGGGCTTCATATCCAGCTTTCCTTCCAACTGCTGGCGCAGCTGACTTGGAGCAACATCGGGCCCGACTCAAGTGGCAGAGGCAACGATCTTACGAGGACTCCACCATCCTGGACAGTCATAGAGGGTCGAATCCCTCCAAGAAACCCCCTCCCCTGTATCTCTTATTGTTGTTCCACTTTTCTAATTAAGCCCTAATTGATACAAATATTAATACAGAGTCAGAAGAGAGAATGGAACCTTTAGGATGAGTTTTCCGAATGAGTACTGGGTTATTTGGAATTGTTCTCCAATCTGATTAGGCATTACTGACCCCCAGTGGTACAGGGACACTGGGAGACCGTTGCTTACAAAACTGACTTAAAACTTACTTAAAATATAAACTCGATACGTAACATCAAATCCTGTACAAGGTAAGAGATAACCATCACTTGCTGTCTTAGAACCCTTTAGCAAAAGTAATTAGTATAATAGGGTTAGTTGGTTTCCTCCAAGCAATCTAGAGAAGCTTCAGGAAAGAAAATAATGATGAGCTCATGGCTTCCCGTCCCCACCCCCAGCTTCACTGAGGTATTATTGACACATAACATTGAGTAGATTTAAGGTGTATGACCTCGTGATTTGATACACTTAGATTTTGAAAAATGATTACAACAGGCTAACTAACACCTCTGTCACGTTACATATTTACATGCATGCTGAGAACACTTAAGAGCTGTTCTCTCAGCAGTTTCAAATATATGATACAGTAGTGCTAACTGTAGTCACCATGTATATTAGATCCCCAGAATTTACTCATCTTCTAGCTCAAAGTTTGTACACTCTCACGTTTTCCCATGTTCTCCAACTTCCAGGCCCTGGCAGCCACCATTCCACTCACTGTCTCTGTGAGTCTTACTTGTTTAGATTCTCCATATAAGAGAGATCATGCAGTGTTTTCTTTCTGTTTGACTTATTTCACATAGCAGAACACCCTCCTTTCTCATGGCTGAATAATATCCCACCACATATATATACATATAATGTCATCCAGAGACAGACATTTATTTCCATACCTTGGCTATTTTGAATAACACTGCAATGACAAAGTGCAAATATCTCTTCAAGATCCAATTTCACTCCCTCTAGTTACGTACCCCAAAGTGAGACTATAGATCATACGGTAGTTCTATTTTCTAATTTTTTCTAGTGTTTTCCTTAGTGGCCGTACTAGTTCACATTCCCATGGACAGTGCCCTAGGGCTCCCTTTTCTTCACATCTTCCCTGATGCTTGTTGTCTCTGGTCTTTTTGAGACCATTCTAACAGGTGTGAGGGCATAGCTCATTGCGGTTCTGATTTGCATTTCCCTCATGAGGAGTGATGTTGAGCATCATTTCGTGTACCTTTTGGGCATTCATATACCAGCTTCTCCAGTTACCTGGAAGTAAAACATTCTTTTTATAATTAACAATTTAAAAAAAATATTTATCTATATTTGAGAGAGAAAAGGAGAGAGAGCTTGCATGTGCGTGAGCAAGTCGGGGAGGGGCAGAGAGCCTGAGACGGAATCTGAAGCAGGCTCCAGGCTCTGAGCTGTCAGCACAGAGCCTGACGCAAGGCTCAAACGCATGAACTATGAGATCATGACCCAAGCCAAAGTTGGATACTTAACCAATTGAGCCACCCCGGCACCCCTCTTCCAGGAATCTTAAAATTTCAGGTCTTATGTTTAATCTCTCAATCCATTTCAAGCTAACTTCTAATGGGAGAGTTGAACAGATAAATATATATCAATTAAAGTACGCTAGAACAGTAAAGGTATTAATAAAATGCAGACACAGAACCCAAGAGGGAGAGAGTCACCCTGATTTAGGTTGGGGGATGGGAAACAGGCAAAGTTTCCAAGAGACAGTGATGTCCAAGACTTGTTTTACTTTTAAGAAAAATTTTTTAGTTTTTATTTTTGAGAGAGATTAGGGGGAGGGACAGAGGATCGCAGACAGGCTCTGTGCTAAGGAGCAGAGAGCCCAATGCAGGGCTCAAACTCACGAACCAAGAGATCATGACCTGAGCCGAAGTTGGATGCTTAACCAACTGAGCCGCCCAGGTCTCTGCAAGACTTGTTTTTAACCAACAGACAGCTGAGTGGGCAGCAAGTGCATTGCAGCCTGAGACCCAGAGGCAGGGGACGAGAAGGAGAGGCCGCTCCCAAGACAACAAGACAAGAGAAGGGTCCCTGACAACCTGCAAGGGGACAGGGCACAGCCTCCTCCCTTCCTTCCGCCTCCCAGGACACAGGCTGGAGGGTCCCAGCCACCCTGACCCCAGTGGCCTGGTGAGCGCAGAAATGCAGGAACACTGCAGTGAGTTGTTTACTCGGTGAGGAGTTCACACCACCTTCTGTACTTAATGAGTCACTCGGGCCATTCCAGGATGCTGCCGTTGTGCACAAACCCCTCCTTGAACTTGGTTGGCTAGCTGGGCTCCTGGGTGTGACCGGGCAGGACCTCCTGGGAGGAGGCACGTCCTAACAGCCCTTCCCTTTCCCATCGAGAGGAGGTAAAATCCAAGCCAGCAGGAATAGACTTGGCCTGGAAATAATGCTGAGGTGAACTTGAACTTCTGGTGAGACACGGCGGCCACCATCAAGTCATTCTGCACCTTTCCTGGGCTGGCAGAGTATCTGAGGTCAGGATTGCAATGAATTTTATAGTATTTTGATGGGGATTTGAAACTACGGCTATTTAAAAGATGTTGCTTTGGAGTTGTTTCTTCTAAGTTTTGAACTTGATTTATAGAAGCATTTCTGTCTTTATGATAATATTTAAATTATATTGTTAATTGATTGATAGAATTGATATTCTTTAGGGGTCAAAGCTACTTGAGTAAACAACTCCTGAACAGGTCTTTAAGAACCATTCCTGGGCGTTTACGTAATTACTGTTAGTCTGACCAGTCTCTCAGGTGATGAACGCACCATGTCCCATGCCAGCGGGAAGGCTCTGGTGGGTCTGTGACCTCGTGAGCGCTTCGTCTCAATTATAAGATGACTTGCCTATTTCCTTCATTTTATTGGATGAAATGAGATTTTTTTTTTTTTGAGAGAAGGAGAGAGAGAGAGCGTGAGCAGGGGAAGGTCAGAGAGAGAGGGAGACACAGAATCCGAAGACAGGCTCCAGGCTCCGAGCTGTCAGCACAGAGCCTGATGCGGGGCTCGAACCCACAAACCGTGAGATCATGACCTGAGCCGAAGTTGGATGCTTAACCGGCTGAGCCACCCAGGCCCCGGAATGCTGTATTTGTAACCAAGCTAACATGAATGAGCACCTGTGTTGAATGAACTCTGCGAAGCATCCTTCACAAGCGGTACTTCAGATTTCACTGGAGCACGGCCCTTTCTGCTCTAGAGCAAAATGGCTCTGGTTTTTAACTACACCAGGCTCTTCAGGAAATGAAGTTAGATTAGGCATTCAGCCGGTCACAGCAGTGCCATCCATTCAATCAGTGCTGCTTTGGGGCTTTATTTCTCATCAGGCACCAGGGCCAGAACGGAAGACAGGGCCCTTTCCCACAACCTTACAATCTGGTGGAGAAAACAGATTTTTTTTTTTTATATTAACACAAGAATGTCGAATTGTGATCGGGAAGAGAAAAATGCAAAGGTAGGAATAACATGAAGGGTGGGGGGACTACCTGCTTTAAGGTGTAAGGTTGGGATTCAATGAGGGGACGGTTATGGAGTGCCTGGCTTTTCCTGGCTCAGTCAGTAAAGCCTGACTCTTGATTTCAGAATTGTGAGTTCGAGTCCCATGCTGGGTATAAAGATTATGTAAAAAGAAATCTCAAAAAAAAAAAAAAAAAGGAGATGGTTAAGCTAAGACCAGAGGACAGTGAGTCAGACCTGTCAGAACAGGAGGGGGGAAGAGTCTGCGCAGAGATTCTCCGCCCTGAAAGGGAGCTGATAAGGTTTAAGGGACTAAAAGACCCACACACGTGAAGCATAATTATCTATCATGCACCCGGTAAGTTGGAAGAGGCAACTAGATCCTTACAAGAACCTGGAGGGCTTTTGGCAGAAGAGTAACAGGAGGTGATATGCTATTTTGAAGAGGTCACTCTGGCTTTCAGGTGGCGCACAGATGGGGGGTGGGGGAGGAGCTGCAGATTCCAGCGGAGCCTCCATTCACGGCTTTAGCAAGATGGTGCTTGGAATCCTGGTGCTTCTAGTAGGGAGGAGACTGTATTTTAAAGGTGGAAGAAACAGGTATGCTGGTGGGTGGGGTGGTGCGAGGGGTAGTGAGTGGAACAGAGGAAGGATGGCTCTTGGGTTCCTGCCGGGATGACCGGGAAGGTGATGTAACCCTATCGGTGAGGAGCAGACCAGTAGAAAAACAGGTTTGGAGAAGGGTTTCAGCCCTTCAAGAGGATGCCTCAGGCTCTTAGTCATCCGAAGAACTCGGATCCCCATTTAGCATTTCTTTCCAAGGGCAGTTGTGCTGCCTGGCCTAAGCTAGACCCAGATTTTTTCTAGAGGGAGTAGAACAGGCAGTTCAACAGGGTTCTGAGTGGGAGCTGGGGGCTTATCTTGATGTCGCTTTTGATAAACACTGTGTGTCTGCCTGGGGAGATTTGGTGGGCTAGGAAAGATCATGAAAGGCAGGATAAAGACCCCAAAGCTACCCTTTGGTATTGTCACTCACTAAGAAATTAAGGAAGAGAGAGTACTGTTGAACTTAAATATTTTCTAAAAACTTAGATCTTTTCTTAAAAAAAAGAATTTGATGTATATTTTCCATGTTATTTCATAGGTGGGTTATCTTTCCAACGGTGTCATTGGTTTAGGAAGGAAAGAATTAAAGATGTAAATGTCTGAGCCAGGGGCCAAAACCGCTCTGAACAGCCCAAGGTTGTGAACTTACTTAATTTGCCATTTCCCTGGGGAGTCATTTCTTGGCTCATTGATTTATTATTATTCTGTAAAATCGTGGCAGCCCCTGTCCTCCGCTGCCCATGGCCAGAGGGTGAACCAGCTGTGAGGTCTGAAGAGTTTATGTTTATTGGATTTTAATGATTCAATTAATAAAGGTCATTCCAAAAAGTAATAGAAACCTCAGTGTGTGGAAACAGAATGGATTAGGCTGACTCCAGCAGCTCCTTGTCCTTGTCCTTGGGTATATGTCGGATCCTTAAAGCAATTAAGAGGACCCTTCCTTTTTACTCAATTTCCTGCTGCGATATTCAACTACCGTTGTAAAATGTTCTCCGAAACCCATCGCTAACGAAAGGTGTCACGGAAACACCAGGCGTAAAGTTTCCCAGATAATGACGATCCATTGTTAATTTAATATTGATCACAGTTTAATTGTACTTATCAATAATTACAATTCTTGTTAATAGTATATCTATGGTGCTCTCCGATATCTTTGAGAGATTGAAATATGAGTTTCAGGTAAAATCTGAATTTTGAAAGTTAGGTCTGAACTTGGAAGTTAAAAGGAACCTTAAAAATCATTTGATGGTGGGGCACCTGGGTGGCTCAATCAGTTAAGTGTCCAACTCTTGATTTTGGCTCAGGTCATGATCTCACGGGTTCGTGGGTTCAAGCCCCAGATCAGGCTCAGCACTGTTAGTGCTGAACCTGCTTGGGATTCTCTCCCTCTCTCTCTCTGCCCCTCTTCCACTTGTGTTCTCTCTGCCCCTTCCTCTCTCTCAAAATAAATACACTTAAAAAACAAAAATTATTTAATGGTGTCCTTTAAGTATTTACTAACAGCAGATGATTTAGCAAATATTTGTCCAAAATGGTGCTCGTTAGACTGTGAAAGAATCTCCTAGGGCGCCTGGCTGGCTCAGTCAGCGGAGCCCGCGACTCTTGATCCTGGGGCTGCAAGTCAGAGCCCCAACTGGGGTGTAGAGAGTACTTAAAAAAAAAAATCTTAAAAAATAAACAGAATTTCCTAAGGTAAGTGGTGATTGGATTATAACATTAAATTGATAAAAGCGTTATACTGATAGAAGCATTTAAGACTATGTGGTAAGGAATAAATGCACAATGTTCCCCAGACATGGATTAGTTAACGAAAGTTTCCACCCACCTCAGGACCCAATGCGACAGGATATGTGTGTAATTCATACACATAAAACGTTTCTTACATAATTTTATAAAGCCTTCATGGCTCCTGTTGACTTTTCGAGACTTGTCGTTTTTCTACCCCACTCTACCCCCGTCTTCCTAGCTACAGCTTTACCGACCCTTCCTACTCCTGAGTCTCAAACCAAACTGCCCTTCAAGTCTCACAGTCTATATATGAGGGGCTCCCACTGCGTGGACCCCTTTCCCTTACTCTTCACGGGGTCACTCTGCAGGCCTATTACTGCCTCGGAGAAGCCTTCTGTCCCTCTCCTCTTCCCCAGCCTCAGACCAGAGGGAGGCGTGGTCTCCCCTGCGTTTTCCTGCGTCAGCCCAAACACTGCCCTGCTCTCTGTCCCACCCCTGATGTCCAGAGCAGTGTCTGGAACGTAATAGAGAGTGGCTAAAGACAGTGTGCACTGAATTAGTTGAAATTTAAACTTCACACATTTAAACAATCACATAAATCTGAAGGAATACAGTTGCTGCTTCGAAAAGATCTATTTCACTTCATTTCGCATCAGTCTGACCAGAGACAAACATGTTAGTACTGTTGTTAGATAAGATGTAGCATCCACGACATAGATGCAGGTGGCAGAGTAGTATATAAATTCAAATTCAACTCAAGCAAGTATAACTCACAACGTGTAAGCTTTGCCTCATCAAAAGAGTAAAAAGAAAGGAAACAAACCTTTAAAACCTTCTAGCTGGAAACCAAAGACTTTTTTTTAAATGCCAGCATTTCTCCCAGAGAATGGATTTTGTCTGATTACGCCCATTTCTCGAATTGTCCAAGAAAAGGCGACTTGGGTTTGGCGAAGCAAACTGTATGTGTCCTTCTATAAAGGTTCAAGGTCTTCCAAGTCTCCACAGAAAACACTGCTCTTGCTTTAAGAGCATAAGGAGCAATTAGGGTCTTAGCTTGGAAAGGAGGGGCAGAGCCCGACAGCCCCGGAGAGGTTTGGGGGCCGGGTGCCCAGTTAAGTTTGAGCGAGTATTAGATCTGGCACTCCGGAGGGCCCACCTTTTGCCAAACAGCGTGGGAAACAGGAAAAGGATTTTTCCCCCCTTTGGAGTGTCCTACCCCGTAGGACCTCTAGCAAGGAATCAAAAACGCCTGGACGAAAGCTCAATTTTTTTTTCTCCATTAAATCAGCGACTGTGGAGGGGCGGAAGCCGGGGGCCCTCTCATAAATGCAAGACCCGGCCTCGTTGCGTGTTCAACTGAGGACGTTTCCGAGGCAAGACGGCTCCTTACCATGAATGAACTCCACTAAAAGGACGACAAGGAGGGGGCAGTGCGAACGCCCGTCTCCGCCGGTGCAGTTCCCGGGGAGCACGCCGGGGGGCGCTGTCCCCCAGCCCGCGCTCTCCGCCCCCGGGTCCCTCCGGTCCCTGCGGGCTCGCCCGGCGCCCCCGACCCCGCCGGACCCGCGCCGCAGCTTAGCCCCCGTCCTCCCTCCGGCGCCAAAACGCGAGGGGGACAACCGAGGTTCCGTGTCAAAAGCCGGCGGACCGCGCCCGGGGCCCCGGCCCGCCCGCTCG
>NC_043701.1:180552589-180591187 GCF_006229205.1 Suricata suricatta | reverse complement strand
TGTGTGTGTGTGTGTGTGTGTGAGTGAGTGAGTGAGTGATTTCAGCCCTCCTCCCCGTTCTCGGTTGAGTTGTGGAGTCAGTCCACATATTTTGTGCCCGAACTTTGTAGGGCTGTTAAGCCACGTAACATTATCCCACACAATAGTATCACAATAATTGGATTCTGAAGTGATGGTTGTGGTGTCAGAAAGCTTTGAGGATCACAAGAGGTTGTGCCCGGTAGGTTGTAAAAATGGGAACAACCAGGAGAGCGTCAAAGATGAAGGAAAACGAGCCTTCAAGCGGAAAGAAAAATGGAGGAGAGGGAAGAAAAAGAAAAGGCAGGAGCGGGCGGGTGGAAACTGCGGGACTGATTTAGTGCCGGTATCCGCAGGGGGGGCTCCTCTGTCAGTGCCTGCCGCTGCTCTGGACAGAATGGGGGGGGAGGGGGGGTGAAAAGAAGAGCCCTTTTGGGGTCATGTAAGCTATTACTCATTCTTTGCCACTAGAGAGATTTCCACCCCATAGATGACCAGGACACCAAGGTAAATTACTTTCCTCTTAGAAAGAGAATCGTTCAGGTTAATTGAACCTGGGAGGCGTATATGCTATGATGGGAAGGGACATTTATTATGTTCCCCCGAACTAGGCTTCCCCTCGAAGACTGTATTGGGCCTTTTTCAGATTAATTGTCAAAGCAGGAAGGTTTATGTGTGGATATTGACAAGCAGTGTGGTATATACAGAACCCTTAACTCACAAGCTAAAATATTGAAGTAATAAATTCAGATTGGAAAGTAAACACTTCATGGCACCTTAATTACCTGTTCCCGAAACTTAGAGCCAGGAGGGTGCAGTTTCAGACAAACAGCATCTAAGCGCTTCTGTAGTTCCAATGTGCTCAAATGTAGTTTTCATACCATTAGCAAAATTGTGAGTTGGTCTTTTCATCCACGGAACAAACCTGGTGGTTCTCATTAGTGGTGATCCTAATCAAAGTGGCAAAAGTGATAAAAACCTGGTCTTTATGAACACATAAAAGAGATAGGGCTGTATTTTCTCAAACAGGAAAGGATTCTGCATTTGCGTTTAAAAAGAGTAACAAACAATATTGTAACTCTCCCCGCTGAAGTAGCACGGACTCAAGAATTTGGTGGTTGCATGCAGATTTTAAGCTTGGAAAAACAGAGTTGTGTGTTGGGAAAGTACTTTATGCTTAGTAGTATGGAAAATGATTTTATCAGGAGCTCTGAACTTGACATTGAGGATGTCTTACATTGAACTATTTCAGGTAATAGGTGACTGGCAACTGTGAAAAGCCACATTTTATTTTAGGGGAAAGTGTGTTTAGGGAAGACATAACCGGTTGAGAGGGTAGAAGTGGGGGAGGGAAAGGTACAAAAACGTTTAGAGACGGCATTTCTCTTCCTCCCTCCAGCACCTCATACAGTGTACTTGCTTTTGTCTGTTCAGTGAGTTAAAAGAACATTCTAGAGAAATTGCTTTAGATAAAGGGATATGCCTTATTGTGGAGGAACTACTCTGAGGTCAGAGAGTTGCTAATGGGATCGAGGTTGAGATGAAGGGTAAAGGTGTCTGTTCCCCCTTTTGGGGATTTCCTGCCACGCGTTTTCTATTTCTTTCCATTGGCGTGGTCACGGTGTTCTTGGCATGGTCACGGTGTTCTTGGTGGCCAGGTGAGAAACAGTAAAGTCCTGATTTTTGATGAAGCTCTCAAACCCATCAAATTAGATAAAATAGTTACATTGTTTACTTTGCTGATGCCTAACTAAAGGTAGCAAACAAAGGCACTGTCACCAGGGAATCAGGTAACAATGAAGGGACAGAGAGAGCCTTTCTTTTTCTTACTTAAATTTCTAAGCTGCAGCAATTCAAAGTAAAAACAATTGTCAGAGAAAGTTAACATTAATGCAAATAGGATTTTTTTTTTAAAGAAAGAAAAGCAAATTACTGTTGTTTCCTAACCTTACTATCATAAGTCAGAGGAAGTTTTTGTTTTTGTTACTGGGTTTTTGTTTGCTTATTGTTTTGCTAGAGTGAGGGTACTTTTTTCTCTTTTTCTCCACTACTTTCTCTTTAAAAAAAATTTTAATGTCTATTTATTTTTGAGAGAGACATACACACACAGACTATGAGTGGGGGAGGAACAGAGAGAGAGGGAGACACAGAATCCGAAGCAGGCGCCAGGCTCTGAGCTGTCAGCACAGAGCCCAATGCGGGGCTCGAACCCACAGACTGAAATCATGACCTGAGCCCAAGTTGGATGTTCAACCGACTGAGCTGCCGCGGCGCCTTATCTCTACCAGTTTCTGAAACTTACAAAAGTTCAGACAAGGTAGAAGACAAATTCCAGTCTGTTTCCTCTTTGTCCGTCAGTCTGGAAAGGGCTTCGCTCAAATAGTTGGATTCAAGGAATGCTCTTTCAGCGCTGACTCATTCTTAGGATAGTTGGGCAGCAGGCTCGTGCTGCTGCCCCCGCATCTGGAAAGCCTTCCGGGACTAGGCTGATGCCCACAAGATGCACGTCCCTGTCGCCTGCGGGGGGCACCAGCCAGTTTGACACCCGGGCCTGTGCTGTGGGTCCTTGGAGAGTTTTCTCCCGTTTGATGCGCCGGGCCGTGCCTCTGAGTAAACATTTGCGAGCTGGGTCCAGCACCCCTGTCAGCTCACAGGGGGTTTTCAGTGTATACCTGATACTTTAGGATAATAGTAAAAAGAGGACCAGGTTTTAGTCAGGGATGATCGTGTTAATTTTGAGCTATGCCACTTTGGAAAGTCAGGAGCTGGTAGTTCTCACTGATAACGGGGGACAGTGAGATCTGCCTAACAGCCCGGCTGTGAAAATCAGAGTCAATTAAATGTGATTACAGATCTGCGTGAAAATATCTCTCACATCGTAAAGAACTCCTTAAACGTAAATGGTTGTCTTTGCAGCCGTATAGCAAACATTTCTTGAACATTCGTGAGGTGCTGGGTACTTCTGGGGGCTGCTCTGCATAAACGGGTAGGAAATGACCGATGGACGTGTGTGAGGGCTTCCTAGGCAGAGGGACGGCTTGGGCAAAGGCACAGGGGCTCAGGAAAGCAACTCTAAGCAAGCATTCACTGTGGCTGGCGCAGAGAGAACTTACTAGAAGGGCGTAGAAGGAAGTGCAGCTGAAAGGCAGTCAGGCATTAAATCAGAAAGAACCAAAAGAGTGAGATCTGTACCGTGAAGGTAATGAGAAGGATTTGGGTCAGTGACGTGATCAGCTCTCCATCTGAAAGGGGCCACTGGTGGCATGTGAGGGACAGATTGGTGGCGAGCCAAACTAGAGGCAGAAAAAAACAAAATGGGAGGTTTTGTAGTAATTGCACGAAGAAATGAGCAGACGTCGGTGGCGGTAGAGGGGCGGCGAGTAGGGCGCAGGGCCCTCGGAGAGAGGTCCCGTTGGCTGGTTTGGTGGGTTCGGTGCTGTCGGATGTGAAGAGGCAGAAGCCACGGATGCCTCACAGGTGACGGGGGGATTGTTCTGCTCATGCTTGAAATCCAGAACACGGATGAAGGAAAGAGGGCCTTTCTCTTTTTAAGGAATGTAAGAAGTGCGGACGTGATGAGTTCAGTTCCTTTGAACACCCATCTTCTAAATTGGGATGTCCCTTAAGTAGCAGTTGGACATGGAGGTCACGGCCTAAAGAAAGAAATCTGAGATTAAGGTAGAACTTTAGATGAAGCATTCAGTAATTAAAGTAAAAATATGAATGATTCTCCCCTCCCCCCAGGGAGAGGATGTGGAATGAGAAGAGAGTCAAGGTTGGAGCCTTGGGGTACACGGTTGTTTGACATGAGGAGGGAGGTGCAGGGGAAGAACCCAAGGGGACGAAAGGGGCGTGGCCAGAAGAGGAAGCTCAAAATGTGGAAAGATTAATAAAACAGAATCCCTCGTCTTGAGGGGTTCATGCATTAGTTCTGTTCTCTTCCCCCTGCCGTGGAATGCATGACCCAGTTTATCAAACTGTTATCGGTTTATTAAAGTAACTGCAAAACTATCAGTTACTTTGTTAACAAGAAATGAGAATTTCTTGATATTTGTGGTTTTTCACAATCTCCATTTGGAACAACAGTTCAGGTAAAATGCAGCTTCAGGAGTTATGGTGATGCCCCAGACAAATTTCGTCCTTACAAAAAAGTGGGTAAAAGTCCCTTTTGTATTTGTTGGAGGTAAAATAACTGTTAACTTGCTAGTGAAGACTGACAATAACCCGTTCTTAAGATTTCAGCTTTTACTACATCTCACTGGTTAGCTCAGATATCTAACTAGGCTGCATAAATAAGCCAAATTAATATTTTAGCAAACTTTTACTCGGGTATTAGTTTTCAGAGCATTGCTCAGTAAAAACAATACTGAAAGCACTGAATGACCCAGTCATTTGAAATTCTAATAAAACCCTTTCTGAATTTACATATGAAAAGTGATAGGTTGTTATGATACATAAGTGTTGATTGAGCTTGGGAGATCTCCCTATATAATAAGTCTAAAATATCTTAAATTACCAGTGGAATATAGGATTCTTACATTAATTGTGCAGGACTGGTTATTCAGACTGTGTTTGAAATGAACCAGTATCGAGTTAAAAATGAATCGTTTAAAAAATTTGCCTGTTTTTGAAAAAGCCAGTTGATTTAATTTGCTTGCTTAAAATCAAAACAAAGTCAATTGGTTAGAAGTCTGGAGATAACGTGTTTTTTTTTTAAATAAATTCTTAACTTTTATCTTGTTCAAGAAAGATTTGAAATAGCTGCTAGAAACCAAAAGGGATGTGCTTTGGGGAGCTCCGAGCCAGTTAAAAGAAAGGCAAACAATGGGTAACCTTCTCAAAGTCCTAGTCACGATAAGCCCATTGTTTCCATTAACGTATAACGTGCCTGGGAGATAAAGGTTACATATTAAATATTTGACTCTAACTCCACGTGGGTGATGGCAACCATGGTTATCAAACATTTTCAATGTTTTTCGTTCTATAAGAGAACTACACATTTCCTGCTGTGTGGTATTTCTTCCGGACCGCCCTGCCCGACGTGCCCCGGAGCGGCAAGTGTTTCTCCAGCCCACGGTGTTTGAGCGTGAGCCCGGGTTCTTGGGTGCGGCCAGGAGTCGGGTGGCCCAAGGCAGTCAGGCATCCACGGTACGTGTAAGCAAGGTTACACCGAGATCAGCCGGCCTGACTCCAGGCCTGTGCCGCCCCACGGACGAGCTCTTAGAAGCCGGAGAAATTAACTAAAGCTCTGCCGGCTTCAATTTCCCCATTTGAAAAATGAAAATAATAAAGCGAACCCTCATGGGGTCTGTAGAGTTTAAATGAAAGATTCCATACAACGTGTTTCAGTACCTAGAGCCTCTGGCACCCAATACGCACACTCTATATAAAGGCTAATTCGCAATCATCATTGCCGTTACTGTTACCGGTTAGCGGCAGGATTCAGCCATGCTTCTCAAAGTGTGGTCCGTCTGTTACTGGTCTGCCGTGAGGTAAGGGGCTTGCGGCAGGTGTCCGGAGACTGGGCACTGGTCATGCTGTTTCGCTGAGCTGACATTTTTAATAGCAGGACTTCCTCAATGAAGGAAGCAGTGCGTTGATTACATTTGGAGCAAGCTCTTTATAGCGCCACAAATAGGCATTTTGAATAGACTCGGCATGGAATGTTGGATCAGTGATCCTGTTCGCTAAAAAGTAATGGGCTTTTACCCTGAAGACAGTTGTTAGTCACTCGAAATTCTTCATTAACCTTCTCTATTCTAAACATTATGGGCTACAAGGATATCGTTTATTTCAGCAAATACTTATTGATCACGTAGTCTGTACAAAGCCTTGTATCTTACTTCGTAGAAGTTGTAAAGAGGGCTTGGAAATGGATCTTGACTTTAGGAAGTCTGCCGTGAACCTACAGCATGAGGACAAAGTGAAAATCTGAATAACTGTGTTGAGCGTGTGTACTGAGTGTATTACTATTACAGTTTTGTTCCAAAGGCTCCACATAGACGGATGTCTCCTTTTATGAAGCTACGCCTGAAATAGCCAGAATTATTACTTTTTATTTTTCAGCACTTAGACTATCGTAATAGAGATCAGAGCTCACTTTATCGAGGGCGGTGTTCCTCCTAGGAGATTCAGAAATCTGGGACACTGGGGAATATCTGAGTTTGGGGGTACAAATGACAAAAGGACAACTTTTTAAGCTTAGTGTTAATAGAAGATTCAACCTTAGTTTTTTTATTTTCTGACCGGTTCTGTTGTGTACAAATATATTAGTAATAGAAAATTTACTGCTGTATAGAATATAAAGAGACATTACATAGATCCTAAAATATTTTTAAAGGTTCAATACAAATTAGCACGGATTCTTCAAGAAAAATTTGTGGGTCCAATAGGGTCAAAACAGACTTGGGAGTCCTATAAAAAGAATAATTTTTTGAAAGGTAAGGGGTGTGTGCGTGTATGTGTGTGCGTGTGCACACACGTGTGCATGCACATGGGTTCATTCCCTTTCCTCCCACAGCCCTTTTTCCAAAGGGGGGCGATGAAAAGGATCTGTAAATTAGATCACAGAACAGAGGGTTTTCATAGACCTATGAGAAGATGATTTAAAATGCTCAAGAAATGTTAGTTTTTAATCTTAAGATTTTTTTTTTAGTCGAAGATGATTTACTGACCTGCGTGGGTAAGCAGATCATAGCTCTGGAACAGGTCTGCTCCATCCTGCCATTTGCCTTAAACTGTTACCAGCTCTCCTACAACTTGATCCACTAATGACTTTAAGAAAATTATAAATTTTAGTACTAAAAAAGAGAGAAATACATCAAATTTAGGAGGAGAATTAAAAGAAAAATCAGAAGTATAAAAAGTAAGAATTCGGATTAAGAAATGACTGGGTGAGTTAGACCCCTGGCACTTGAAACACTGGCCCTTCGGCACATCAAGTCCTTGGGGATGTGGCCCCATCTCCCCTGAGTACCCGTCTGTACCAGAGCCCCTCTCTCTCTCCTTTGACGTATGAGCCACACCTTCCTTCTTTTAGTTACTTGACCACACGACTAAGTCCCCGTGTCCCAGGCCATCTCTGTGTCACACCCCATGCTCTGCCCGTTGGACGGCAAGCTCCCTGAGGGCAGGAACCAGACCTGCCTGTCTGCTCGGTGGCACCTCCCTGTCCGCAGGGCAGACAATGGCTGGACACTCAGGTCCTGGCCAAGTCCACGAATGAAAGACCAGAAATGTAGGTGTGGAGGATGAGAAAACTTGAGGCTAGAGAGAACCTCTTTGACCATGAATTTAATACCTGTAATAAAACACACAGATCTTAAAAGTGGAAAATCCCTGAAGAACAGAAAGCGATTCGGTCATGATCCGCTCAGCCTCTACTTGCTAACTGAGCACCCACCGTACCTGGGCTCAGACTGTGGAACTCACCCAAGAGGATATCGCTCTGCTAACGGTCTGAGTAGAGAGCCTCAAGGCATGGGGAACGGATAGTAAGTGGTACAGACGGTTGAGGAGTTTCTGAATCCGTAAGGATGTTGCTCCCCAGCCATGGTCAGCTCCGGGGAGCTGTGGCGATCGGGGGCCTGCAGCAAGCGTGATGGGCACTCCGTCACCTCTCAGTGCAGCTCGATGACTCTGGAAAAGAGCGCGAGAGACACACCTTCACTGTGGAAACAGGAGTTAACTATGGTTTGCGTGTATGATTCAAGGAAAACCAAAAGCCCGTGCCGACATTTCAGTTTTAGGATCTGGGAATTCACCAGTATTTCAGGCCTTTGCCTTCAGAAATCCAGAAGCCCAGTGACGGTAGGGTGTCCCCAGCATCTCGGCCTGACATGAAGGCCCAGGGACATGGGAGGAACCAAATCTTGAGGAGCCATAACGGACTTTGTCCCTGACACAATGTAGGGCAACTTGGGAAGTTGAATAAAAATATCTCTGAAGCGCTAACAGCCTTCCCTCAACAAATACTTACGCAGGCTTAGTATAGGGGGACCCTGCGGTGGACAGCGGGGAGACACAGCTCCCTGAGGTGCTCGCTGCATCCAGAAACCAGGTGAACGGGGAAAAGTGCCTGCTTTGTTAGACGGCGGTGAGCAGCAAGGGGTAAAACCAAGCGGAAAAAGAGGTTATGGGAAGTGGGTCTGGGTCATGGGGATGTGGGTCAAAGCTTAGGGTGCCCTCACCAAGTGAACGTTTGATAGAAATCTTTATTACGAAAGGGTCCTCGCCTTGGGGACCCCTGAGGAAAGGACATCTCAGAGAGAGAGGGGTGCATGACGTCCCAAGCTCTGCACACATCGGCGTGTTGGAGGAACACCGAGGGGCCTTGGGGCCAGAAGTGGGGAGGGGAGTTGGAAATGAGGGCGGGCCAACGCTGGACCCAGAACCAGCAGGCCCCTCGGTCCTGCGAAGTGTCTGGGGTTTTCCTTGGAGTAAGAGGAGCTGGGAAGCGGTAGAGACTTGTGAGCGGGGGGAAACAGGCTGACTCTAACGGGGCCGCGTGACCGGGTGGGGAGCGACAGCGGGGCTGAGGGCCGGTCCCGAGGCCGCTCACGGTGGCCGCTCACGGTGCTCGGTGCGGTTCCGAAGCAGAACTGACACCTGTCGTTTTCTGTTGCTCCCGCGGCAGATCACTGCAGTGAGCGGTAACTCCCCGCCGCGCAGCTGCCCCGGTTAGAGGCCCACCAGGATTCTCCCTGGGTTAGGAAGGAGGGCTCGGCGGGACCGTGTTCCTTTCCGGAGACTCTTCGAGAGAATACATTTCCTTGTCTGCTCTTAGAGGCCACCGTCCGGTTCCTTGGCGCGTGGCCCTCCCCCCCGTCTTCAAAGCCAGCAACACCGCCTCCCTCTGACCCTTCTTCCAGAGTCCGTCTCCCTCGGGCTGTAACTGGGAAGGGTCATCTGATTTCCGGACTCACGATCAGATCGGACTCACCGGGATTGGCTCCATGTCTCGAGGTCTGTAGCTCCGTGACGTCTCAGTCCTCTTTGGCGTACGAAGTAAAGATCTACAGATTCCAGGGATTAGGACGTGCACATCATCATAGGCAGGGGAATTTGAGGTAAAGAGAAATCAAGAATAACACCAAGATTTTTGGTCTGGGCAATGGAAAGGGAGGAAGTAATCGAGAAGGGGAGGATCAGGTTTGTGGCGTTGGGGTAAACATCAGTTTAGGACGTGTTGAAATTCTTGTCGGGTATCCAAGTTGGGGGTGACGAGTCAGTAGTTGAACACAGGAGACTGAAGTTCAAGAGCCAGGATTGACAGGACCTGTAAATGGGAGTCCTTCACGTATGGATGGCTTTGAAGCCGCGAGACTAGAGGAGACTGCCCTGGCCTGTTAGATCTCCGCCAAGTCCTAACGTTGTGCATTTGGGAATTTGATAGGTGCGAGGAATATATATTTAGAGTGAATTGAACGTGGAGAAAAATGAAGAAGAGGAGCGTTGGACTGTGAAACCTAAACCAGAGTCTCTCCGGACAGATTTCACAACCTTATTTTACTTAACCCCTTGCAGACTTTATCTTTCCTGTACTGTGAACCGGATTTCTAGAATTACCGCACCAGCGACAAGCGTCTGAATGACTAAGATGTAGCTCATCTTACACCAACTTCTGATTCTTTATTGTTGAGGTGATTTCATGTTATGTCAGGTCTGTATTATATTAATAAATACGCGTTTAAAAGTTGTAGTAGACTCACTTCAAAGGGCAGTGTGTGACAGACTATGGAGTCCCCAGTTTATAGGTAAGATAGCTTTGACAAGGAGCAGATCCCAAATCTTGCGGATTCTCAGAGTGCAGTGTGGTTTCTCCTGCTAACAGAACAATTTTTATTAAGTTTTGAGTGGCATGTAACCTACCATATTTGCTTTCTGTTACTTAGGATGGTGTTATTAAATCTGCCAAAGGCCGAAACATGGATCTCTCGTATATATATTTAATTATATCCAAGAAACTATTAGTATGTCTCATGTCAGTTGCAGGACAAATGCAGAGAGGTGTTGTACATCATGATGAGTCTGCCACTGCCCCGTCTAAATCTGGAGCTCCAAACTATCGGGCAGCAAGAAGTCCATCTGGGTGGTGCAGGTAGACGTCACAGACTTCATAGCTTTGCTCAGACTCCTTGGATTCAGTATAGAACCCTGTGGGGACCCCGCCTTTACAAGTCTTTCTGTCTGATGGAGTGTAACTGGCTTCTGACATGCCGGGTAGGAGGGCAGGTGGAAACGTAGAGGGGCCGCCGCAGACAAGCACGCTGAACACAGTGGGATGTGGGTACTGAGTCCTTGCAGAAACGCGGTCTTCAGAGCAGCAGTCTGGCCTTTGACCCCTGGACGCTTGAGCGAAGTCTGAGGACATCATTCTGTTTAGGAACTGATGTCATGGTGATCCTGAGTCATGAAAGGAAAGCTAGATCACTTTAGGAGGCAGAGCTTTGGTTATCTGTTGCTGCCAGACACACCACCCTGGAACGTAGCAGCTTCCAGAAGCGATGACACTGTGTTCCCCGTCACAGTTCTTTGGGTTGACTGGGGTCCTGTGGGTGCTGCTTTTGCTGGCTGTCATGCTGGCTGCGCCTGTGGTCATCTGGAGACCTGACTGGGCGGGGGCACTCTCCATGGCTTACCCACATGGCATGTCCGTGCTTTCCATCAGCAGACGCCCGACTGTGGTCTCTTCCCAGCGGCCTCTTCATGTGGCTTGGGCATCTCCCACAATAACAGTTGGCTCCAAGGGGGGTGGTTCAGGCATGTGAATACCTTGGAAGTGGCTCGGCGTCACTTGACTGCATTCCTTTGATGGCAGAGATTCACAGGGCACGCTCGGACTGGAGGGACAGGACATGAGCGTCCGCTCTCCGGGGAAGCAGTGGCCGAACAGGTGCCGCCATCTTGAAGCGCCCGTGCCGGCGCCCCGGGCGGTGTAGCTGTGCGCATGCGTGCAGTGAGGGCGCGGGGACCCTGCGGTCTCCAGGAAGATGACTTCCCGGAAACTTGTCTCTTCCCCGCGGGTTCAAAGTGCTCGATCCTTTATAAATAAGATTTTGCTTTAATTACAAGATGATTTCACCTTTAAGGAGTATTGTAAAACTAAGAGGAGCATTTCAAGGGTGTATATTTGGTTAAAATAATAGCTGTGCATTTCTTTATTTTTAGGTAAAGCTGTTTAGAAATAGTACAGTGAGAGCAGACATTGGTCATAGCAACAATTTAGTGTACGTGTAGAATGAGAACCCTTAGAAGGGATTCTAATCAGAATAAAGAAGCTGAATATAAATCTAAATGTCAGCGTCCCGTAAGCAGCGGGATTTTCTGATCCTTGGAAACCTCAAAGTTAGCTTGTCCTGTGATCTCAAGACACCTTGTTTCTTGGAGCATTTCTGCCGGCCTGGTCTCACCCATGGGGGCGGCAAAGAGCTTGGACATTGATCCGTATTACATTGGTGTTACCACATCACTGTGATTCCCTTTTAATTTTGAAACAATTGAACTTTGAAGAAGTCTACCTTTGAAGAGCCCCAACATCTTTCCCCACCCTCCACCCCCAACTCTGGTTATTAGCTTCCCCCTCATTTGGCCTATTTGTGTGTGAATTTTAAAACTCTTGGTCCTGACCTCAAGTGTGTGTGGAGCGGGGGGGTGGCTGGCTTATTAACTGAGGCCCCAGGGAGGCACGGGGTTTCTTGAGCGTTTCACTGTTTCCCTGGAGCCTGGCCTGACCAGTGGGGAAGGCTTTTCCATTATGTAGGATGACGAGTTAGCCCTTTGAACCCCAACGGTTTAAAGCAATAGTTAGGATAAATGAGGTGCTGTAAAAAGAGGGATTTAACTGACAGTATCGTGAATGGCATTTTGTGCTTTGTTCTTTTTTACCTGAGTTTTCCTGTCTTTTTAGTGTCCACCTGCTTAATGTGAAAAGAGGCTTATTTTCAGCAATATTGATTGGATTTTTAAAAACCACTCCTGACTCGGAAGATCACTAGGGAATAAGTTACTGGTGTTGATTTGCCCCGGCTGGGGGAATGTCTCGTCTCCATTTAAATTAAATGTTTCCTTTTATTGCCTCTTGAATCTGACATTTTGAGCTCAAGACCCTGGAACCTCAAGAAACATTCTTGAGATTTCTGGTTGAATTACACAGATACGACCTGATTAATAAAAGCTAGTGATAGCCTCAAATGGAAAAAAAAAAAAGAAATCCACTTCCCTCGCTTGACATTGTAAACTGGCACGGGCACATGTAAAATGAAGTTTTAAAAAATACTCTTTTAAAAAAAGTAAATAATACTCTCTTTTAAACTAGAGGATTTCTTAATTTAAAAAGTAGAGAGAGAGAGAGAGAGACTGTCTCGTAACCAGTATCGGGGGAACGCTCACTGGACCCCCACAGCCTTCCCCGTTACAGGGTCAGGGCCTGCGATCAAGGTCAGGCCCAGAGCACCCGGCCCCGCGTGGAACCGTCTCTACGGCTGTGAATTCTTCCTTCACAGGCTTTCAAACAGGCGGCGGAAATGACACTCAGTAGCCAGTTCACAGAAAAAACACCCGTGCCTTTCCTGCTGACCATCTTGTATGTGTTTCTGACTTTCCTTCCTTGTTGGTTTGTTGGCAGCGTGGTTTCCGGACAGCCATGTAACGTGCTGCAGAGTGTGCAGGGAGCCGCTAAGGGGACGCAGCAGGGACGACCAGACCCGAGGAACTCAGCTTGCCCCAAGGCCGTGAACTGACGTCTTGGCAATTAAGACATCGGAGTCTGCGTCCGTCGACCTTCAGGCCCACTGGCGTGGGTGACTGGGGGGGGGACCTGAATGTCGAGGGCCAGCTGCTGAGGCCCCTCTCGGACACGATGGAGGAGGAGCTGGAGTGTCCGAACTCCGCGTCCGAGAAGCGCTACTTCCCAGAGTCCCTCGATTCCAGCGACGGGGACGAGGAGGGCGCTTTGGCCTGCGAGGACTTGGAACTCAACCCTTTTGACGGACTGCCTTACTCATCACGTTATTATAAACTTCTGAAAGAAAGGGAAGATCTCCCGATATGGAAAGAGAAGTACTCCTTTATGGAGAATCTGCTTCAGAATCAAATTGTGATCGTTTCAGGAGATGCGAAGTGTGGCAAGAGCTCCCAGGTGAGTGGCCGCCAGGAAACGCCGTCTGCGGCACGTTCGTGTTGCGTAAATAGTCCCAGCGTCCCAGCACGGCGCTCAGTTTTAATAATAACATGGTCGGTCAGCAATCTGTCCATTTCGGGGCGCCTGCGGGGCTCAGTCGGTTAAGCGTCTGACTTCAGCTCAGGTCATGATCTCACGGTTTGTGGGTTTGAGCCCCGCGTCGGGCTCTGTGCTGACAGCTCAGAGCCTGGAGCCTGCTTCCGATTCTGTGTCTCCCTCTCTCTCTGACCCTCCCCTGCTTGCGCTGTCGCTGTCTCTGTCTGTCTCTCAAAAATAAATAAAACATTAAAACAATTTTTTTTAAAAAAGGAATTGGTCCATTTCTCCCAGGTTGTCCAGTTTGTTGGCATATATTTTTCATAGTCTCTGATAATTGCTTGTATTTCTGAGGGATGAGTTGTGATAACCCATGTTCATTCATGGTTTTATCTATTTGGGTCCTCTCTCTCTTTTCTTTTTGAGAAGCCTGGCTAGAGGTTGATCAGCTTCATTTCTTTTTTCAGAAAACCAACTCTTCGTTTCATCGATCTGGCCTGCCGTTTGGGGTTCTGTCTTATTTATTTCTGCTCTGCTCTTTCTCTTTTCTCTTCTTCTGCAGGGTTTGGGGTTTCTTTGTTACTCTGCCTCTGGTTCGTTTAGGCGCGCTGTAAGATTTCATATCTGGGATTTTTCTTGTTTCTTGAGATAGGCCTGGATTGCAGTGTAGACAAAACAACAACAAAAAGCATTAGCAATTCAGATGCAACGGTTAAGTTACTTACCAGGTGTGATTTGTTCAAGTCAGCTGAATAAAAGTTAATCACGTGTTTGTGGGTGTTGCTCGTGTTTACTGTCCCACTACCTTTTCTCCAGAAGAGTAGATAAAAATCTATTCAGATTATTTCATGGCTTGTGTGACACATTCTAGAAGATGTGATCGATTGTTTGCTCGCCATAGATTTGGGGACTAATTGCTCTATTTACATGCCCTGGCGTCTGATGAGCCGGGGGTTTGCACACGCCTGCTGGTGGAGCTGGTTAAGCTCTAGAACTTCAGCGGCACAAGAACATTTTTATTTTCCAGACTTTACGAAGTAAGTCCGTGGTCACACATCCTCCTGGCCTGAGGTCATCCGCTTCTAGTTTGGAGGATAGCATTAGGGTAGGTGTTCATGAAAAATGTATGGTCCGGGCTGATGTTCTACTTGAACTAGATTTGATTTTCGTGGTTTCCCTTTACTTTTAAATTATAAAGTGGGGGGGAGGGGCGCCTGGGCGGCTCATTCGGTTAAGCATCCGACTTTGGCTCAGGTCACAATCTCACGGTTCGTGGGTTTGAGCCCCGCGTTGGGCTTTGTGCTGACAGCTCAGAGCCTGGAGCTGCTTCAATTCTGTGTCTCCCTCTCTCGCTGATCCTCCCCCACGCATGCTCTGTTTCTCTCTATGTCAGTCATAAATAAACATGAGAAAAATTTTAAAAAATTAAAAAGCAAGCAGTAAATACGTTTATTACAGAGTTCATGTATGGATTCTTACGAAGTGAGACCTGTAAGAAAGCATAAGGATAGCCTGACAGAACCCTTTCATTTGGCAGATGGTAAAGCTGTGGCCCAGAGAGAGTGGATACTTTGTCTAACTAATGTCACATACTTTTCTGAGTTGGAATTATAAGAATACTTTTTACTGTACGTTGCCAAATTCGGGTTGTTTGTTGCCCTTGAGGCTTCCTTGTCCTAACTTGGAGAGAGAAAGGATGGACGATAGGTGATTTTTCTTTGACTCAGAGTCACCAATGTCAGGGTTTGCTGGAAACGGTTAGCTGGTAGGGTGAATTATTGTTACAGTGAGAGCTTTTGGTTTGTCGGCAAGAAGCTGCTGATGAAAACTAAATGGGTGTCCTACTCCTGGTTTCTGTGGACATACGGCAAGTTGAAAATTATTTAAAATTGGGGGCACCTGGGTGGCTCAGTTGGTTAAGGGGCCGACTCTTGGTTTCGGCTCAGGTCATGATCTCAGGGTTCTCACGATGAGGTCAAGGCCCGTGTCGGGCTCTGTGCCGAGCCTCCTTCAGATCCCCTGTCTGCCTCTTCTTGGCCCTCCTGCTCTCTCTCAAAAATAAATAAACATTAAGAAGATTTTAATTATTTAAAGTTGTTCTTTTGCAACGATTCAGACTTACAGAGTAAGTTTGCAAAAACAGGGCAAGGATTTTCCCTACGCTGTTTACCCAGCTTCCCAGATGGTAATATTTTACCACATTTGCTTTATTATTTTCTCTCCCTCCACACATACCCACACTCACACGCACGTTCACACACAGACACGCACACTGTTTTATTCTGAACCCTCTAAAAGTTGACGATACAGTGCCCTCTGCCTCCACACCCTTCAGCAAGTATTTGCCAAAAACAGAGTGCAGCCACGCCAGGAATGTAAAACGGACACTTCACAAGTCTCTAATTTACAGACATTCAAACTTCACCAATTTTCCCACCGATGTCCTTTATAATAAACCTATTTTTCTGGCCTAGAATCCAAAGTACATCGCGCGTAACGGTCCTGTCTCTGTAATCGCCTGCAGTCTGCAGCAGCTCGGTGTTTGCTGTCCTTCCCGACCTTGACATTGTGGAAGAGTGTCCTGTAGGACAGTCCCCAGCTGGCGTCTGTCTAATGTTTCCTTAGGATTAAAGTCCAGGCGCACTTGCGTTTGTGGCAAGAAGACCACAGCAGTTCCGGGCCGCCGCCTCCCCGCGTCCTTTCCGGAGGCGTGACATCGTTTCCCCTGATGTTAATTAAATGTGACAATTGGTAAGGTGGGGACTGTCTTGTTCTTCGTTGTAAAGTTACCATCGTCCCCCATCATGTAGGGGGTGTGGGGAGGCTTGGGGGTCTTGGGGGGCTCAGTCGGTTGGGCGTCTGTCTTCCCCTCAGGTCATGATCTCACAGTTCGTGAGTTTGAGCCCCACATCGGGCTCCGTGCGGACAGCACAGGGTCCTCTTCGGATCCTCTGTCCTCTCTCCCTGCCCCTCCCCTGCCTTGCACTCTCTCTCAAAAGTAAATAAAACATTAAAAAAAAGAGATGTGAGAAGATTCTCGTGCCCGCTGCCTAATGGGAGAAGGAAAACGCATTGTTCCCGGAGGCTGCCTTCCGTGTACTTTACCCTCTTCCTCCCCGGAGTAACTTGGATTAATCATTTCTTGCTTTTCTTTTTATAGCTTTACTGTATTTTCTAGTTTTGAGCCCTGCTATTCTGATTAGCCAGGTTTTCACTTTTAATTTCTTTTTAAGGTTTTATTTATTCTTGAAAGAGAGAGAGAGAGAGGCAGAGCATGAGTGGGGGAGGGGCAGAGCGAGAGAGGGACACAGAATCTGAAGCAGCTCCAGGCTCTGAGCTGTCCGCACAGAGCCAGACGCGGGGCTCGAACTCAACAAGAGGTGAGATCAGGACTTGAGCTAAAGTTGGATGCTTAACCGACTGAGCCACCCCGATGCCCCCAGGTTTTCGCTTTTAAAGGAACGTGCTAATTGTACTGGAGCCCAGCCCGTCTGCCCGGGTGCTGACGTCCATCCACCACGATGGCTCTCGAACTTGAGCCTGTCAGACTCACCTGGAGGCTGTCTAAGGACGCCCTGCTGCCCCCCCACCCGGCCCCCCCGCCAGCCCCCCTGCCGGCCTCAGTTTCTAGTCCAGCAGGTGTGGGAGGGTCGCCGGCGTGGTTAACAGGCCTGCAGGTGATGCTGACGGTCTGGAATCCAAGCTTCGAGAACCAGTGCTTTATAGTTGGGCTTCATTTGTTTTTCCTTTTGATGGTCTCTCCTTGCACGAACCTACCACAGTTTATATACCCATTCTCCTGATGATGGGCCTGCGGGTTGCTTCCAGTGTTTTGCTATTCCAACAGGGTTGTGATGATCGTTTTTGTAGAAGTCTTCTGTGAAATATTTTTAAGAGCTTTTACATAATGGAGTAAAAAAAAAAATCAGTGTTTCACTTGGAAAAAAAAATGAAGGTAAGGGGCACCTGAGTGGCTCAGTCAGTTAAATATCTGACTTTAGCTCAGGTCATGATCTCACAGTTTGTGGGTTCGAGCCCGCGTCGGGATCTGTGCTGACAGCTCAGAGCCTGGAGCCTGTCTTCAGATTCTGTGTCTCCCTCTCTCTCTGCCCCTCCCCTGCTTGTGCCCTGTCTCTCTCTGTCTCTCAAAAATAAATGTTAAAACTTTTTTTTAAATGAAAGTAAAGATCTGGGGAGATCGCGGGAGACTGTGTAAAGTGCACTTCTCATCAGGTGCGCACCTGCTGGTGGTGTATCCGCGGGTCACTCTGACATTATGACTCTGATGCCAACCGAGTTGGTGACTTTTCTCGTTCTGACATTTCCTCCATGGTTAATATTCGGAATTCTTTGGTAAAGCTAAACTTCCTCTTCATGATTTATTTTTTCATTTATTCACTTTGATGTGGGCTCATATGTTCTTCCTTTATTCATTATTAAGCCCATTCATTGTGTTGCTCAGCCTGTCCCCGACACGGCCTGCGGGCTGACGTCTGTGTCCTTCTGATATGCCTGTCACTCTCGGAGCACTTCTTTGCTCTCTGGCCCCGTGAGACGTGACAGGCCTGTCTTGCGTGCTCCCCGTTCCCGTCTTAGAACCATTTTCCTCAAGGAGCCCGGGTTCCTTTGGGTGGAGAACTGTACTTAGGAACCACGATCTGGGCACCATGTGGCATTGCCATCGGCTTGTCACTGCCTCCAGGCGCCGTCAGTTAACAGAGCCAGGAAGCAGGTATGGGGGGGGGGATGCCACCTCTCCCGCCTCCCCGTAACCCCGTTTTCTCTATCTGTAGCTCTATTTCTCTCTATTTCTCTCTAAATAGTTCTGTCTTTATTTCTGTCTCTCTCTGTCTTAAAAACTGTCAATTCGTGCTGAAGCCTCTGTTTCCAGCTCCAAGTACTTCTAACTTCGGACGCCGTGATTCTGGTACCGGAGGAAGGGTGAGCGACAGGACCCATTGGCACCGGCTGCGGCCTCCGGGTCCTACGGAGGAAACCACACTGTCACCGACAGATGAGTGGCGTCCGAGAGCGCTCAGGGCCTCTGGGACTAGGCGATAGTGACGGGAGTGGAGTTGTGTCTCGCAGATGCCTTTCCGTGTCACTTCATTTACGTGCGTGTCCCTGCGATGGGATGAGACCAGCCTCGGCAGTGGGCGGGAGGACGGTGTAACTCGCATGGCTGTCCGGTGGCCGCCGGGGGCCCGCACAGGGATGCCGCTGCCACCGCTGTCCTGGCCCTGCTGGATCGGGCCACCCGAGGACCCCGGGCCCCAACTCTCCCAGGCCCAGCCCCCGGCCTCCGCTGCCCAGAGCACGGGGCATCTTTCCTCCCCTTTGTGACTTTGTACAGCATGGAAGTCCAGCTTGAGTTGATGGAGCCTGGGGGGGATGGGACTCTGGTTACTGAGAGGACCCCCCGCCCCCGGTCTCGAGCCGCACACGGGCCCGCGTGCCGGGGACGTCCTTCCAGGCCGGAGCCGAGAGCCGGGGATGCATGTTCTCGCCGCGCACTGCGGCAGCCATGGCCCGCCTCGCGCGGCCCAGAGGCGGCCCGGCCGGGCTTTGGCTCGGGCTTTCACACCTTTGGCACATGACGCGGTCCGGGCAGTGGCAAACAGTGGGGTTGAGGGAACTTGAAACAATTGGTGGGTGAGTTCAGAATGAAAATGTTTGCAGTTGTGATTTCCGGCAGAGAGAGTTTCTACACCGAATACATAACTTGGGGTGTTGTCTATTGCCCGGATCCCTCGACAAATTTGTAAGTGGGTCTGTTTTTTTTCAGGTGTTAAAAGGGTAGTTTCGGATTTTGTTCAGCAGATTAGACAACGTTTGCCGAGTTCTGAAGGGTTATTTAAGGCACGCAGTGGCCTAGAACTCAGTGTTTCTGGAAAGAGCAAAGCCAAATGATTGATCGCAGGTGCAGGTACTCCTGCGCCAAGTTCCGGCCCTGCCGCCTTCAGATCCGTTCTCAGTACCGCGGGGGAGGGGCACTGCCTCCTACAGAGAAACCGTGGAAGACAGAGATGAAGTCTCGAGCAGGTGCATAACTTGTTGGTAAGAGGCTTAGGTTTATTAGGACAAAGCCAAAGCCACTTCCTGGGGAGAATGGACCCCAGGCAGGCGCGGCCCCGGGTTATTCTAGTCACGGGCCGGTGCAGGCGTGCTCTGGGAACCTGCTCTGGTGTCCCTTGAGATCACGAAACGTCCACATTTCTAGCAGTTGCTGAATCACACTTTTTCTTCAGCCAGGACTTTGCATTTGCTAAGGCACCAACCTAACGAGGTGCCCTCGCTGGCTTGGAGTGATCCAGAGAGGTGTGCGGCCAGGGGATTCGTACGGAAGAGGCCGGAGATCGCCTCGCTGCTTTCCCTGCGCTGCTCCCCGCGTGGGGCTGTTCCCGCGGGGGCTGAGTGTCATCTGCGGTCAGAGCCGCAGGGAGGGGGTTCCCTGCAGTTAGCCAGACTCGTGCTCAGCTGGTCACTCGGCCGTGTCCGCAGACATCCTACGTGCAGCACAGTATGCGTGTGGTCAGTCCCGCCCTGTTTCTGTTTTTGAAGTGGGCTCCATGCCCAGCGGCCGGAAGAGCACACGACTGTAGGTCTTGGGGTCGTGAGTTTGAGCCCCATGTTGGGCGTAGAAATTACTGAACAAAAACGAAAACCTAGCAAACTAGTAGCAAACCAGACCCGGGACTCTGGACTTTGGCCCCTGTAGTGCCTTGATTCCAGATTTCCTGAGCGTGGTACCTTACACATTCATCTTTCATAGAACAGAGTGGGCGCCGAATACGTTCATTACTGGTTAGCTGTAAACCTGTTGACAAGGGTGACACCTATCATAAAATGGAGGAACTACGTTTGCACTGTTGATCTTCATTGGGTTTGGCAGTCTGCAGCGGTGCCTCATTTTGGAGTTACTTACGATTTCTGGCTAAGTGTCAAATTATAGTAAGGAGTAAAATCTAAGAGTTCCATGATGGGTCTAGGAAATAGCAAATCTCAAAATAATTTAACACATGAAAACCTCTAAATAGCTTAGATCTATTTAAAAACACTCTTGGAGGGGCGCCTGGGTGGCTCTGTCCGTTGAGCATCCAACTTCGGCTCAGGTCATGATCTTGCAGTCTGTGGGTTCGAGCCCCGCGTGGAGCTCTGTCTGGCAGCTCAGAGCCTGGAGCCTGCTTCAGACTGTGTGTCTCTCTCTGCCCCTCTCCCACTCCTGCTGTCTCTGTCTCAAGAATAAATAAACATTAAGAAAAATAACACTCTTAATCTATTTTAAAAACACATGTAATGGGGCACACAGGTGGCTCAGTCGGTTAAGCATCCGATAACTCTTGGATTTTCAGCTCAGGTCGTGATCTCACGGTTCAGGAGTTTTGAGCCCTACGTTGGGCTGACAGTGGGGAACCTGCTTGGGTTTCTCTGCTCTTCCCTCTCTTCGTGCTCGCTTGCTCTCAAAGAAACATTAAAAAAAATGTAACAAAGTATTATTTACTAATAGTTCTTGAGGTTATAGCATACAAATGAAACAGGTACTTTCTAGTATACTAATTCTTGCACAAATGAGCTTAATAAAACCAATTACTCTGCAATACGTTTTCAGTAAAAGGGTTTATAGTACAAATGACTCAGCAGCAGCCTGGGAATGGACTCTCTCCAAACCTGGGTGGAGCGGTTGGCCAGCTCACTGGGCTCACTTCACGTTGTATGTCAGCAGCGTCCATGCTAGTGGACATCAGCTTCTCTTACAGGGATACGTTGTGGCTATTTATGCTTCATTGTAAAGCTTGATTTGGAGGCATGAAGTGCTGTTTCATATTTGTCACTTAAAACACAGTAGTTGATACCAGAAGCCATAGTTCTGCTGGAACTTCGTTCCAACTGGAAGAAAATAACAGTCTGTAAATACATTAGTCTTTTCGGAAACATAGCTGAGGTTAAAGGAAATTTTTTTAACCTGCCTTTCATTTTTTATGTGCTCTTTGTTTGTTTGTTTGTTTTCCGTCTGGAAGAAGTCAAACTTTCTCAGTCCCTGCTAACTGGTGTTTGGTCTTAACGTTGTTTAGTAATTTACTAGAAATAACCCTGTAACTTTATTTAGTAATTTACTGGGAATAACCCTGAACTTTATTTAGTAACTTACTGGGAATAACCCTGAACTTTATTGAGGTAATTTACTAGGAATAACGCCGTGCATAAGCAGAGATTGTTCAGAGGTCCCCTAACCGGGGTGGATGGTGGGAGGAAGTGGGGGTCCCCGAGGAAGCTGACCCCGTGTCCTCTTTCCCTGTCGAAGGTTCCTCAGTGGTGCGCCGAGTACTGCCTGTCCGTCCACTACCAGCACGGGGGCGTGGTGTGCACGCAGGTCCACGCACAGAGCGCCGTGCAGCTGGCCCTCCGGGTGGCCGACGAGATGGACGTGAACATTGGGCACGAAGTCGGCTACGTGATCCCCTTTGAAAACTGCTGCGCCAGTGAAACCATCCTGAGGTCGGTTCTGGGGGGGGTCTGCCCCGGGGGCCTGGTGACCCTCGGCCCGGGTTCTCCGGACCCACACGGGCGTGGTCCCGCGGTCCGCCGTCTAAGCGTCTGTAACGCGTGCTGGCACCCGGCCCGGCTGTCCCGGCCAGACACACGCTGGTGGTTTTCCCGCCCCGGCGTCACTGGGGCTTGCCTGTCTGCACCCGCCCGTGTCTCCCCAGAGCCCTCCGGGGACGGTCACGGCCTGGGTGGTTTGGACCCAGAGACCGGCAAGGTCCTGCTTCTCGGGCTTCTCCTCGTGACGCGTCCATACAAGTTCCCGGGTGGCCGCCAGGTCGACACGTTCCGTGTGGTTCTTTGTGCCCATGTGCCCTCCGCTGGGCGTGGCTAGATCCTGCTAGACAGGAGGGGTCACCTACTCCAGGCAGGCCTCCCTCCCCCCGCCGCAGCGGCAGTTAGACAGCACGGGCCTGGGCCTCTCTGCGATGCCAGCCGTCTTCACGGCGGGTCAGACCAGCGGTTTCCGAGCGGCGCTCCTCAGAGTCTTGCAGGTGCCCGGGAGTCCCTCGCGAGCTACCACAAGCCACGAGAAAGGGGCATCTTTTTATCGCTGTTTTTAGATTCATCGTGAGAGTCCGTCTGCACAGAGCGTTCCGAGGCCGAACGCACAGAGGGGAAGGGGCCAGAGAAAGGACAGCTGGGGGAGAGCCCTCTGCTGAGGCGTGTTCCTCAGCAAGTTTTGGGACCTAGCCCACCTCGGAAGCGGGCACATTTAACAGCACCTCCGGCTGCTTGGCCGGCGGCACCGCCTGGCCACTGCAGGGGCCCAGGGCCCAGGTCTCTCGGGAGCAGTACGCCTGCACGTCTGTGACCCCTCTGTGGGGCCACCACGAGGAAGATGCGCCCAGCATGACGGCGGTGGTGTCTCTGTTGCCCGTGGGTGTAGGTCACCCGTCCATGCGCCCCCACCATCTGACCTGCTGCGCTCGTAGAGGGCGTTCAGCCGATTTCCCAGGGGAAGGGGGGAGGGGTGCCCAGAGAGCCGAGAGCCTCTAGCGGAACGGTCTGGAGACTTCTCGCATTCAGAGAGCCCATGTGACTCATTAGGTTTGTACTAAGCGGCTTTCCCTCAAATCTGGTGTTCAGGCTGGTGTGAGACCACAAGGGGTCTTCCCTTCAGCAGCACCGTGACTTGAGCTTCTGGAAGAGATGTATGGGGGAGCCTGGGTGGCTCAGTTGGTTAAGCGGCCAACTTCAGCTCAGGTTATGATCTCACATTCGTGGGTTCAAGCCCCGCGTCAGGCTCTGTGCTGACAGCTCAGAGCCTGGAGCCTGTTTCGGATTCTGTGTCTCCCTCTCCTCTCTGATCCTCCCCTGATCATGCTATCTCTCTCTGTCTCTCAAAAATAAATTTAAAAAAAAAAGAAAAAAAAAAGAGATGGATGGGACCTTCTTCGTTGTAGCCAAGGTGTCCCCGGGGCGTCAGATTAGTATAGATGCATAAGCTCTATCATGCAATGGTCTGTAACTGATAACAGGTGATGTAGGTAAAAACCTCCCTGCTGGTGTGGACGGGCAGGACCTATGACCCCGAAAAAGTGAAGGGGCCCTGACCTTGACAGAGTCACTCTTCATCCTTCCCATTTTGAAGTGGCCTCCCAGGGGCCCAGGGCAGCTCTGACTATGTTCTCACGTTGGTGTGTGTGTTTGTAGACCGTTAATGCCGTCTGCCCTCTGGAGACCTTTTGCCAGGGACTCTGAGTTGAGTCACTTTCGAAATGAAACGTTACAGTATTTTGATCTTAATACAGATCGAGTGTAAATTTAATTAATTAACTTTTTTAGAAAGCCACGGAGATGAACGATTGTGGAGAAATCTACCAATGTGGTCAGGGCAGGTTGAAGACTCGGCTCACCCTTTAAAGCTCTATCACGTGTTGGGACGTAGCTCCGTGGGGGTTATCTGATGGCAGAGCCGCACCCCCCACCCAAGCGCTCCATCCTGGCGCCGCAGGAGGGGCTCTGATTTATGTCAACATTTGTTTCATTCTTTTGTGCACGTAGCATTCTTTCTTAATATGGAAAGTAGCTCCCAGCTGTAGGGGTCTAAACTGCAGGTAACCTCCGGAGGTGGATGGGAGTTGGGGCCCCCCTTGGGCCCCCTTTTGCCGCCTTTGCTGGGGGCCCGGCCCTCACAGTGCCTTTTTATCCTCACTTGGCAGTTTTTCTCACCGCTGGGAGGCGGCTCTTTCTTCTCCGCCCTGACCGCCCCCCTACCCCCCACCCATGCAGCGTCCGCGCATGCCCTGATTTGTGGCTGACAAAGCGGGCGTTGCAGCAGAGGCCACAGCTAGTGAGAAGCCCCCTCTGATTGCAGAAAGCAGCCCCCCATTTTCTTCCCGAGTTCCGGGCTCTGAGGCGGTGGCAACGTGGCTGTCGGATGCGTGTCTCCGCCGCTTGCCCCCCTGCACCCGGCACAAGCCACCCCCCTTCTCTGTGCCGCAAGGTGGGGTGCCTGCTCTCCGTGCCCGCGGGGTGGGCGGCAGGGCAAAATGAGGTCACGTGTGGGACCCACACGTGTGAGCACCTTGTCCCTGTTAGCGACTTCTCATTATTAAGGTAAATTGGAACCAGATTCATTTTCTTGGATCTAATTCTAGCCATAATTTTTAATAACCTCAGAGTGAATAGCTATTTAAATGAGAGGATTTAAAGTTAACTACCAATCGTGGGAGGCACTGTTCTGTATTTGGTATCCTCTTTCTCGTTTTCTTGGTGACCCCTTAGTATCTAATCTATTAGGTACATAAGACATACTTAGTAATCAGTCTTTATGCCTACTGCTATTTTTCCGGATGTTATGTAACAACTCAGTTCTTCTTCAAGCTTTTTTTGTGGCCTTTTTTGAAACCGTGGATACCTAAATATACCTACAATAGTCTCTCTGAAAACTGTGGATGAGGATGTTTTGTAGAACGACACATGAATTTTAAGTATGGACCTGCTAGAACACAGGTTTTGAAAGAGGTACTCAGACTTTCATTCGAAGTCAAATTCAGTGTATTTAATTTCAGAAACTACTAGTAAAACTTGCCTCTATTTCATTTTTAGCCTCCAGGAACTCTGTATTAGGACCTTGAATAGAAACTGCATTTCCCAAGACTTTAACAACATCCAAATATTTATGTATTTTACACAGTTACTGGGCACAGTGCTTTTTTAAGCACTCTAGACCTGATCTTACCAACATAAAGGTAGGAAGTAGATCTTTGTGTTCTAGGGAAAACGGAAGGTTTGTGTGGTTTTAGGACCGAGCCTTAGTGTTCCTTTAGCATCACCGAATCATCTGGAAGGCCGGGCTTTGCCGAGTCAAGTGGAGTTTTACATAAGTCCCCGTCTTCCCCTTTGTAAGTAAGCCTCGATGTGTACCCAAGACAGGCACACACTGTCCCCTCCCTGGGTCAGTGCTTAGGCGGGCGACTAGTCTGACGTGAAGGAAGTGGCGTCGATCGAAACGACCTCCTTCGGACGAGAGCGGGTGGCAGCGGCGTGCGGTTCGGGCACTGGAACGCCTGCGGCAGAGAGCGGGGACGGCGGAGGGGCGGGAGCGCTAGCTGGGCTGCGCCTTCCCTGCAGGTACTGCGCGGACTCCATGCTGCAGAGGGAGATGATGTCCAGCCCGCTCCTGGGCGGCTACGGGGTCGTCGTCTTGGACGGCGTGCACGAGAGGAGCATCGCCACGGACGTGTTGCTGGGGCTGCTGAAGGGCGTCCTGGCGGCGAGGCCGGCGCTGAAGCTCGTCATCAACTCGCCGCCCCGCCTGGTCAGCAAGCTCACGTCTTACTACGGCAGCGCGCCCGTCGTGGCGGTGAAGGCCCGGCCCCCCGCGGAGGCCGTGTTCCTGAGCGGGGCGCAGACGGGCGCGCTCGAGTCTGCTTTACGCCTCATCCTTGAGATTCACCAGTCCGGCGAGAAGGGGGACATCGTGGTCTTCCTGGCCTGTGAGCGAGTAAGTAAGTAAGAGTCTGTCCTGACAGACGAACAGGGTGACTTCGGGGTGGGGGCGCCTTCTGACCTTGTTGGGACGCGTTTAATAATTAACGTGCCGCTTTCGTTTGCTGATTCACTGCTTAAATGTTTGCTTCCATCGCGCCCTTTTTCTAAATACTCAAGAGGACACACAGTCAGGGTAAATAAAACAGGTTCTGAAAGGAGACCATGAACTTGCTTCCGAAATCCCAGGCAGGGAGAACCCAGGACCCCGGGAGGCGGCTCGGGGGTCCCCGGCCCCAGTCTCCAGAGTGGACTGGCCCCTGCCAGGCTCGGGCCAAGCGTCCCGGGCCCCCGGATGCACAGCCGGGGCTGCCCCCCACCCCCCGTGTCCCCGGGTGGTCTCGGGAGGGAAGTGCGCACTGACTCTCGTCACACTCTGTCTCCCATGTGACCAGGAGCGTTCGCTGGGGACGAGGGTCTACCCAAAGCCCTGACGCGTCCCTCGGGCCCCTGCAGCCGTCAGTGGAGTGCTAGGTGGACACCCAGAAGACGGTCTCCCTACCCTGGGGCTCCTTTTCTTAAACAGGATGAGAAAAGATCTTACATGGATCCTGGAAAATGTGTTTTCAAAAGAACAGTTGGAAATGTATCACCGAGGGGCACCTGCGTGGCTCAGTCGGTTAAGCGTCTGACTCTTGGTTTCGGATCAAGTCATGATCTCACGGTTTTGTGAGTTCGAGTCCCACGTGGGGCTGGACGCACCGCAGAGCCTGCTTGGGATTCTCTCTCTCCCCTTCTCTCTCTGCCCCTCCCCCACTCATGCTCGTGCTTGCTCTCTCTCTCTCTCTCACTCAAAATAAACTTTATTTAAAAAAAAATTTTTAATGTTTATTTTTGAGAGAGAGAGCATGAGCAGGGGAGGGGCAGAGAGAGAGGAAGACACAGAATCCGAAGCAGGCTCCAGGCTCTGAGCTGTCAGCACAGAGCCCGACGTGGGGCTTGAACCCATGACCCAAGCTAAAGTCGGACGCTTAACTGACTGTGCCACCCAGGCACCCCCAAATAACTAAACTTAAAAAAAATGTATAACCAAGCACTTGCTCCTGCTTTTATATGGTCAGGATACCATCTGGGCTCACCCTGGATTTTGTTTCTGTTTTTATCTGCGGTTGGGCACCGGCCTGCTTCCCCTCCGCTGCTTTCTCGGCTGATTCCAGAAGCCCCCAGAACTTCAACGATTCTGTCTTTCTTTTTAGAGACTAATTTCCTGGCCTTTTTTTCCTGCCCATCATCTTATTCAGTAAAAGTACTAGTTTTTAGTAGACTATGAGCTAGATAGGTAGTGATTCCAGTGAGAAAGCAGAAACCAAAAAGGGAAAAGGAAATTGCTTGATATTGGCCAAGGCACCGGCTGCGCGAAGACGGGGACCACATCTCTCCCTCGGAGCCGTATGGACGCGTCGGGAACTGCTGACAGTCTTCTCACATGAACGTAGATTTTACCTGCTCCCACACAGAGAGGGACTCAGGATCTCAGATATACGATGACTGTCGTAGATCTAGCGATTTTTCGCGCATGGATTATAGGGTGTCATCAGTAGATGTCCCTATTGGAGCGATTTATTCTGTTACCATTTCCTCAGCCTGCATGGTTCGGGAAAGGCCTGAGGAAATAGCAAGATGAGTAGGCAGCCAGGGGCAGGAGTCCCGAAGACGATCCCGGGTTCTCAGGGTGACCCGGCGAAGCCTCGGGAAGGGAGGGCTGGCAGAAGGAGCGGTCACTCGCCAGGGGAGAAAGAGGACGGAAGTCTCTGGCGGGGAGAGCGTGTAATTAAGAGTGACGAGCCGGAGTAGTCGTCTTTCAAGTCCAAGGAGACAAAAATTCCAAAGTGGGTTTTTGAGAAATAAAGTGCGTAACAGAACTGGGGGAGATGGTCTTTAAAAAAAGCTCTCGATTCTTCTAAGTTTAACTAAGCTGTAATTATTGACATGTTAGCTTGTGAATCGTCAGACTTCAGAAGAGGCGTTTAGCGGAAGCAGTGAAAGTCTGGGCTCAGCAAGGCTTAGCGTCTTGCATGAAGTTGGACAGGAAGACGTTGCCTTTTCTTTTTTCTTTTGTAGTTTATTGTCAAGTTGGTTTCCACGTAACACCCAGTGCTCATCCCCACAAGTGCCCTCCCCGATGCCCATCACCCCCCTCCCCCTCTCCCCCTCCCCCATCAGCCCTCAGTTTGTTCTCAGTATTCAAGAGTCTCTCATGGTTTGCCTCCCTCCCTCTCCCCACCTATTTTTCCCCCTTCCCCTCCCCATGGTCCTCTGTTAAGTTTCTCCCGCTCCACTTACAAGTGGAAACTGTGGTATCCAGGAAGACATCTTCTACCAAGGAACCACCGTCTTACAGAGTCTGAACGTCTTGCCGGTGACCCCGGGGGGAGGGCTGCGTGTGGACCCCCGGGCTGAGGCCGCCGCGGTGGGCAGGCGGCGCTGGTGACCGGGGCAGCCCGGGGCCCAGCAGGCCTCTGCCGGGACCAGCTTTCCCTCCCGCTTCAGCTCCGCCTCCCTTCACACGTCCCCAGGTCCCACCTCACAGGCTGGACACAGGCCCGTCTCCTGCGGACTTTTCTGTCTTCGTCCTCTGCCAGGATTACCATCGAGAGCTGCCCCCTCTCTTCTGTGGCCTAGCAGGGTGTCCCTGAAATGTTTGCCCTGCTCCGAAGTCCATGTTAGCTGCTGTTGGTCCCCCCTCCTCCCCACACTGCTACTTGAGGCTTTCTTGATTTCCACCTAAAAGTTTAAAATCTGCCACAACAGTTAAGTGTCCTGTGAAAGCACATCCAAGCAGTTAAGCACATTAATAGAAATGTACTAGTTGTCATTTTTTAAGAGATACATTTTTATTTTAAAAATCTTTTAATGCTTATTTATTTATTTTGAGAGAGAAAGAGAGAGAGAGAACAAGCGGGGGAGGGGCAAAGAGAGAGGGAGAGACAGAGAATCCCAAGCCGGCTCCACACGGTCGGCACAGAGCCCCACATGGGGCTCGATCCTACAAACCGTGAGATCATGACCTGAGCCCAAATCAAGAGTCAGATGCTTAACTGACTGAGCCATCTAGGCACCCTTTAAATGATACATTTTATTTTATGTAATTTTTTAAAAGTTTCTTTAATGTTTATTTTGAGAGGGAGCACGCAAGCAGGGGAGGGGCAGAGAGAGAGGGAGACACAGAATCTCAAGCAGGTTCCAGGCTCTGAGCTGTCAGCACAGAGCCTGATGCGGGGCTCGACCCCACGAACTGCAAGATCGTGACTGAGCGGCAGTCGGCTGCCTCACCCACTGAGCCCCCAGGGGCCCCCTAAGAGACGCATGTTGCGTGGTAGAAGCGCTCGTGGACCCCTGGCGTTGGCGAGCGCCGGGGCCTCCCATTCTCGGTAACCGCTTGCTCCGCGCCTCGCCCGCTGTGACCTGACCCCCTCGACACGGCTGCCCGGCGTCCTGACGCTCAGCTGAGATTCGAGCCCTCCGTGTTTACAGGTCACTATCATTTACCTTTTAACCTGAGAAAAAGGGTGAAAGGCGTTAAGTCGAAAATGAGGGGCGCCTGGGTGGCTCAGTCGGTTAAGCCTCCGGCTTAGGCTCAGGTCAGATCTCACATTCGTGGGTTCGGGCCCCTCGTCAGGCTCTGTGCTAACCGCTGGCTCAGAGCCTGGAGCCTGCTTCCGGTTCTGTGTCTCCTTCTCTCTCTGCCCCTCCCCCTCTCATGCTCTGTCTCTCTCTGTATCAAAAATAAATAAAACATTAAAAAAAAAAGTTAAAAAAAAAAAGAAAACGAGGCTGAGGTTTATGTGTCCAGCAGCCAGACGCGGTGCCGCTCTCAACAGAAAGGCCCGTCGCCTGGAAACCCTGTGGCCCTGGGCCTTTCGTCCTGGGGGCCGGGGAGCTCCCTGCACGTGTCGCCGTGCTCGCCATGGCTTTGCGGGTGACTTAGGAAGGCCCCACGTGGGTAAGTGCACACGCACGCTGAGTAAGAAGAATATGAACAAACGGTATTTTGGGGGCCCCTGGGTGGCTCCGCAGTGAAGCGTCCGACTTCGGCTCAGGTCGTGACCTAGTGGTTCGTGGGTTCGAGCCCCGCGTCGGGCTCCGTGCTGCCGGCTCAGAGCCTGGAGCCTGCTTCAGACGCTGCGTCTCTCTTCCCCTTCCCTGCTCACATTCTGTCTTTTTCGGAAATAAACAAAAATTGTTTTTTAAAATAAATAGTATTTTAGACCTTTTTTCTCTTCAAAGTCTGAAGGTTCTGGCCTCAAAGCCTGTGTCAGCTGAGCCTGAGGAGCCCCCACTGAACACACCGTCAGCGTCGATTTTTCCTGTTGAGCAGTTCTTTTATTCTTTTCATTCTCCATTCGGAGCAAAACTCAACCTTTGAGCCCAGAGAGTTTTAGCAACTAGAAGCAAATAAAAACTGAGTGGCCCAAATCACTTTTTAAAGCATATCCTAAGAGAATAAGAAATGTTTGAGTGCAATTTGAAGGTTTATTTTGAAAAAGAATTGCTCGCACTGGGCTGCTGGAATCCGTCCCCTCGTCCACCTCCAGGAGCGTCTGCGGCGGCCTTGTTGAGGACGTCGTCCAGGGGGATGGGGCCTGTCCTGGGGGCCGAGCAGCAGCCAGGGGCCGGGAGACATCCCTGTTCTCCTGGTCATTTCTAATAGGCCAGCCGCAGATGGAATGAGGGTGTGATCAGAATTATAAATACGGAGAAGTCGTTTTGTCCCGACTGGCAAGTTTTAGTTTTAGTTTTCGTTCATTGTGATCAGCAGGTACTCTCTTTGCTTGGTGGAAATCTGCCCCAGGGAAGCCACCCTCTGTGCGGAAGAGAGGCATCTACACAGGAGGCCAGCCCTCCCACTGCTCTGGGCAGCCTGTGCCCGGCCTCGGGGCTCCCCCTGGCAGCCTGTGCCCGGCCTCGGGGCTCCCCCTGGCAGCCCGGGGGTCACTTTCCAACAACTCTCCCCAGGCCTTCGAGACCCGTGGTGCCGTTTTTCTAGGCAGATGTGTCCCCTCCAGATCCCTGAGTCAACTCAGCCCTCTTCCACAGCTGAAGGGAGGAAGGAGAAGGGGCTGGGGGCTGGAGAATGCAAGAGGTCATAGGTCTTCAAAACTCTAGCCGGTCACGACAAGTCGTCTTTTTCACGTAGATTTTTAGTGAAATCTAATGAATAAAATGAGGCTTCTTCCATTTGGCAGTTTGTTAGTTGGGCCCTTAACAAAGTAGAACTTTAGAGACAGATTTCAGAGGTTTAAGAGTTATATTAAATGACACCTTTTTTTATTCGAAGGCCTAAAAAAACTAGTAATTTTTGAGAAATAGAAAAATACTATCTAAAATGCCTTTTGAGCATTTTGGTCCAATTACTTACATGTAGTTTTAGGGGAAACTATTTTTTTTTTCCAATACATTTGGCAACGAAACAATTTAAAAGGATATTTGTAAATGCCTGAATCACGCCACGATGTGTAAGTTAGCAGCGACTTCATTCCATTTATGCGATCTTAAAGGGTAATGGGTCCAGATAATTTCAGAGTGACCCGGAGACCCTGATTATGGAATGGGTGTGCATATGCTTGTATTGGAACCCAGAGATTGTTTTAAAATTCAGGTTCCACCATTAAAGCACGGTGATGGGGGCGCCTGGGTGGCCCAGTTGGTTAAACATCCAACTTCAGCTCAGGTCCTGATCTCACAGCTTGTGAGTTCGAGCCCCGCGTTGGTCTCTGTGCTGACAGCTCAGAGCCTGGAGCCTGCTTCTGATTCTGTGTCTCCCTTTCTTTCTTCCCCTCCCCCACTTGCACTCTGTATGTCTCTAAACAAGCAAAAGTACAAAAAAATAGTTCACAATCTTAAAAAAACACAGTGATACATCATCATCGATCCAAGGATAGCTTCTGTTTACCTGTCATTGTTAACAGATGTGAGAAATTGCATCAATCTAGAAAAAATAGGATAGATAAATGCATAAAAAGGCACAGGTAGTGCGTTTCACAAGAGGAAGACCATTTTGGACCAAAAGCAGTTAAACTGTTTCTAAGTTCGGTTTAACTACCCAGAGAAACGTATGCGTCCAGCTGTGTCTTTTCATGTAATGACTCACAGAGACAACAACACAGGTATTTCTTTCCCTGCGCACCTGATGTACCTTTTGCCTATAGTTTTATGTAACATAGACATCATTTTTTTAAGTGAAGTTGTAACACGTTTCATTCTCGCGGATGATGTTATTTTTTACTGTAGGATATTGAGAAAGCCTATGATATTGTCTGTCAAGAGGGATCGAACTTAAACCCAGATCTTGGAGAGCTGGTGGTGGTCCCTCTGTATCCGGAAGAGAAATGTGCGTTGTTCAAGCCCAATGAGGAGGCGGAAAAAAGGTGCCAAGTGTATCAGCGGAGAGTGGTGCTCACCGCCAGCTCCGGGGAGTCTTTGATCTGGAGCAACACCATCAGATTTGTCATTGACGTGGGCGTGGAAAGGAGAAAGGTAAGCTGTTATCATGTGTGTAAATAGCCTGCTGGTCAGTGTCGAGAATCCGTTTCTTGAGCCTTTCCTCCATGCGGCCTGTGACCGTCCGTCATTCACGGGGTCAGGCTTTGAGAAGTGACCCACCAGTGTTTCAGGAGGTGCCGAGGTCGCGTGTTTGTTGACCACACGCTGGCAGCAGACAGCCTGGGCATCCACTCATCCAGGCGCCAGCATTTCTGTCGCAAGGCAAGCCAAGCGGTCATAAATGCCACCCAGAGAGCACGAGCCCGGGGCCGAGCATTCACAGAGCGCCGCAGGCCACGCAGCCCCCGCCAGGCCCAGCGAGGTCTTGCGCGATGTGACAGTGACGAGGCTGTGTTTCCGTTTGAAGGTGTACAACCCGAGAATCCGAGCCAGCTCCCTGGTCACGCGGCCCATCAGCCGGAGCCAGGCCGAGGTCCGCCAGCAGCTTCTCGGCCCCTCCTCCTCAGGTAGCTCCACGGCCGCGGAAACCGGTGGCAGGTCCCCGATGGGAGCCACCCGGAGACGTCAGCCATCTCCCCCGGTGTCTTCCAGGAAAGCTTTTCTGCCTGTACTCGGAGGAGTTCGCCGCCAAAGACATGCGGCCGCTCAAGCCGGCCGAGATGCAGGAGGCCAACCTGACGGGCCTGGTGCTCTTCCTGAAGAGGATCGACATCGCGGGCTTGGGCCACTGCGACTTCATGAACCGACCAGGTAGCTCTGGGCTCCGCGTTCTCGGCCCGTGGCCGGGGCGTGGCCCTTGCCCCCTGCCCCCGCCCCCAGGCCCGGGCCTGCGAGCAGGTGGCATCTGGAGGTGCAGGTGGGGGTTTCATCGCACCCAAGAGGTGTTCCATTAGAGGGAAACGTTCTCTGAAGTCATATTCTGACAGACCTCTAGGAACTACTTAGCCTGACCCTGGAGAATGATCTGGACCCTGGAGCCTGGGCGGTGGGCAGGGCAGGGGTGGATCTGCAGCTGCCTTCAGCCGAGGGGACGGGGGTCCTGCAGCCTCCGGGGTGCCGGTGGCGCGTCTGTAAGCCCGCAGCCCTGCCTCCCGCACCGCGGCGGGGATTCCGCTGGGCATTCGTGCCTTTGTAATGAACTTGTAATTAGCCCAGCGTCTCTGTGGAAGGCTGAGACTTTGTAGTTATAGCCGACCAGCTTTCTCCGAGCGAGCGGAGTCTGGGGACTCCTGAGAATCCCCGCCCCCCGCCACGCCCCTGGTGCCGCCCTTCACCTTGGCAGCTCAGTGGAAAACCAGCGGGGCTGTGGGAAGGCCCGGGAAGAAAGGGGCAGGCGGCCTTGGCCGTGTGCAGGGCCGTCACCCTGCACACTCCCCTCAGGAAAGGAAGCCGGGGGGGGGGGGGCCCCTGGGGGGCTCAGTAGGTTGAGTGACAGACCAACTTCGGCTCATGTCATGATACAGTTCAAGAGTTCGAGCCCCCCGTTGGGCCTGGAGCCTACTTCGGATCCTGTGTCTCCCTCACTCTGTCCCTCCCCCACTTTCTCTCTCTCTCTCTCAAAAATGAATTAACCCTAAAAAAAAAGAAGGAAAGGAAAGGAAGTCCACACAGGCTTTTCTTAGCCTCCCACCTTCTGGCACATTCTGTGAGCTTATCCTACCTGGTGGGCAGATATTTCCTCCAGTCTGCCTGTCATTATAACGTCAGGGAGGTGATCTTTGCTATTTAGTTTAAAATGTCAACATCAGCCAGCGAAGAAAGGTTAGCAGAGCAAATGCTCTGTTATTCTTGTCCGTTAACTTTTTAAAACATTTTTTTAAAGTTTATCTTGAGAGAGAGAGAATCCCAAGCAGGCTCTGCTCCACCAGTGCAGACGGGGCTCAGACTTAAAAATGGCGAGATCATGACCTGAGCCGAAACCAAGAGTCAGACGCTCAGCTGGCCAAGCAGCCCAGGCGCCCCTGATTCTCGCCCATTTAAGTATCAGCCTGTCCTTTGGGAAGAGCAGCAAGGTCGTGTGTGGTCTCTACTGACACAGTAAGCCGTTTGCAGCCACAACAACCCTCTGGGGTAAATGTTGCAATTCGGCCCATTTCACAGATGAGGAAACTGAGTAACAGAAGTGAGGTGACGTACACGGATGGAGGTGACCTCTACCTGGGTGTCTCCTTAGAACACACCAGAGCCCCAGGAGCCCAGACACCTGTCCTCGTCGTCAGCGCCCTTGTCCTTCAGGATGTCCTCGGGCGGTCTCCACGTCACCCCAGACCTCCAGCCCCCACCCCCTAGAGCTGGCGGGAGCGGGTCACGGTCAGGTGGCGCTTCCTGAGTGCAGCCTGCATGCGGCGGGAACACGGCTTGAATGGAGGGAATGCCCGGCACCCCGTTCCGTGCAGCGCCCCGCCACCCCAGGCTGAGGCCAGCACCAGTCCCCGAGAGCGGACCCTCCCATGGCCCCCCTGCCCGCATCCAGGCTTGGGAACCACTTTGTTCTCGCCCAGCAGCTTGACTTCCCTGAGACGGAGGGGGTCCGCGAGTCCCCCATAGAGGGTCGTGACTCAAAGTATGGATGCCTTTCACTGATGCTTCCGTTTCGCTTGTGCTCTGGTAAAAAGGATTTCCTTAACTTTTTTCACACTCTAGGCCAGTGGTTGAAATCCTCGGTATGTTTATCACGAATGACACCTACTGCTCTTGGGGTCCCAGGTCTAATGCGCTGGACAGTCACCAGCCCAAAGGCCTCATAAACAGAGCTCATAGTTGTAAACAGTGGAATTTCCACTTTTTTGTGGTGCTTTCTCTCCGTTCCGGTGTTTTTCAGTCATCTTGCCCAGCAGTGCCGGTAGGATTTACAAGCACTTGAGAAGTCCGTTATTTTAGAGTAACTCTTTCTCTTGTATTTCTGAAAACGACTAGTAGAATTTTGAGTAGGTGAAGTAAGAGGAAGGTCCTCTAAAGATGCCACACCTGGAGGTGAAAAGGTGCAAAGGAAAGTCGACTCTGGAGATGGCTTGTCATCCTAGGCGCTGAGGCCCCAGTGGAGGGTGCGAGAATGGGCGTGGGCGGGGCCAGCGGTGGGTGCAGACTGGATGTGGGCGGGGCCAGCGGAGGGTGTGGGAATGGGCGTGGGCGGGGCCAGCGGCACCTGCCGCCCCAGGAGCGCCCCCAGACGCTTCCTCCCCCGGAGGGCCCGCAGGTGCACTTGGCTCCGCACCAGGTTCGCGTCCTTCCCTGGGGCCTTTCAGAAAATCAGTTTCTCCGGGGAACTTTGGGCTCTTAGATGTTCCAGGCGAACGTTCTCACGTGAGGAGCAGGGGGATCTCGGGGAGGGAGCGGGACTAGAGGTGCTCCTCATCGCTTCTGGAATCCGTCTCCTTTCTCTGCAGCAGTTTCCTCCGGGAGCTCTCCGTCCTTCCAGAAGGACTGCAGACGGTCTCCTGCAGTGTCCGTGCCCTCCCCGTCTGCCTGCTGTGCCAAGCCTGCAGGGCCTGTTGCGGGGCCCCTGGAAGCCACCAAAACCCCCGGGGAGGCCATCCTCGGGCGGGGGCCTCTGGCGTCCCTGAGGGGAGAGGCCGTGCGGGAGTCGGAGCACAGGGCAGCGGAGACCTTCTCCAGGGTGAGCCGCAGGGCAGAGGAGAGGCGGCTAGAGTGCCATCCAGGAGTCTGTGGCATTTGGGCACCTAGGAAAATGGGCTCACACCTGCGTGGCGGCCGAGCAGCGCGACCCTCCTGCGGGACTCGGGGGACGTGAGACGGTGTTGCTTGGCTCCCGGCTTCCTTGCCGGAGAAGAGTGTTCTTGGGGCCCGGCTCCTTGGTCACCGGCCGAAGCGACAAATACATGCCCACGTGTGTGCCACCCTAGGAGGGAGCTGCCCTGGGGAAAGCAGGGGCCTGACGACGGGCCGTAAAGGCGTAGAGTGTGTGTGGCCACCTCGGGTCAGTGCCACTGTCTTACTGGAAAGTGTGGGGTCACGGGGATCATGGGTCCGACAGGGCCAGGGCGTGACAACCCCCCAGTAGCCTCCACCCCCCCCACTTCTCCCAGCTTTTCCTCTGGTCACTGAGGAAGAAAGCGAGGCTCGGCCACGTGCCCCCATTTCTCAGGTTTCTCATCGGTGACCTCAGGGCTTCAGACAGCTTGGCTTCTGTCCGAGGCCAGCCGGCCGCAGGCAGCCTGCAGAGACCCTCCAGAGCGCAAGCTCTGCAGAAACACGCCTCGGGTCTGAAGATTCCGTTCCAGTTCCGGCCCCGGGATCACGGCGTGTCGCTTCCCCGGGCATCTTCCTGTTCCAGACCGCAGGTGTCTGGCCGCCTTGCCAGGAAGGGACAAGAAAAGCCGGCTTTGTGACATCAAAGATCCCGAAGAGCAAACGGCAGACATCCCGCTGGCCTCCCGCGGCGCTGCCTGGGGCTGAGAACTGGGGACAGGGGTCAGGGTGGCAGCCTCGTTTTGCCTCCCGACAATTCGCGCACAACCGGGTTCTGCTGCGCTCGGGGAAACGCGGACTGAGTCTGACTCATCGTTTTGGAAGGAAATAGAGATAATGTTTGCAGCTGCTACATGAATTCAACTTCTAATTGAAATCCGCAAATGCAGCAAACGTGTTACCCCTTTCAGGGTCCGTGAGCCGTGTGAAAATGAACCTGGCATAACTAGGCTGCAGGCTATTCATCGAATTCCCCTGATATCGATCTAGGAATGAAAAAAAGGAATCCGTTGTTTTTTTCCAGTCTAGTGCTGAAGACTGGCCTCCATCGGGGGGTGACGACCTCTCTGCGGATCTGGATCCAGAGGCTCCGGGCCAACTGACCACGTCTCCTCCTCCAGGACGGCGCCGGCGCCTGTGCCGAAGCTGGAGATGCACCAGGTCGTCTGTGTGCCTGGAGGCAGGACTGTTTTGGGGGTGGCCAGACCAGCGGCTTCGGAATGGTCTATGGGACGAGCCCCAGACTTACCAAGCGTCGTGTGCAGGGTGGGGGCTCAGGAAAGCAAGAGAGGACGCAGGGGCAGAGTAAAGTCGGCAGGAGGAGGGGCTGAAGACGCTGCAGTGGGTTGATTTATGATGAGGCGTCAGGCATCAGCAAATAGGATCTTCTGGAATCCCGGCCGCCACGGGAAAGCCTAGTTCATGCGTGCGTCTCTGCGTCACTGGAAATGAGGGATTTTGCTTCAGGGTCCACAGAAGGGTCTTTAAACAGGACAGTCTGTGCCGGGGAGAGCAGAGGGAGGGCGGGCTCACGTGGTGGTGCTCACAGCCCCGCCGAGGATGCCTCCGTCCGCTGCTTGCCGCCCCAAACAGCCGGGGTGAGCAGGTGGCCTGGCGCCACCCCGGCAGGAGGGCCCAGTGCGGGTTTCGTGTCTATGTGAAGGCCACGCCGAGTCCTTTGTGGCATTCAGGTGCCGGGTAGGAGTGGGAGAAAGAGGCACAGATATGGTAGAACAACCCAGGGGTGGTCACCTGAGGATCTTGGAAGATTGTGGAAGCAACAAAGTAATTTCTCAGAACGTGAAGAGGAGAATGGGAGAGATTTGAGAAGGCACAGAATGGAGGCATTTTCAGCTCTCATTACGCGTTAGGCTTTCCTTAGGTCCCGTGAGCATGTGACCCGTTAGCCAGGCCAGGGTGCTTGGGGGCGAAAGGGGACACTGCGTAAGTAAGCTGGGGCGAGACCTGGGGACGGGCCATCGTCGGCAAGCTGGGGCAGAGGGGCTCCGGAAGGCTCAGGCTCCTGAGCAGACTGCCAGGGCTCCGGTCACGGCCCCCTGGCTCACTGTGTCACACCGGCATTATGTCATCTTCTGGGGTCTGTTTCTTCATCTGAATGGGAGTGTAATCAGAGTCATCGGTTCATAGAATTATCAAGATACATTAGTTACCAGATGTGGGCCCCTTAGAAACACGACTGGCACAGGGGTGCCCGGGTAGCTCAGTCAGTTAAGCGTCCGACTTTGGCTCAGGTCATGATCTCGCGATTCGTGGGTTCGAGCCCTGCGTCGGGCTCTGTGCTGACAGGTCAGAGCCTGGAGCCTGCTTCCGATTCTGGGTCTCCCTTTCTTTCTGCCCCTCCTCTGCTCCTGCTCTTTCTCTCTCTCTCAAAAATAAGCATTAACTTTTTTAAAGAAACGCACAGGCACATAGTAATGCTGTGGCTGTCACCACCTGCATGACCCTTACCCACGCTCTGGGGCAGGCATGGGCCCTGGGCTGTGGAAGGGCCTACACAATGCAGTTTTCAAAAAGTTGATACCGGACCACAGGCGTTGGGAGGCAGAACAGGTGCCTCGGGGGGTCGCGGCGGATCACAGCAGAGCTTGGGCTTGGAGCCGGGGGGCGCGGGGCCGGGGCCCGGGCTCACGTCCTCATACTGCCAAGGAGAC
>NC_043701.1:180551456-180552489 GCF_006229205.1 Suricata suricatta | reverse complement strand
GCACTCACACCTCCCGCACGCCGGCCCTGCTCCTCGCCCTGGAAGGAGCCCCAGACCCCAGAGCCACGGGCCCAGGAAGGGACCGAGAGGGGAGGAAAGGGCCGAGGCTGCCCCGTGGCTGTTTGCTGGCTAACGTGCTTCCTCGTGAGGCCCACACTCGATCATTCACTCACTTCCTCCCGTGCTGCCCGCACTTGCAAGGCCCCAGGGGCAGGGACACACGTGGACGGCTCACTCTTGGCCTTCCAGAGGCAGAGGTCCTCAGAGGGACATCCACGTGTAAACCAACACCCTGCAGTGTCCCGGGAATGCAGTCTCACCTAGCCGGCCTCTAGAAAGTTCACCTCCGCTCCTGGAGCAGCACGTTTGCTGTGCCACGTGATCACCTCCTGCACCACCGCCGACCTCCAGACACGCCCGGCTCATTCAGGCATTGGGAAAACCAATGCCTCCGTGCTGGGGTTTGGACCCCGAGAAACAGGGGTTCCCAGGGGCTGACTCAGGACGCTGTGAGGCTTGAAGCAGAACTCAGCCAAGGCTCTGCCATGTGGACTGAAGAGAGTGAGCAGAGAAAAGCCAACAGATACAGATGCGGTTCGTGGAAGCCATGTGAGGCTCCGCACGGGCAGTGTGGGGCCTGCTCGGGGCTCTCTCTCTCCGGCTCTCTCGGCCCCTTCCCTGCTCGCACTCTCTGTTTCCCTCTCAAAATAAAACGTTTTTAAAAAATGAAGTTTCTGGTCCAAACAGGTTTTGGGCCTGGGGCTTGGGCCTCGAGTACGCTGCCAAGTCCACAGAAGGAAGAGACTGAGCAATCAGGACGGCGGAGACTCTAAAGTCAGGACTTTGAGGGAACGGGTTTAACAGTTTGACTCTGGAAAGGACGGGGAGGAAAGCCTTTGCTTCCCTGAACTTCAGAGGCCGGGCTCACAAGGGCTCACGTGCCTCGCTCCCGCCCCATACGCTGTACGCAGCACTTGTGCACAATCTCACTTGAACCTTTTTTTTTTAAGTTATTTTGAGAGAGAGCAAGCGA
>NC_043701.1:180544896-180551356 GCF_006229205.1 Suricata suricatta | reverse complement strand
TGGGATTTGCTTCTCTCTACGCCTTTTGTTGCTTTATCGCCATCCAGACAGGTGCAAAGCATGTGTATTGATTAATATAATCTTATTCCACAAGGGCAAGAATACCCGGCTTTGAATAAACGGGTTATCCTTTTTGGCGGAGGCTAAGCATGTATAGTGAGCACACCATTACTGAGGCTGTATAAACTTAAAGCGAAACACGGGTATAGAGGAAATCAGGCTTCTGTCCTCCGTGCGGGCAGATAGCTCTCAACGTCCTTGTCTGTTTCTGTCATCCGAGTCCTGTGTCAGTTTCATTTGATTAATTTTTCCTCTTTATTATGGGACTGTATCCTACTCTTCAAGCCTCATGATTTTGTATTGGATGCTAGACATTGTACATTTTGCTGTGTTGAGTATTAGATATTTTGTATTCCCATAAGTATTCTTGACCTTTATCCCAGGCTGCAGAAGGATCCTTCCAGATCCTGGTTTCCATCTGTTCGGTGGAGTGGAGCGGTGCATGTCTCGGCTGGGGAGGCGGGGGGGTCGTACCTCCTGCATCTCCTTCCCAGGGCCCTAGCGTTGTGAGGGCCCCCAGCCTGGTGGGTGGACATGGGCACTGTCCTAGCTCCCGTGTGAGCACCTGGCACCACCCCTCGAATCCTCTGCGGGTTCTTGTTGCACTTGCCGTGGTTTCTTACGCGTGCTCTGCCGACACGTCGGGGGGGCCTTTCATAGAGCCTCTGAGTCCGGTCCCTGTGGGTCTCTCCTGCCGATGCTCCCCCACCTGTGAGCTCCGGCCACCTGGATCTCCCTGCGGCCTCAGCAGCACCTTCGTAACTCAGGGGGGTCTGGGAGGCCCCCCCTGGTCCCTCTGGCTCTGCAGTTGGGAAACTTCAGGCTGTAAGCTGGGCAGCCGCAGGGTCACTTCATTAGCGGCCCCCTCTCGGGGGTCCTTCACGGCCTGACGTTCTTTGTCTCACAAACTGACATTTCACGTATTCAGCTGTTTCGTGTGGGAAGGGAGGTCCAGTACTTGGTACTCGCTCTTGGTTGTAGGAGACCGATGATGATCTTTTCTTCACTAGCACCAGAAAGTCTGATGCAGGCTCTGGAAGACTTGGATTACCTGGCGGCCCTGGACAACGATGGCAACCTCTCCGAGTTTGGGATCATCATGTCGGAGTTTCCTCTTGACCCCCAGCTCTCAAAGTCCATCTTAGCGTCCTGTGAATTTGACTGCGTGGAGGAGATGCTGACGATTGCTGCCATGGTGACAGGTACCCCTGAAGGGCTGTCGGGGGGCTGTTGGGAGGTTGTCGGGGGGGCTGTCGGGCTGTCGGGGGGCTGTCGTGGATAGAGTTAAATGAGGTCCCTTTGAGATGTTTTAAGAAGCATCTAACAGAGGTGCTTCACCTCTTGAAGTGATAAGGAAGTCTTTTACTGGACTTAAAAGGTAGAAAGCTATAATTATCTTAATATGAAGAAAATCAATCCAAAGCCCGTGGATTTCGTAAGCAGACACGGAAGGAAAAGCGAGTCCCTACAAGTGTTCTTCCCTAAAGAATTAGGCGTTTCTGTGTTTTATTTCCCACCACCTCATTCTTTGTGGTGTGTAGGTTTAGTTTCCTCTCTTCCCGGCAGAACAGGCGTTAGAACAAGCTCCATCCTGTTCTGGCCGCCAGCCTCGGGGCGTGTCGGGTCCTGTGACACCAGCAGGCAGTTAACTGTGCTGAGACCCGGGAGAAGCAAACATACAAAGGGGGAGAGACAGTTATGACAACTCCCCTGCATCTCTCTGGTTTCTAAGCAAGCAAGAATAACCTTTATCCAGAGACCAGACAGGAGCGGTCTACACAGCGCGAGCCCCTCCCTCGGCGGGTGCTAAGGTGAAGCGGCTCCGGATTGCTGACCTTGTGACCTCTCACGTCTTAAAGCTCCCAGCTGCTTCTCCAGCCTGCCGCGCGGGGCCGAGGAGGCCGCCCTGGCCTGCTGGAAGCCGTTTTTACACCCCGAGGGGGATCACTTCACCCTCGTCAACATCTACAAGGCCTACCAGGACGTGGCTCTGAATTCGTCCAGTGAGCGTAAGTGAACCCTGCAGTTCTGAGCAACTCACTCACGTCCCCCCCGCCTTAAGGCCGCTGGCAAGTCACCCTCCTCTGGCCCTGCTGGCCACCTGTGGAATGGCGCCCGGGGCCCTAAACGCGCTGGCTGGCTGTGCCTGCCCCGTCCAGCGCAACGACGTGGGGACACCGAGACTCACACAGCACAGCTCCCTCCTCTGGGGTCCCGGGAGGAAAGAGGCACTGCCGCCTCTCAGTGCCCTTGGGTCAGAGCTGCGCTTTGTGTGTTCAAATCGCACGTTCACTAGATGGAGAGAGAAGGCAGACACGGAGGACAAGGCCAAGGACCCGGCTGCGGGGGGTCGAGGAGGAGGGGGGCCTGCAGAGGAGAAGAGCGCGTGAAAAAGTGGAGACAGACGTCCTGACGCAAAAGGACGGTGTGTGGGCTTCCCGAGAGGGACCATCGGGAAGGGACCCGGAGACTCGTGCTCGGCACTGATGACAGCCGGAAGGGGATCCCGAGGGGCCGACGGGCCGAGGTCCCTTCCTGCAGGGTTAGGGTTAGGCCTTCGTTTTCCATGGAGCTTCTTTTACCTCCTTTGCTCTGAGAGGAGGACAAGTGAGCTGGGAAGCAGGACCGCCAGGGCGGGGAGCTCCGTTTTCAAAGCTGACGAGAGAAAGTTGTCAGTGGCGCCAGGAGAGACATGGGGAGTGTGGTGGCATCTTTTGAGAGCAAGGGGGATGGGTGGCCAGGGTTTGCGCAAGTACGTGCTCCTGTCGCTCTGAGCGGGCCAGAGTGCACAACAGGGCCTTCTGCCCACTGTGCCAAGGCCAGGGGCACTGCCAGGGCGAGGCAGGCCGCCAGAGCCACCCGAGGGCGTACGGGTGGCAAGCGGGAACCGCTTCCCTCTGAACCAGCTGACTGAACTGCAGTGGGACATCTGCAGCCAGGGGAGGCGGGGGCACGGTGCCCGGCTCAGCCTGGCGGTGGCCCTCCCCTCGTAAGTCCGCCCAGTTGGTGTCCTGGCTCAGGGGGCTTGTGCTCTACGCCTTCCTGCTCTGGGTTGGATTAAGCGTCGCGGCCCCTACATCCTCGCTGCGCACACGTGAGGGTCGGTCAGGGACCACCTCCGAGCCCCCACCGGAGCTGCAGGGAAGGCGGCCACCTCACGCTGTCCCCAGAGTTGGCCACGGCCCCCGCCGCCTCCCTCCCAGTCACCGAGGGGACCAGCTCATGACGGGAGGGGTACAGAGGGCGGCGATCACGCCTTCCTCCCGGCCAGGGCTCGTGCAGCTCGTGACCCGCCGGTCGTGTTCCTCCTCGTTCCCTCCCAGACGGGGTTGACAAGTGGTGTCAGGATCACTCCCTCAACTGCTGCGCGCTCAGGACGGCGGACGCGATCCGAGCCGAGCTCTCGGACATTGTCAGGCGCATCGAGCTTCCCTGGGCAGAGCCCGCTTTCGGCTCGAAGGAGAACGCTCTGAACATAAAGAAAGCCCTTCTGTCCGGCTACTTCATGCAGGCAAGAGCGGGGAGGCCGCCGGGGTGGCCCCTGCACAGTCTCCGGGTGCGGGGCGGGCTGTGAGGCGCCTCTCCCTTAGGGGGATTCTCCTAGTGACGTTAACTTTCAAAGGAAAACCGGGGCGCCTGGGGGCCCCGTCGGGTTAGGCAGGCTACTCTTGATTTCGACTGAGGTCATGATCATGGGTTCGCAGGTTCAAGGTGGGGCTTCGGATTCTCTCTCCCTCTCTCTGCCCCTCCCCCGCACACATGCATGCAGGCGCTTCCTCTCTCTCAAACTTTCATTTAAAAAAGTAAAACCGAAAAGCTTCTAGGTTATTAAAGATTTAGTATTTAAGTGTACATTCTCTGAAGGGAATTGAAGGGCTAAGACAGATTATGTTCACTTGGTCCAAAAGGACAGAGGTCGGTCTTCATTACGGAGGGGAAGTTATTAAAACACTGGCTGAACGTAGATGCAGCCCCTCACCTCACCGGTCTGCAAATTAGTTCATATTTGACGCCTGATACTAATGCCCAACAAAGAAAGAAACAGAACGTCCTGTGTGTTTCTTTTCCAAAACAAAGGCTGCGGAACGTAGCTGCCCCGAGTGAGGCCACGTTACAGATGGGAGCATGCTCTTCACATGGTAGCAAGAGAACTACTGGGCTGTTTCCACTCACACTCTCGTCTTCATAGAGAAACGTGGCCCCGCAACGTGGATTTCCTGTCTGGGTGGGAAGAGGCCTCCACCAGGGCTACCGTGTCGCCGGCATAGGCCACCTGGCCCTGGCGCACGTCGAGACAGAGAGAGAGACAGACAGAGACAGAGACAGATAGAGAGACAGAATCCCCAGCAGGCTCCAAGCTGTCAGCTTAAGAGTCCAATGTGGGGCTCGAACTCCCAAACCGTGAAATCATGACCTGAGCTGAAACCCAGAGCCTGATGCCCAAAGGACCGTGTCACCCAGGCGCCCCGAAGCAGTCGGGAGTCTCTGACACAAGACACCATGTCGCCCGCAGACGGCCCGGGACGTGGACGGCTCGGGGAACTACCTGATGCTGACGCACAGGCAGGTGGCCCAGCTGCACCCACGGTCCGGCTACGCCCTCGCCCACAGGGCACCCGAGTGGGTCGTCTTCCACCAGTTCAGCGTCGCCGAGAACAACTACATCCAGATCACCTCGGAGATCTCCCCCGAGCTGTGAGTAGTGGGTGGTAGAGGGGTTTGTGACTGGCCTGGTTGTGACCGGGTCTTCGGGGAGACGCTCCCGCTGGCGCAGTCTGAACCTCCATGGCGAGTCCTCGCTAAGCGCAGGTCTCTGGGTGGTCCCCTAAATGCTCCTGCCTTCGAGAACACAGCGTTAAGTGTACAGTGCAGAGGGGCGCCTGGCTGGCTCCGCGGTGGGCCGTGCAACTCTTGACCTTGGGGCTGTGAGTTCAGTGTAGAGAGTACTTTAAAAAAAGCTACAACTAAAAAACCCCAAAAAACAAAACAGAATTCAGTGTAGAACTATGAAACGAAGCATCAAGAATCTTAAGAGGAACAAAAAGCTGCAGAGAAATGGTGTCTGCAGGCACGGACCGTGAGGACCGTTTCAGTCCCCTCCTGGAACAGACCTGCCACCAAGACTGGGGCGGGGACGTGGAAGACAGGCAGGCACCCGGGGCGCAGGCCTCTGGGCCCCATGAGAGTCTGCGCCCCCGGGGCCTGCACAGGCTGTGCTCCAGGCAGGACCGGCAGTAACCGGCAGCTGCGGGGCAGAGGCGTTGGTCAGTAAGAGAAAGAGGCAGAGCGCCTCCCTCTCTTGCTCCCCCGGATCCCCCCGGACACCTGACCTGACACCTGCCGTGAGGGGCCTCGGGCGAGGGCCGGGTGGCCCCTGGTGGTGAGCGCTGGCACCGTCCGCCGTGTGGCATGACGCCCTACGAGCTCTCCCAGAAGCGGAGTTGGACTGAATACCCCAGGGAGGGTTTATTCTACGGAGGCAGGTGGGGACTGAGGCGTTAAATGAAAGTCCCACAGGCAGATTCTCCAGGGGCGGGAGGAACCCACGCGGGACACAAAAGAAAGAATTCTAAATTTTTTGTTCTCAACAGGTTTGTGCAGCTGGCGCCACAGTACTACTTCAGCAACCTGCCTCCTAGCGAGAGTAAGGACATTCTGCGTCAAGTGATGGGTCACCTGTCACCCACGTCAGGCACGAGAAAGGAACAGGACGTGTGTGAGAAGTGCCCGGACACCGCGGAGCACAGATGCGCCGTGCAGTGACCCTTAGGGACCTTCTCCCAAAGCACGCGGTGCAGGGACCACCGCGGCGTGGCCTCACAGCCGGTCCGCGGGAGTCCGGTGCAGACTGACCTTCGACTTGAATACGGACAGCGTACCCCACACCCGAGTCTTGAAAAGAGTTACACTTTGTACATTATTTAAAAATAAAAAATGGAAGTTTTTATTGAGTTCTTTAAATTACTACTCCACGTTTTCCTTCTTACTGGAAAAGCTTTTCATCACCCATTCATAATTCGGCCAAATTTCTTTTTAAAAGCTATTTTGTAAATGTGTCACAGACACAGGTGACAGAACCCTACTTTTTTGTAGAGGACTTTAATCTGAATAAAGTCATGAGTTTTTCAGTAAATCTGAGCTGTTTTCTGGTAATTTTATGAAAGCAAGCAGCAGCCCCTGCGGTCCGCGGGGGGTAACGCGTCAGAGAGTGAGGTGCTCTTTCAGGTCACCCATGACCTCGTCCATCCTGTCGCCCGGGATCAACATCACAGTTCGCAGCGGCTTCATTGGGACGTCGTCAAAGGACCACCTGCCTCCCAGACACGTGTCGCTCTCCTCCTGCACCGAGTAGCTGAACTTGAAGACGGCCTTCTAAAGCAAACACATTCAGTGGAAGTCA
>NC_043701.1:180543497-180544796 GCF_006229205.1 Suricata suricatta | reverse complement strand
GGCGTGGGGCCCGGCACCTTCCTCCTGCTACAGAAATCCGGGAGGAGGGGGAAACGTCAGTCCGACCAGGTCAGAAGTCTGCATAAACCCCTGCTCCAGTACCCCTCGATCTCCGGAGGCCGCTCAGACTACGGTCCCGGGTGACGGGACTCGCAGGACGCCACCCCACCCCCGCACGCTGTGACCTCGCTCTGCAGAGCCCCCTGGGGACAGACTGCGGGGGCACGCGGCCCCGTCCCTTACTGGAGCTGCTGGTGCATGGGCAGCGCGATCTGAGGCGGGACGTTAATGAACCGCTCGCTGAGGAGAAGGCCCACGGGCCTGGCGGGGTCGCTGATGAGCGCGTCCAGCTGTTCAGCCGAGCTCTTCCCACAGCTCTTCTCACAGGAGCTCAGGATCAACTCTTTAATTTGCTCCGCACACTGCGCACCCTACAAGGCAAAGACAAGGCTTGCCTTCCATTACAGGCCATCACTCAGACGTGGCAGGGAGCGGGACTTCGGTCTCAGGCAGAGGCCGTGTCCCGCCAGGCCCTCAGTGCCCGCCGCCTGCGCATAACGACCCCAGGCTGTTGGCGGCCGTGAGCAGTGGTGAGAGGGGGGCGCGCACACGAAAGATAAGCGCATCTAAAACCTGAAGACGAGGTGCAACGTGCACCCGAGTCTGAGGAGAGAAACAGCCGGTGATCCCTTCCAATCAGAACTGCAGTCACTAGAGAGCTGGATGGAAGGAAACCCAGCGAGCCACGCACGCAGCCACGGGCCTCACCGTGGGGAAGAGCCGCAGGGCCGCAGCGCCACTGGCTCCCGTGGATCCGACACCAGGCCACAGGCCCGGAGGTTCTCCACGCCACGGGGAGTCAAGGACTTGAGGGACACAGGTTACTCAGAACACACACACTTTCACATTAAAAAAAAGATTATAGTAGGATTTCACAGGCGCACATACTCTCCTGAACAGTGTTGTTATCTGATATCCGTGTCCTCACGCGTTAAACCGAAGTGATATTGGTCTAAGGAGCAGTCAGCCAGATGCCGCCCAGGGAAACTAACCTTTCTTTCAGTCAAACTGATAAGACTTATGAATCCAAATATCTCATCTTCGTCCACGTCGTCATCACTGTCTTCTGAAAAAGCCGTTTGCTGTTTGAAAAGGAAAAGGAATGAGAGCTGTGTGTCTGGGTGGGAAAAGCAGAGCACCAAGCCCTCTTTCGGTTTTCACAAACCTTCCTGGGCTGTCGCCACCGCAGGGGCGCATCGCACGCCAAGCACCGTGTGGCCGTGCCCCTGCCCGCCTACC
>NC_043701.1:180542096-180543397 GCF_006229205.1 Suricata suricatta | reverse complement strand
GGTAGGCGGGCAGGGGCACGGCCACACGGTGCTTGGCGTGCGATGCGCCCCTGCGGTGGCGACAGCCCAGGAAGGTTTGTGAAAACTGAAAGAGGGCTTGGTGCTCTGCTTTTCCCACCCAGACACACAGCTCTCATTCCTTTTCCTTTTCAAACAGCAAACGGCTTTTTCAGAAGACAGTGATGACGACGTGGACGAAGATGAGATATTTGGATTCATAAGTCTTATCAGTTTGACTGAAAGAAAGGTTAGTTTCCCTGGGCGGCATCTGGCTGACTGCTCCTTAGACCAATATCACTTCGGTTTAACGCGTGAGGACACGGATATCAGATAACAACACTGTTCAGGAGAGTATGTGCGCCTGTGAAATCCTACTATAATCTTTTTTTTAATGTGAAAGTGCGTGTGTTCTGAGTAACCTGTGTCCCTCAAGTCCTTGACTCCCCGTGGCGTGGAGAACCTCCGGGCCTGTGGCCTGGTGTCGGATCCACGGGAGCCAGTGGCGCTGCGGCCCTGCGGCTCTTCCCAACGGTGAGGCCCGTGGCTGCCTGCGTGGCTCGCTGGGTTTCCTTCCATCCAGCTCTCTAGTGACTGCAGTTCTCTGATTGGAAGGGATCACCGGCTGTTTCCCTCCTCAGACTCGGGTGCAGGTTGCACCTTGTCTTCAGGTTTTAGATGCGCTTGTCTTTCGTGTGCGCGCCCCCCTCTCACCACTGCTCACGGCCGCCAACAGCCTGGGGTCGTTATGCGCAGGCGGCGGGCACTGAGGGCCTGGCGGGACACGGCCTCTGCCTGAGACCGAAGTCCCGCTCCCTGCCACGTCTGAGTGATGGCCTGTAATGGAAGGCAAGCCTTGTCTTTGCCTTGTAGGGTGCGCAGTGTGCGGAGCAAATTAAAGAGTTGATCCTGAGCTCCTGTGAGAAGAGCTGTGGGAAGAGCTCGGCTGAACAGCTGGACGCGCTCATCAGCGACCCCGCCAGGCCCGTGGGCCTTCTCCTCAGCGAGCGGTTCATTAACGTCCCGCCTCAGATCGCGCTGCCCATGCACCAGCAGCTCCAGTAAGGGACGGGGCCGCGTGCCCCCGCAATCTGTCCCCAGGGGGCTCTGCAGAGCGAGGTCACAGCGTGCGGGGGTGGGGTGGCGTCCTGCGAGTCCCGTCACCCAGGACCGTAGTCTGAGCGGCCTCCGGAGATCGAGGGGTACTGGAGCAGGGGTTTATGCAGACTTCTGACCTGGTCGGACTGACGTTTCCCCCTCCTCCCGGATTTCTGTAGCAGGAGGAAGGTGCCGGGCCCCACGCC
>NC_043701.1:180501498-180541996 GCF_006229205.1 Suricata suricatta | reverse complement strand
TGACAGTGACGTCACCGCATGTGCCACGCGCCGCTGCGCTAAGCGCCATTGGCTCAGCACCTGCTGCTGCTCGCTCACCGCGGGCGACGGAGCGACCGGCACCGACCTCGCCTTCCGAGACGGGACGGAACGGAACGGGCTCAGGTCACCGCAGCGAGAATGTGTTCCACCAACGGCCACCCCACCTCCGACCCGGATTCTCTTCTGACACAGACCCGAGACGCTCCTCCCCCGAGGGGTGGGGCCCACGCGCCTCCGGCCAGAGCCTGCGCAGACGCGGATGCAGAGAGCCGTGGAAATGACACTGTGTCCTACAACGTGATACCCTCTGCCCGGTTCCGTTGGGCTGTCTGCTCCTGACACCCAACCACTGTGCGGAGGGGCCGCGTGGAGACGAGCGGAGGCCCCTGGCCCACGGCCCAGCTGGGCTCCCAGGGGACAGCCGGCGCCAATGCCACTCACGCAAGCGAGCCACCCAAAAGCACGTCCCCAGCCCCGCTGAGCCTGCCGGGCTAACGCGCCCCGGAGCAGCCATGTGCGGTCCAAACGGGCCAAGCAGACAACGGAGCTACTGGGGGACGGCAAGCTGCGGACGCTCTGGTCAGGCAGCTACAGCTAATGGAGAGCGCCGTCCAGCCGTGTGCGTAGCCAGGACCCACCCTCCCGCTGCGCCTCCCCCCAGCGCCCCTCCCAGGCTGCACACCACTCCTGTCCAGGCCACCCCTGCCCCTCGGTTGGCCCTCCGAGTTAGTGGTGCCATCAGCAGGGCCTGTCCTCACCCTCCCGGGCCACCAGCCGTCGGCTAAGAGCGCCCAGGTCTCCGGCCGCTGCTCACACCTCATGTCCACTCCCAAACTCACATTCCCCTCGGCACCTTTCTCCGCGTCTGCAATCTTGGACTCGAGCCAGACGCCTGGGAGCCACCCTCGGCTCCTCTCCTGCCACTCACTAAGCCCCATCGATCTCACCTCCCAAACATCCCCCGAGTCGCCCCCTTCTCTCACTGTCCACTGCCACTCCTGGGGCTCCTGCATTCAGTAATCTTGGAAATTACTAGAATGGCTTTCTAACCAGTCTCTCTTCCTCCAGGAACACCTCCTTCCAGTCTGAGCTCCTGGCCTGCAGGCTAAACATCAGGAGCATCTAAGAGAACAAAGAACTAATTCAATAAGAACAAATATAGCCGCCTGCTTACCTTAATCACACTCCCAATGTGGTTTTGTTGAATTATGAGGTCAGTCAGCTCTGCAGTGTTCACAGGAGCCTTTAGGAAAAGCTACAATGAGAAAAATATTTTAAATGGAAGTCAAAGTGAACATTTTAATAAAACTTTCAATATCCATATTCAAATAACGAAGTATCAGTGATGTGACCATGAAGACAACCCAGGAGGAAAGGAAATGCCCAGGAGAATCCAAGCCACAGGCACTGAAATGTAAGAGGCGGTGTTTGTACAGGGGGTGTGGGAGAGAGGAGACGGAAGAGGGGAAGAGGGGGAAAGGGGGGATGGGGAGGACGACATGAGGCCAAAGGATGTGCCGAGGACACTGGAGCCACGTCCACCTGACACAGGGTATGGACGTAGAAATGGCAGCAGGCACGGACCCCGTGGGGCCAGCCGGTGCACTCAGGGTGTTGCTGTCCGGTAAGGACTCTTCAGCCCGGGCGCACAGGCGGTCCAGCTGGTTAAGAGTCCTTCTTCGGCTCAGGTCCTGATCTCAAGGTTCAGGAGCTTCAGCCTCACGTCAGGCTCTCTGTCGTCTGTGTGAAGCCTGCTGGGGACTCCCTCTCTCTCCCTCTCCGCGCCCCTCCCCTGCCCAAGTCGCTCCTACGTGGTGCGTGAAGAATAAAGAGAGCTCACCTGCTGCAGTAACTTCTTGATTCCGTCGTGATCATTATCTGAGATGGAATACGCTTCAAATTCGACAGTCACTTCCTGTAAACAACACACAAAATAGGTCACCACGCGTAACTCAGGCATCATTTTACTACTTTGCAGATTTTTCTTTTCCTGCTACCTCCATTCATTTGGGCCCCATCTCTAGCCAGGAAAAGGACACAAAGAAAAGGTTATCTGAAGATCTGTCTAGGCTTTAAGTAGGCAAGAAAAGTGCCAAGACTGCCATCTGCCCAGGTTCCAAAGCACCTTCGTACCATGTCCTCATTCGACACAAAAGCCTGAGAAACACATAAGCACTCAGTGATCCAGTTTCAGCTCAGAGCGCGTCTGCTCTGCACAGAACAGTCACAGCGGCCACGAAGGACAGACTCGTTGCCGGACTGCGACAAGGGTGAGCGAAAAGCTCAATCACCCCAGACGAGGCACTGCTTCCTGAAGCTACACCTCCTTTCCCTGGTGCTGACTGAGCGCCCCCATGTAGCAAGCACCGCGCCAGGCACGCACCATGAGAAGCGCACAGTTTAGGGGGAATACAGACTTTAAGGAAATACTAATACAAATAAACGTAAGGCTGCCACTACATGTGCTGTCAAACAGGTGCACGGTGCTGGAACAGTCGGGAAAAGAGGTCAGATGGGGCACTTGAGCTGGGAGTCAGGCTAAGAGCTCCCAGCACAGGGAACAGCACACACGATGGCCCTGAGGCAGGAGGAAATGTGGTGAGTGCAGGAGACGAACAGAAGCTGTGTGTGGCCGGGCTCCTTGGTGTCGCTGCAATACAATGCCAACCTCGGACTCTCTCCCAGGACGCCCCTGAAGTTTCCCTTAAATAAAGGATTACTTCACACCAAAACCAAAGTTGTTTACACATACTGCCAAGTTCAGCAGGTTCTGGAATTTGGGTCTTAGCTGAAGAAAACCACAGAGGAAAATCACACGTGCTTTTGCCTAGTCATTTAAGCATTTATGCATGTATTTAAGCATTCCCTTGGCTGTTCAAATGTGCCAGGGGCTGGATATCAAGGTCAGTTCACGAACTTCAAAGCCTGCCTCTCGGAAGTAGGCTCAGCCAGATTATGTGAGCAGCAAAACCTGGAGGAGGGAAGGAGGGTGCTCCAAACTGGGTCCGAACTGAACCATGTAGCAAACGGTCACTATTCAGGTTTCCTTATGAAGGAGGAACTTCTCTAAACAATGCCCTTCCAGGGTTGCTGGGTTTTTCCTTGTCTGGACAGAAGGCTCGGACATCTGGCCCAGGCTATTAGCAGCCACAGCACTGCTGTAGATCCCAGAGGGCTCATCTGGCCGGCACGACTCTCCCTGGGGTGGCCCCCCATCCACGTGGTTCCGGGGAAGCAGCCATCTTTGTAAAACAGGCCTGCCACTCACTGCCACGCGACAGGCTTTAGAATGAAGACGGAAGGCAGCATCTCGCCTGCGTGCTCTTTTGAGTGGCAAATCTCAGCAGCTGTTGGTATTTCCTATTCTCTGCTATATGGAGTAGAAACAGAAAATAACCACATGTTTTGAATGCAACAAAGAGCAGTAAAGCAGAGAAGACAAATGTGAAAGACTTTTCGAGTTCTCCAGAGCATTCCAGGCTCCGCCGGCCGCTTCCTGAGGCCCCTGCCCTTGGAGGTCTAAGATACCCCTGTGTCCTTACCACACACTCCCCTTTCTGGGGGAGCTGCCCTCCGAGGGTCCCAGATGAGGGCGAACAAGAGTCCTGACTCCATGGCCAGAGAACTTGACGAAACACACCTAGTGCTTTTCTCCTCACCTTTTCAGGGCTCCCCCCCTTCCCCGAAGGTCCCACAGCCACTTTCTATCGCTGGTCTGCTAGCCACCTCTAAGCCTATCGCCCTGCTTTTTAAATCAGGCTACACACACACACTTCCTTCCGTCCCTCCTTCTACACAGATCTGAGGCAGATTCTGAATTTCCAAAATAATTCCCATGGATTTATTCACCTCAGTAATGAGCTGTGGAGGGAGGAGTGAACGTCTCAGAAACAAAGCCTCCTCCTTCAGATAAAGGACTCAATGTTCATCAAGTGTAGGGAGCTGCCCAGAAAGCCTTAACAATTTCTCCTGTCAAAAATGATAAACACTGGTAAACACTACACCACACAGAGCATGGAGATCGGGGTTCGGGCTCTTACTACCAGCCCCCCAACTCCTACTCTTGAGGGGTTCCTATCAATAGTAAGTTAATCTCTCAGGAAGTTTTCAACACATAATCAAACTTACTTCCTGTTTCCTCTTTCACCTGCACTACACGTGCGGTGTTCAACTTGCTGTGTGTCCTCAGTCTTAAATGGTGGTTAATTCCTAACTTCAGAGGGTGATGTAGGCATTAAATAAGTGAATACAAAGTGCACAGATCCTGGAACAGCATTATTATTGTTATTGTTATTATTATTATTACTGAAAGATAAATTCTTACAAGTAGAATTACTGAATCACGGAAGGTATACAATTTTTAAACTTTAATAGATACTGTCAAGCTGCCCTCCACAGGCACTGCCACAAACTATTCTCCCCCCAACAGTATGTGTAAGTGCCCATCTTCTTATGCTAGGGTGTCACTGACTGTGTCACTGACGGCTACCACCCTGATGGTTTTAATCACCAGAGTGCAAGAGATTATCCATGTTAATGCAAGAAGCACTGATTTCTATAACCCAAAGTTAGCAAAACAGCCAATGAAAGCTCTAAGTGTAAAAAGGTGAGACCACATTCAACGCAAAGGGCCAACGAGCTCATTAGTGAGAGAAAGCTCTGTTCACTCAAGGTTTATCATTTACCCACACTGGTCTAAGCCCCAATCCTGAACCACACTTGTGACTCACGCTGACCCCTGATTTGATTTCCCATTGTTCTTGATTATTCTGTTGTAGCCACTGGAGCTGCCTTTCTGTCCGCCAACTAGGAGGGCTTCGGGCTTTCTTACTCATGAAATGTAAAGTCACTTGGATATTCCGAGCAAGGAAGAGAGAACAGACCTACATTTTAAAAAGATCTCCCTGGGGGTGCCTGGCTGACTCAATTGAAAAAGCATGTGACTCTTGATCTCGGGGTCATGAGTTCGAGCCACATGTTGGCCTGAGAGATTACTAAAAAAAAATAAATTCCAAAATATGGTACTTAGCATTTCTAGTATCTTGTAAAAAAAAAAAAATAAAATAAATAAAAGCTATTTCTGGCTGCAGGTGGAGAGGAGGTACAGGAACTAGAATGGGAAAAAAAAGCTACTGAAGGAGTCCAGGAAGGCGATGATGCAAGCATGGACTCCGAGTTTGGAGAATCAATGATGCAAACCATCTGGATACAAAGAGCTAACAGGATTTACTGATGGACTTGATGTGGGATGACAAAAAGGAAGGAACTGAAGTTAATTACTTGGTTTTGGGTTTGAGGAACTGGCGAATGTGGGGACAATTTATAGAAACCGCAGAGATTAGAAGCTGGAGCATGAATTACAAATTCTGCTTTGGGTGTACAAGCTTTAGGTACCCATAGGGGATTCGGTGCTCTTAAGGGTCATTCAATCCTAATTACTCGGTCAACAGACATTATTAGGTACCTAAAATGCCAATCAGCACGGTAGGAGCTAGTCTGAAAAAATTAAAAAAAAAAAAAAAAAAAAAGGAACCCAGTTTTATGAGAACCCATGACCCGGACGTGGTGAACGGGTCAAGGTCAGGTGCTCCGGAGGCAGAGACACCGTTCAGCTGCGACGTGAAGGATGGAAAACACTGCAGGGTGAAGACCACATCCGAAACGGCTCTTGGAAGAACGGACAGAAAGAAGGCCTTCAAGTCAAGGAAAGAGGGCCCTGAGTGAGGCAGGCAGGCAACCAGAGCCCGGCGGAGGGACGGCACGGAGGGCAGAGAATAAACGGCGGGCCTTGCTGGTCTACTCTGGATTGGGGGCTTTAGCCTAAGGACTAAAAAAAGCCACTGAGAAGCGTTGCGGTGCGTTTTCTTCCACAGGTGGTGGGAGGGGGCCGACCCGGCGGAGTAGGACTTCTGAAAATAACGCGTCTGCCCCGTGTAAAGAGACTTAGTGTATCGTCTCCGGTCTCTGCTTACAGACCCTCAGGTCCCGGCAGCCGCTACTCCAGGCAGCCGGCACTCACAGGTTTTGGCGGCCACAAAGTTTTTACCCAGCTATTGGGGTCGCCTGTGGGTCTCACCTCGTCGACAGTCTCGTCGTCTTCGTCCTCTTCTTCGTCACTGTCTTCATCGTCGTCGTCCTCGTCCTCCACTTCATCTTCCTCTTCCTCCTCGTCTCGCGGGACCGGAACACCTGGAACCCGCGGAGCCCCACGACCCAAGGCACGCCGCTTGGGCCTGGACGCCATGATGCCGGCTTCACTGCGCCTGCGCTGTACTTTCCAACCCGCCCTTCCGGACTCACCCACGCAAGCCGAGGGGGTGAGAGACCACGAAGAACCTCTGCTCTGAGTCGGCATCAGCCTCAGATCCCCTTCTGGCTTCCATGGCCGTGATCTCTAGGAGTGAAGTCGAGTCTGGGGTCCTAATTTCTCATTTTCTTCCCAGCATCCAACCCCCCCCTTTCTCCCTACATCGCTCCTCGTCCCCTTCGCTTAATGGTTCAACCCATCTCGGGCCCTCCTCCCTGGGCCTGGCGTCGGTGCGCATGCGCGCTGCTCCAGCTGTGTGCGGCTCCTGCTCTCAGACCCCGGTCGCAGTGCTGGTGCCCCACGGGCTCGCGCAGGCCGTCTCCTTGGCAACAGAGGCCACGTGGTGATGGGGCCGCCCACCCGGCTCCCGTAGGTGCAGCGCAGGCCTGTTGGCACCGCGAGATTCCGCCCCCCGACGGGGCGCCGGCCGAGTGTTGGGCACGGCCCCAGCGCCTAGCCTTTTGGGTCTCTGCAGCCCGGAGAGGTAGGTGTCGCCGCCCACGGTGCCGACGATGACACCGAGGTCTAGCGGAAGCGTGACGAGTAGCGAGCGGAGCTCCGAGGCCGCTGCTGGCTTGGGCGGGGGCGACCTGGCCCCCGGGGCAGGGGTCGCCCCGAATGGAAGGTCGCCTGACGGGTGCAGATGCCCGCGCGGCAGGCTCAGGCCCGGCCCCGAGGGGGCACCCCAACACCGCCAGTGGCGTAACCTTGTCAGCGATTGAATGAGTCCCACCCTAAGCCCCGCCCCCTTGCCGACACCGTTAAGCGCATTTCTGGACCTGAAAATGTCTTTAACCTTCAGTGCTTCGGTTCCAGTGGGGATATCTGAATTACAGACCAGAGCCTACTTTGAGAGAATAGAGTGCAGGGGACCGTGTTGACCCTGTTGCTGCAGCCAGTGGTGGCCAAGTGGACCTCCCGGCGCAGTGCTGTCATATCTTAACATGTCAAGAGCTCCTGGAGGTTCCGGAGTTTTACAAGATCGATACTGATTTTTAACACTTGGGTCAAATAAAAGCTCCTAATCAGATTTCTTACCTGTGCCACCAGTAAGCAGCCACTGTAAAGATGATTTGGAAAGAAAGTCCTTAATTAAAGAAGACTGCAGCTTTCTGAAGAGGGCTATGGTTTAACCATTTTTTTTCTCAGTAAAATGAGGAAAGTGGATTGGAGAGCTGTGATTGTAAACATGGAAGGCGCTGCCCAGAGGGTTAGGCAGACCTTTTCTCAGTGATCCTTCAGCAGCCGGGAATCGAGTCGGGGTGACATAAGGATCCCCAGACCCCAGAGTCCCCATGACTGTTTCGTTTGTTCCGTCTTTCCTGGGAGTCTCCACTACCAGCCCACAATATGGATATCGGTAGACCTGCCGATCAGAGATTCATGTCTAATGGAATAGCTTAAAATGACCTCTTTGGGTCCCAAAACTATGTAAAACCATCTTCCTGTAATATAGAAGAAAGGAAGCTGTAAAAAAACAAAAACCCTATCAGAAGGCTCAAATTAGGAAAAAAGACTCGGAAGCCATGGTGCCAATGTATCAACAGAGGTGCGCTCAGACAGCATGGGTAATTTTTAAGTATACGGTTGAGTGGCATCAGGTATATTCATATTACTGTGCAACAATCACCAGCGTCCATGCCCAGACCTCCTTTATCTTGCAAAACTGGACTCTGCGTCCATTAAACTAGAATTCCTCTTTCCCTACCCTCTTCCCAAGAGGCCCTGGAAATCCCCACCTTTGTTCTCTGCCTTTCTGACTTTGACTACTCTCGTGGAATCATATAATGTTTATTCTTCTGTGGCAGCTTATTTCACTTAGTATAAAGTTCTCAAGGTTCACCCATGCTGTAACAGGTGTCAGAATTTCCTTTTTTAAGGCTGAATAATACTCCGTTGTGCGTTTATATCGCATTTTGTTTATCCATTTGTCCATTGGTGGGCACATGGGTTGCGTGAATATTGCGGCTGTGAACTTGTACGTACAAATACCTGTTTCAGTCCCCACTGTTAAATTTCGGGGTGTCTGTACCCAGAAGTGGAACTGGTGGATCATATGATAATTCTGTGTGTACTGTTATTGGAGGAAATATACTTTTTGGTATTTTGCAAATTTTCCACAGTGAGCAGCCATCGCTTTGATAAGAGATCAGGGGGAAAGCCTTACTTGTGCCCTCAGACTAGCTCGTGGGTTGAGGTAACAGAGTGGAGAGTATCTTAGAGGAGCCAAGGTGGTAGATCTGGATCAAATTCCACCTGCTTCCAGTCACTGTGCGGTGTGACCTTGGGCCCAGTGCTCAAACCTCCAGAGTCTTGGTTTCCTCTTCTGTGATAGGATAATAATACCTACACCTTGCTGGCATAAATGGTGTTGAGATACTGCCACGTAAGATGCTTGGCCCCTTCAGTAACACGGGTAAGTGCTCAGTAACAGGGCACTGTTACTGCTGCGGGGGCAGTGGGACACGGCTAGAACGTGTGACCTCAGGCCTGGCTCTTTCCTATTTGGTCTTCATCAAGTCATTTCTTCCTCTGTTGGTTTAAGGAAAACAGATCATTTCCCCTGCTCCGAAGATGCTGCGTAAATCTGAAGTGCTGTTTTCCTTCAATGCTAATAATTACCGAGCATTCAATATGGGGAAGAAAGTCCCTCAAAACAGCCAGCAGCCCAGGGGACCCCGTCCATGACACAACCACAGGGCCTGAGGCCAAGAGCAGAGCAGACTAGACCAGAGCACAGGCCTCCACCCCGCAGCGCAAAACCCTTCCCCTTGGCTGCACCCCTTCCCAAAGTCCTCGTTAAGAGATTCCGTGAGATGTGCTACTGGGCTTGACAAATAAAAATCGGATTATTACCCTCATTCCTCCTCTGCCCGTGCTCAAAGCACCTCTCCTGCAAAGTCGAGAGAAAGCACTGCTGATGATTCGGTGCCCTGCTGGAGCCCAAGTTCAGTGAAAGGCCATCATCTGATAAGTGCACAGACACATTACTCACTTTCTTAGTCATTTAAGAATTAAAGTTGATCATGTTTTGAGAATAGATTCCCCACTCATTGATGATACCATTCAGCCCAGGGCAGAGTCGAAGGGCTCAGAGATAAGGTCAACAGGGTGTGGGAGGCAGAGAGGGGGTAGGTAGGAGTCCCAGGAGGTCCTGCTGAGCCGAAGGATCTGCAGCCAAGGCCCAGGGACAGGTGGCAGGCACTGGCCTTAGCAGAGGAAATCCTCACCAGGGGGAGGCCTGGCTCACGGGGCAGCCCGGGCGCAGGTGTTTCCAGAGGCTCACGTGTCATGGCACCAGCCGGCTGCCCTACACGTGGAGGTGACTTTGTGCCTGCGGTCCCTGGCCTCTGTCCACATGGCTTTCTCTCTCCAATCATCAAGGTTAGAGAATGGCATTGCTGCAACTCCTCCCAGACAAGCAAAGGTCCCAAATATTCCCATCCATATTCCAGCTGTGGGGGGCGGGGAGGGGGAGGGCAGTGGGGGAAGTAGGGGGGAGTAGGGATTCCCATTTCTTACCCTGTCCCTCCTTACCTTCTCTCCCGGGGACACACCCGGCCCCTTCCCAACACTGGAAACTTTCTCCTCACTGCCCTTGTCATTCTGATCCCAACTAAGCTATCACCTTCTCTGAGAAGTGGCCCTGGAGAGGCACCCCGCTATCAGCACCCAGTCACCTCTCCCACATCACCTCATAGCACTTGGTAGTACTTGAACTTGTGCCCCTTCCCCAGTAAATAATGAGACCTAATCCCCCTGAGGCAGACTGCAGGCGTCACAGAACAACAAGGGATGTGGCGGGGCTGAGGTCTGTGGCCCAGAATGGTCTCCTTCCAACAGCACTGGGCATCTACCTATTTTTTTTTTAATTTTTAATGTTTGTTTATTGTTTGAGTGATAGAGCATGAGGCATGAACAGGGAAGGGGCAGAGAGTGAGGGGGACACAGAATCGGAAGCAGGCTCCAGGCTCTGAGCTGTCAGCATTGAGCCCGATGTGAGGCCTAAACTCACAAACCACGAGATCATGACCTGAGTCGAAGTTGGACACTTCACCAACTGAGCCCCTCCAGGTGCCCCAAAGGCTTCCACCTTTTAACCTTTTTTTTTTTTAATTTTTTAATTTTTTTTTTTGAGAGACAGAGAGAGACAGCATGAGCAGGGGAGGGTCAGAGAACAGAATCTGAAGCAGGCTCCAGGCTCTGAGTTAGCTCTCAGCACAGAGCCCAACGCGGGGCTCGAGCCCATGAACCGTGAGATCATGACCTGAGCCAAAACCAGATGCTTAACCGGCTGAGCCACCCAGGTGCCCCACGCTTCCACCTTTTAATCCCCGCAGTCATTGCTTGTTCTGGATGCCTGGAAACATGTATGCACTGACAGAAAATGCTAAGCTTTACCTGCCACTCAGTGACCTGCAGATTCCTGGAGCCCAGAAGGGGGTCTCGGCATCAGTCAGGTTCAAGCAGAGAAGCAGATTTGGTGGGGGAGGGGGGTTAGGAGGCCCCCTGCAAGGGACTGCTTCGTGCAAGCCTGAGACCTGGGGTGCAGGCCGGCCCAGGGGGAGCTGACGCTGTGTCCACAGGTGGGATTTCTTCCGCAGGGAAGCCTGGGTTCTGCCCTAAAGGCCTTCCACTGACTGGAGGAGGCCCTCCCCGGTTTTCTAGGGTCATCTACCCAGCTAAAAGCCACCCGGTGACAGACTTTATCCCGCCTCCAAAACACCTCCAACCACGACACCACAGTTAGCACTCGTGAATAACGGGACCAGATCCTCACTGGGCTGACAATAGGGCGTGACCCTCTCAGATCAGCAGCTTCCTAACTTCCTAAGAGGCAGATGCATTCCAAGGACCTGCAGGAAAACGACAGAAACGAGACTGCCCATGTCCCCAAATCTCCAGCCTCTGTAGCTAACAGCTCAGTGGCAGCAGTAATTAGAACCTGACTGCATAATTACTATTTGTTCACCCAGGGTTGGTTGCTTAGAAACAAAGCAATTCATTTTGAGCCAGATTTTCCTTAAGATGTCCCGTAGATACTATAATGTTCAGAACCTGCTCAGTAGTAACTAATAAGTAATGGCTCCCGGAGTTAACACCTTTCTGCCCCCAACAATCTGTGCTGTTTGCGATCAACCGCTGGTGTGGCAGTGAGCGAGGGAGTAACTGGGGGGCCCCGTGCTCCGTACGGGGCCTTCATCCACGGTTAGGAGGCTTTATTCCGCACTCCTCCGGCGGCATGTGGTTTGAGGCCTTTGGCGTGGTCATTAAATCCCACCCCCACCCCACGCCTTGAGACAAAAGAATTTAATGTTCATTGTCCAAAAAAATGTGGCTACGACAGAAAGAGGTAAACGAAACAATCACCCTACCCCACCCCCCCAGAAATAACTATTAGTATTTCGGTGCATATTCTTTCACATATATGTATCTATAAAGTCATACTATTCATGCATCCAGCTTTTTTTAACTTCACCGTATTTGGTGATCCATGTAATTAAGTTACATGATTTCACACGACTGTAGCATTTTCTCACTGTGGGACATTTACTCCGTTTCCCACTGTAAATCCTAAGATACAGTCTCACCACTGGAAGAGAAGAAAGTCCTGGAGACCCTAAGGCACAACACGGTGAGCAAGGCAACAGCAGTGTGTCACCGACGTCAGAGTTCCCAGGAGGGCTGGCTCAGCTGTCCTCACCACAGAAAAGAGATCATCAGGGTGGAGGGCACTTAAGGGGAAGAGCACTGGGTGTTGTATGGAAAACAATTTGACAATAAAATATCATGGGGACAAAAAAAGATCATCAGGAGGCATGGTAGGGGGGTTAGCTGAAGCCCCCACGTCCGTGATCACACTGCGGTGTACAAATGTGTCACGTGACCAGCTGAATACTGGACATATACCAATTTACACAGCGTCCTATGTCCATTATATCTCATTAAAAAAAGAACATCTTTATATTAGTCCTTGCACGCACTTATGAGTAGTGCTTTGGTATTTATTCCTAGACATGAAATTATAGGAAGAAAGTATGAAATATACAAGGCTTTTGATACATATCAAGGAATTATTTTCCAGGTTGCTAGAAACCTTTTGAAAGGTGTCTCATAATATTTGACATTTATAAGACATCATTTGAGAAGTAGGAAGGCCAACCTAATTGTTTCCTAAAGAGTTATGAACTACTTAGCATATTTTCCTTGAAACAGAAGTAACTGTTTATTTCCTTCAAATAATTTCTCTTGTATTGATAGTACAGCCCCAAATTTGCATCACTTCTCTTTAAATGTGTGGCCAGGACACTGGCTTTCCCTAGTGGCTTTCATCTGCCTTTCCAAGTGATATCAGGGGCCGGCATGCTGTCCCTTGGCCTTATCAGTGGCAAGGTCTTCAGAAAGAAGAAGCCCATGAATGCTAAGTCATTGTGGGCGAGGGGACGGGCCACCTCGGGCAGCAGCTGATTACCTTCTTCCCCTGCTTCTGTCCCATCCGACACTGCTCAGGAAGAGTCCCGAGATCTAATTAAGACCCTTCCGTTTCCCTGCTCTGTCACAGCGCCCCGGAAGGACCACCAGGCGACAATGAAGGTTCTTTTACTAAAAGACGCTAAGGAGGACAGCTGTGGCCAAGACCCATACATCAGGGTAAGTGCCCGCAGCCCCTGGTCCCCGAAGCCTGACACTGTCTTACTTGGGGGGCGGGGGTCTGCTAACCCCAAGGGGCGGACGCCAAGCTAGTTGTTGCTGTGACCCTTCCCCTGTTTTCCAAACAACCCTGGCCAATCCAGAACTATATTCTTGTATTTGCAGGAATTAGGATTCTATGGACTTGAAGCCACTCTGATCCCTGTTTTATCATTTGAGTTTTTGTCTCTTTCCACTTTTTCTGAGAAGGTAAGGTCTGCCGGTGTCCAAGTACCACAGTTTCTGAGTCTCAGTAGAATCACTGCTGACCGCAGCTGGAAGGAGCTCTGCACCACCCCCTCATTTTACTAGCAGACTTTAAACGAGAGCAGCACAGCCTCACCTGGGCCCAGTGGATGCGGCCCTGACCCCCACCAGCTCCCCCGGAAAGCCACCCCGTCCCAGAGGCGGGGTCCGTGGGGGGGCTCTCAGCAGCAGGGACCTGCCTGTGAGCCCTCCCATTCACCCGCGTGCCCTGCCCACGCGCCGCACAGCTGTCACTGTCCCGTTTCAGGGCTGGGCCCCTCAGCCGAGGCCTCCAGGCAGTCAGAGGGCGGCCCCGCAGCACCCGCTCTGCGGCCGGGTGCTGCCGTGAGAGGTCCTGCCGGACGCGACCTCAGAAAAGCCTGGCCAACATTCCAGATCGGAGGTTCAGTGCTCAGGCCATCTCATCAGGGTGCGGCCAGCCCCAGGAGCAGGGCGCCTGCAGGGCCTCCCCTGGAGCTCCTTTCTAGACACGCGGGCCCAGAGCCAGGGTGGGCCCACGGGACCGGGGTGCCCCATCCCGCTCTCGGGCCACACCCAAGTGCATGCCAGCTCAAACCTGCCGGCAGCCCTGCACGGAAGCATGTTTTTTTCCTTTAGATCCGGGCTGAGTATTGCATTATTCGTTCAGTAGTTTCTCCGGCAAACGTGGATCGGGCATCTGTTCCATTGTAGGCACTGGGTCGTGTGCTGAGCAGACTGTGTAAGCCGGGCCCCGATAGCCAGGCTCTTCTGTACGCAGCCCTGCAAGGCACCGAAGACCTCACCACTTGAGATCGATTCTTAGACTCGTGCGCATAGAGATACCAGAGTTCCCACAGGATCCCTCTGTCTCCATTAGCCAGCCTGCCCCTGGGGGCTCTCCAGGGCCCTCGTGCAGCTCCCGCATGTGAGGAGGGGCTCAGCACCCGCTTGAGCGCTGGCTCTGCCGCTCACCTTGGGCCAACCCCTTAGCCTCTCCAAGCTGTGTCTTCATCGAGGTGATGCCAGCGACCCCCCCCCCCTCATCTCACACGGTACTTTCCCAGATTTAGGGAGAGAACAGGTAAAGACGGCAACGTTCAGTAGATTTTATCACATCATATTTGAAAATCAGGGCTTCAGCATCAATACTGCCCCTTGAAGAGTCCAGTTTTATCACAGACGCAGGCGCTCTCCCTTCCCCCCTGCACCCACCGAAGCCTGGGCGGGGTCAGATCGCGCCTCTCTGCACCTGTCGTACCGACCACCCAACAGGTCCCTTTCCTGTCCCTGCCCAAGACTGTGAGCTGCCTGAGGGAAATGCTGTGAATAGGGGACTCACCTGCATCCACCGAGTGCACGAAGAGTGAATTCACGTGAATTGTGCACAGCTCCAGGCATTTAGGAAGCTCCCAGTAGGCGCTGGGTGGACGAGTGGGTGGACGAGTGGGTGGATGGATGGATGGATGGAAGCAAGGAAGGAAGGAAGGAATTTACTCTTGTGAAGCATTTGGGATGCTGGGGATGTTGAACTTGGCCTTCCTGTGACACAGGCCTTTGTTGCTCTCTGGTGTGTAGCTGTCCCATCCTGAAGGCTATGGGGGGCTCATCTTTACCAGCCCCCGAGCAGTGGAGGCAGTGGAGCTGTGTCTGGAGAAAGACAATAAAGCTGAAGGTAAGTGGGGGCGGAGAAAGGGCGGGTGCCTGGGGGGCTCCGTCAGTTACGGACCCGCACCTGACTTTTGATTTTGGCTCAGGCCAGGATCTTGCGGTCATGGGATCGGGTCCCACATTGGGCCCAGTGCTGAGTGTGGAGTCAGCTTAGGATTCTCTCTCCCTCCCTCTCTCTCTGTCCCCCTCTCCTGCTCACTTGCTCTCTTGCTCTCTCAAAAAAAACCCTAAAACCTGAAGTTAGGGGAGACTCTGTTGGGAATTCCACTGGGCTTTTCTTTATTCTGATTCTTCCCGCTGGGGATATCAGATGCCAGAAATAGCCGCCCTTCAGGCTTGAAAAAGCTCAATGACTTTTAGCTTAAAGGATTCAGGTCCCAAATTACTTGATGTTTGTGTAACCTTTGGAGGAAGGAGAAAATGACCTTTCTCCTTCTAAGCTGATTCTTAGTGTCCCACACAAAGTGACACATTAACCCCTTAGCCTTCTGACAGGATTAAGCGCCTAGTGGTGCCGTGTCATAGATACTGCCTTGGGACACAGGTGACAAGACTGATGCCCAAGTCCCCAGCAGCTCACCTGCCAGCTGGTCCTCTCTGTCCTCAGCATATACTGGTGGCAGTCTCTCTCCACAAGCAGATGAGGAGAAGACCCAGCAGCTTCGAGAAAGTGGCCCCTGCATGCCAGGCACTTAGCGACAGGACCATCCCTTCAACCCTCCCCCGCCTCCTTCCCACATGCGCACAGAGCCCAGGTTTCAGACTAAACAGCCACCTGAGGCTCTGCAGTCAGGCCACTTGGTGGCCAGCATTTATGGAGTGCCTCATATATACCAGGCTCTGGTAAATACTTTCCATGTGTTATCTATGACTAGACCGCTGGCCAGAGCCCGCGTGCGTGGTCCCCACTGGTTTACAGACGAGAAAGCCGCGGCTTGGGGGGCCCTCGTCCAAGGCCCTGGAACCGTCTGTGCACTGCCAGGCTTCAGACCCCGGCCCGCCCCACCCCAGTTACTGGTGGAGGCCGCACCCAGGGGTCCTTGCAGAATGGCTTTGCGGCAAGTTAGGCCTGGGTTCAGGTGGCCACTCTGACCTTGGTGAGTTCCTTGACCTCACTGAGCCTTGGTTTCCTTGCCTGTAAAGTGGGCATAATAAATAATCCTTCCATTCTAGGATCCTCACTTTTTAAAAAAATTTTTTAATGTTTTATTTTTATTTCTTGAGAGACAGAGAAAGAGCGTGAGTGGGGAAGAGGCAGAAAGAGAGGAAAACGCAGAATCCAAAGCAGGCTCCAGGCTCTGAGCGCTCAGCACAGAGCTTGATGCGGGGCTCGAACCCAGAACTGTGAGATCATGACCTGAGCCAAAGTCGAACGCTCAACTGACTCAGCCCCCTCACCCAGGCGCCCCCAGGATCATCACGTCTAACTGCTAGCTAGCTAGAACTCACCACGAGCCTCCCCTGTACCAAACCCCATGCCAAGTGCGTTACCCTCAGGGCAGACCCGACTTGCCAGAGCTCATGGAACAGAGGGTGTGAAACATGCCAAGACCGCAGGGCCTGTAAGTTGCAGGTTTGGAACTCCAGCTCCCGCTGTGAGTCCGGAAAGAAGCACCCAGGATCCTGTCCTGCCCGGCCCTCGGTGGGCTGGTGGGGAACACGCGGCAGCGGTGAGCGGTTACCGCCTCCCTACATCCCATCGGGCTTCCGTTCTAGCCCCAAAACTCACCTTCTCGATGGGCCCGTATACACTGGCCGCTACTGAAGAGGAGCATCAGCTACAGGCTTGGAGAATGGTTTGCTCACGTGTGATACGGTCATTTTCAGATAAGCCTCCTTTACGTTAGTGGGGTAGGAAAGAAGGTGAAACTCAATCTCTGGTTACTTCTTCAAAGGAGATTTCCTGAGGTGGGTGGGGGGTGCCTGGCTGGCTCAGTCGGTGGAGCTACAGCCCTTGAAAGTCGGGTGTAAGTTCGAGCCCCACGCTGGGTGTGGAGATTACTTTAAAAAAATAAAAATCTTTTTAAAAAGGTAAATAAAAGAAAAGGAAATTTTCAATGGGAGTGCAAAGGGTAGTGTCACACTTAAATATGAGGGAAAGTTTTGCTCATATTTCATGCCTTCTAAAAGTGTTCAGTGCTGAACACTGCTCAATAGTGAACCTCCAGTGGCCTGAGGATACATTAGAACAACGCATTTTCTCTTTGTATTTCATTAGTCCACATTTAGAGGTTTTGTTTTTGTCATAAAATGGCATCTCTGTTAAATTGTGTTTGCTTATGAACCTGAAATATATTATCTTTCCTTTGACCTAATGGAAACATGAGTCCTGTCAGCGGAGATGACCACACCTTGACTGCTTTCAGATTTGGGTCCCAAATAAAACCGGCTGTATTGCTTTATTAGATGTCAAGTTGCCACTTTTCAATGTCCAGTGACTTTTTCTTTAAAGTCTAGATTTTTCGGGGTGCCTGGCTGGCTCGCTCAGAAGAGCGTGTGACTCTCCATCTCAGGCTCGAGAATGGGAGCCCCAAGTTGCGTATAGAGATTACTAAAAGGATTTTTTTAAATAAATGAAAGTCTAGATTTTTTTTAATTTTTAAAAGCTTTTATTTGAGAGAGAGAAAGAGAGAGAGAGAATGTACGAGTAGGGGAGGAGCAGAAGGAGAGAAAGCTAGAATCTCAAGCTGGCTCCAGGCTGAGCACCCCTCGACCCTGGGATCATGACCTGAGCCAAAATCAAGAGTCAGACGCTCAACCTACCAAGCTACCCAGGTGCCCTTAGGTTTTAAATTGTTAATGTCACCTTGCAAATGAATTCTTCAAGTTATATTTGTTTTCTGGTACACACTAAACATGCTTCTAGTGCCGACTGTGGGAATGAATTAATATTTTAAGCAAGGCATACTGAAACATTTACCAAAGTGATTTTTTAAAAATTTTCCTGCCAAGGGGCACCAGGGTGGCTCAGTTGGTTAAGCGTACGACTTCAGCTCAGGTCATGATCTCAGTTCATGAGTTCAAGCCTCGCATCAGGCTCTGTGCTGACAGCTCGGATCCCGGATCCTGCTTCGGATTATCTGTCTCCCTCTCTCTCTGCTCCTCCCCTGCTCACTCTCTGTCTCTCTCTCTATCAAAATAAATAAACATTCAAAAATTTTTTCTTTTAAATAAAAAAAATTGCCTGCGTAATATGAACAGAATAAAAATGGAATTTTAGTTTGAGATGCTTCTCTTCATCCTTGGTTATTAGTGGTTTGCCTTGTTCACAAGTGTCGTAGGATGAACAGGCAGCCTCGGGCAGCAGTGCAAATGGCCACTCTGGTGCTTGCAGCTCACATATCATTCCCTGTTTTACAGTCTGGAAAGATTCTCTGAGAGAAAAGTGGAATGCTAAGTCAGTGTACGTGGTTGGAAATGCCACCGCTTCTCTAGGTAAGCAATCAAGGTAAAGACAGAACAGCACAGAATGATTGCGATATTATGATTTGTATTAAGAAGCACGTATTTGTTGGTCTTTGTCCCAGTACCTGGCAGAAAGCTCCTAAAACTTGGTATTTGCTAAGTGATAAGAAAGATGAAGTTTTTCATAACAGACCTCTTTCAGTTACACCTGAGTTTATGTTAATGAAGTGGCTTTTGGAAAAGCTGCAAAGGACAGGGGCTGGGTCACCATGGGAACTAGCCTTGGGATTAGTGAGGGTGGTCTCTGCCTGTTCCACCTCCAAGGAGAAGAGTGGGGCTGGAGGTCGAATTAATCATCAGCAACCAATGATTTAATCCATCGTGCCTGTGTAACGAAGCCTTCATAAAACCCCAAAGGATGGGCCCGGGACAGGTGCTGGGAGGGGGGTGTGCCTGGAGGGGTATGGAAGCGTCTGCTCCCTCACCCCTGCTCTGTGCATCTCTTCCACCTGGCTGCTCTTGGATCCTTTGAAATGTCCTTTGTAATAAAGAGGCAATAGTAACCATTTGCCTGAGTTCTGTGAGCAAATAATCCAACCCAACCCACATTTGCTAACCAGAGTACCAAAGCATGACTACGGCAGTAGCAGAGAGTACGGTGGAGAAGGAAAGGGTTTTAACTCCACAGTGACGTAACCTTGTTTTTTAAAAAATCGGTTGCATTTTTATACACCAATAATGAAGCAACAGAAAGAGAAATCAAGAAACTGATCCCATTCACAGTTGCACCAAAACCCATAAAATATCTAGGAATAAACCTAACCAAAGATGTAAAAGATCTGTATGCTGAAAACTATAGAAAACTTAAGAAGGAAATTGAAGAAGATACAAAGAAATAGAAAAACATTCCATGCTTATGTTAGAAGAATAAACATTGTGAAAATGTCATTATTACCCAAAGCAATCTACACATTCAATGCCATCCCCATCAGAATTGCACCAGCGTTCTTCTCAAAGCTCCAACAAGCAATCCTAAAATTCGTATGGAACCACAAAAGACCCTGAATAGCCGAAGTCATATTGAAGAAGAAAACCAAAACTGGAAGCATCACAATCCCAGACTTTAGCCTCTACTACAAAGCTGCCGTCATCAAGACAGTATGGTATTAGCACAAAAACAGACGCACAAGCCAATGGGATAGAACAGAGAGCCCAGAACTGGGCCCACAAATGTACGGCCAGTTAATCTTTGACAAGGCAGGAAAACTAATAGGCAGCCGATGGAATGGGAAGAGATATTTGCAAATGACATATTCAATAAAGGGCTAGTATCCAAAATCTACAAGGAACTCACCAACTCCACCACCCCCCAAAAATAATCCAGTGAAGAAATGGGCAGAAGATATGAACAGACACTTCTCCAAAGAGGACATCCAGATGGCCAACAGGCACATGAAATGATGCTCAGAGTCACTCCTCATCAGGGAAACACAAATCAAAACCACACTGAGATACCACCTCACACCAGTCAGAGTGGCTAAAATGAACAAATCAGGAGACTATAGATGCTGGTGAGGATGTGGAGAAACAGGCACCCTCCTACACTGTTGCTGGGAATGCAAACTGGTGCCGCTGCTCTGGAAAACAGTGTGGAGGTTCCTCAAAAAACTATCAGTAGAACCCCCCCTAGGACCCAGCAATAGCACTGCTGGGGATCTACCCAAGGGATACGGAAGTGCTGATGCATAGGGGCACATGTACCCCAATGTTCATAGCAGCACTTTCAACAATAGCCATATCATGGAAAGAGCCTAAATGTCCATCACCTGATAAGTGGATCAAGAAGATGTGGTATATATACACAATGGAGTACTACATGGCAATGAGGAAGACTGAAATCTGGCCATTTGTAGCACCGTGGATGGAACTTGAGGGTGTCATGCTGAGTGAAATAAGTCAGGCAGCGAAAGACAAATACCATATGTTTTCACTCATATGTGGATCAGGAGAAACTTAACAGAGGACCATGGGGGAGGGGAAGGGGGAAATAGTTAAGGAAAGGGAGTGAGGCATACCACAAGAGACTTAAATACTAAGAACAAACTGAGGGTTGATGGGTGGGGAAGAGGGGAAAATGGGTGATGGGCATGGAGGAGGGCACTTGCTGGGATGAGCACTGGGTGTTTTATGGAAACCAACTTGACAATAAACTATATTTTAAAAAACCACTGTAATTTAAAATGTGATACTTTGCTTATTAAATTTACAAATAATTAGTTGAATATAGAATATTGCTGGTAAGGGTACAGTGAAACAAATATATTACTGCTAAATGGCATTAAGAATTGGTTCATATGTTTTCAGAAATACTTAATCAGTATGTATCAAAAACTCTATTACATTGGCACCTGGCTGGCTCAGTAGGTAGAGCATGTGACTCTTGATCTTGGGGTTGTGAGTTCAAGCCCCAAGTTGGGCATACAGCTTACTTTTAAAAATGAAATAAAATCTTTTTTTACAGTTATTAAATCTTTACTCAATGTAGTTCTCAAGTTCTATTACAATGGAAAGTTGAATTTTTCATTGGTGCCTAAGTTATATAAAGCAGCATAGGACCTGGCTCTGGAAAACTCTGATTAGGCTTATGTAGTGGGTCCTGCCCTGGACTCACTATGCACTCGCACAGTGTTCTGCATTGGATTTGTCCCCGTATTGAAATCCGTTCGGTTTTTTCCCAGTTTTTTTTTTTTCAATTTAAATCCAAGTTAATTAACATATAATATAATCATGATTTCAGGAATAGAATTGAGTGATTCATCACTTACATATAATGCCCAGTGCTCATCCCAGCAAGTGCCCTCCTTAATGCCCATCACCCATTTAGCCCATCCCCCCACCCATAAAATAAAATCCTTAAAAAATAAGAAAAAAATTTAAAAAGCTCTATTACAAGGTTTGTACCCTTGGGCCCACTAATCCCTTTTCTGATAAATCTTGCCAAAGATAATAGTCCAAAATAGGAAAAATGAAGTGGGTTTCTTTTTTCATATGAGACTGTATCTTAGCATTAGTTATCATGGAAAAAGAAAGCCCCCAATAGGGAAAGTGTTAAATAAATTATGATACATCTGTGTGATGATTATGTAGCTGCTTCTTTTACATACTTTTTATTTGGAAGGAAATTTCAGAAAACTTAAAAAACAACGCAATCTTTCCCGGCCTAGTGGAGAGTTAAGTTGCCAACACGATGCCCCCAAGTAGTTAAGTGTAGTTCCCCACAAACAGAGACGTTTTTCTGGGCAGCCACAACTGTCAAATTCAAGAAATTAACACGCGTGTATTAGCACCTCTTACTTCTCAATAACACCTGTTGTAGCAGAAGGATTAACTCAGAATCACATCTCACATCTTGTTAGGTCTCAGTAGTTTCCTGCAGGTTGGAACGGTGCCTCCATCTGTCTTTGGCTTTGTGACCTTGACATGTTCCGAGTACAGGCCAGCTGCTTTGTAGACGGTCCCCCAACTTAGGTTTGTCTGATATTTTTCTCGTGATTACGTTCATTCAGGTCCTATATGTCTGGCAGGAGTATCCCAAGCAACGCCATTTTTTTCCTTGCCACTTACCCAGTAGCCCCTCATTCTGATTTGCCCTCTTACTGGGAATGTCCTTGGTAAACCCTTGACGTAGGTGATGTGAGGCTTCTCCACTGTGACGCTACTGTTTTTCCCTTTGAAATTAGTGAGTACTTTGCAGGCAGGTACTTTTTTCTTTTAGATTTTTTTAATGTTTTTTTTGTTTGTTTTTGAGAGACAGTGAGAGGCAGCATGAGCAGGCGAGGGTCAGAGAAAGAGGGAGACACAGAATCTGAAGTAGGCTCTAGGCTCTGAGCTAGCTGTCAGCACAGAGCCCGACACGGGGCTCGAACCCACGAATCGCGAAATCATGACCTGAACCGAAGTCAACCACTTAACCAACTGAGCCACCCAGGCGCCCCTGGTGTCTCCTCTTCTCATAGATGAGCTCAGTGGGGGCCAGGGAATGGGCACATTACCCAAAGTCACACATCCAGGAAAGGTGGGGCAGGGACCCGGCGCCCTTACATCTGACGGCACCCGGGGGCCTCCGGCGCCGGCCTTCAGGAGGAGACTGTGTGTGATCTGTAAAGCACGTGCCTTCGTATTTGCACATTAACACAAGCATGGGGACAGAGGTCTTCAGCAGCTCTGTGGAAACATCGTCTCTTTGTTGTTTTCCAGTGAATAAGATCGGCCTGGACACGGAAGGAGAAAGCTGTGGGAATGCAGAGAAGCTTGCGGAATACATCTGTTCCAGTAAGTGGAAAAAGCCCACCCCGGATGAAGCCCATTTGTTTACATTTGTTTGGTGGCCTCACCCGGCGCCCGGTAAGGGCCCCTCTCCTCCGTGCCTTCTCCGCGGTGACCGGTGACGGGAGCTGGTGCGCAGGGCCCAAGCCGCTCCTGGGCCCCGCGTGCAGATTCACCCTCCCTCCGTCCCCTCCGGGAGACTTGAGACCGTCTGAACATTACGCAAAACAAAACGTTTGGCGACAAATCCCGGGGGACCATCTGCAGGGACCGCAGAGGGAGCGGAGGTGGGCAGAGGCCGCCGGGCACCTCCCCGAGTCTGCGGCGCCTCCGCTCTTGCTCTCGTAGGGGCTGCTTTCTTCTCCGAATTCCCCTGCTCAGGGCTGTCCCTGGCGGCGCGTGGACACTGTGCGTAGGTGGCTGTAGATACGTGGCGTTTCCGTGGGGGTTTGTCCTTGAGGGAAGTGAAGATTCCGGGGAACTCGGAGTGGGAGGGGCCGGGAGGCGGAGGGGCGCCGCGGGGCCGGCCCCCCCTCTCCGTTACTTCCCATCCCCCGGCCTAGCCAGCTGCGGACTGGGTAAAAGTGGGTCTAGTAAGCACCCCCGCGGCACAGGCCCTGCACCACGAGGTGTTAGATGCTCAGAGACAACGTGTGCGAGATGCCAGCCTCGGCCTGGCTCCGGGTGGGCCTCCGTCCCCTAACACTCGGCAAACACCTGTTGCTGCTCCCTGCGGCGCACCCAGGGCCAGCGTGCCAGGAGGTGGGGGGGGCATGGGGGCAGGGCAGCAGGAGGGAAGGTGCCACGCCCACCACAGCCTCCCAGCTCGCTCTTCCCTTTAGTCAGATAAGGTCTCTTTAAGTTTGGAAAAATGCTCTTCTTACTAAAGGAGGGTGCTTCTGAGACACCCCCCAGAAGCCCCAGGGACGTTGGATGTGACCTTGACCCACGACCCGCTGCAGCGGCAGCCTGTCCAGGCTGAGAGGCCCTTTACCATCAGCACAGGTGCGGCTGCCCCGCCGGGTGTCAGAACAGCAGCGGAGCAGCGACGGTCACATATGCCAGGAGTCCAAGGGTGAGCATGGTCCTGGGCTCCTCGGGGTCCTCCACGAGACCGTTTTGAGGGTCCCTGAGTGCTCTTAGTCGTCTTCCAAGGCGAGAGGAATGTCACGACTGAATTCTTCCCCCAGCCGTTCATGGTGTGGGTGCCTATGTTCTAGAACAGTCCAACTCCAGGCTCTTTATTTCTGATGCTTTTAGGGGATAACGGTCACCGTTAAATGGTAACTGAGCCCTTCTAATGTCTTAATGCAGAAATCATTGTAAACGGTAGCCCTTGGCATTCTGTGGTTTACGGGGACAAAGGATGGGGTGCGCCGGTGGGGACCGGAAGCTGCCGCCTGTCTCCAGGGCAGACGGTCTGGCTGCACTCACAGTTGATATACTGGTTTTGGAAGGAGACAGGGGAAAAGGAGTCATTCCTCATTGTCTCGTCCAAAGCCATCAGGCTGGCGTTCCTTGCTCTGCATACACAGGGCAGGAAGGACCCGGTCACTTATGAAAAATCACACTGGTGTTTCAGTTCATTGCCTCAAGGCTGGAGGGCAGATAGGAACAGACTCTGCCCTGATCTCCACAGACACGGTCCACACTCTTCACAAAGCCTTTGTCACTTCTTCTCGTGTATGACCAGCACGCCTGTGTGTCCTAATAAACCTTTAATTTGCAATTAGAATACCCACACAAGAATCCTTCTCGACTGCTAATAAAGACTTTCACCTTGGTTTTACCAAGGCATCAATTTCTCCCCCAGTAAGATCTGAAGCTTGATTTTTAAAAGCTAAGAATCGTATTTAGAATCAACAGGTCAATTCACAGTTATTTATTTTAAGTTTTATTTATTTATCATTTTTACTATGTGACAGACACCATTGTGAGCACTGAAAGCTATTAACTCATTTCATCTGATAGCTTTTTTTTTTTTTTGAGAGATAGAGGGAGAAAGCGGAGCAGGGAGGGGGAGACAGAGAATCCCACACCGAGAGCACAGAGCCCTGATGTGGGGCTTGAACCCAGGAACCACGAGACCATGACCTGCGCCGAAAGCAGAGCTCAGATGCTTAACCGACTAAGCCACCTATGCGTGCGGAATAACTCACTGTTCCAACAGAAAGTTCTGCCCTCCCAGGGCATCCCCTCTAATGGAACGAAAGGAGCAATTAAAATGGTAAAAGGTGGAAGACAGTTACAACATTCTGCAAGAGAGAGGGTCTGCCAAGGCCGGAGGGGAGTGCAGTTGCCCGAACCGCCCTCTGGATCCGGGGCTGACAGCCCCGCGCGCTTGCTCAGCCCTCCTCCCCTCGCCACAGCCTCAGGTCCCGATTCCGCACCATGCGCATCGGAGCCTGCACGGCCTGCTTCCCACAGCATGCCTGGGGTGGGGGTGGGGGCTGAAACCTGGCAGCTGTTGGAGGATTACAGTCATGCACGTGTCCTCCAGTGAAATGGCATTTTTAAGAAATCGGCCTGGTTACCTCAGTTACTCCAGTGACTCCATACGGAGCCCCGGCCCGAGCGCACAACCGTCTCCCGGGATTTCCAGCCCCCTCGCTGTCCTCAGCCCCCAGACCCCGCAGTCCGGGCCTCCTTCCTGTTAACGGGATGGACGGCCTCTGCACCGCAGGAGTCACCACCCTGTGACTTCGGTGTCGGGTGAGACCCTGCCAGGCCCCGTCTCTTCCTGCCATCCCAGGAAACCTCTCAGGCCTCCGCAGAATCAGACAGCTGCGCCGTTAACCTATTTAGCGTTGGCCTATTCATGTTAAAAACCGGCAGGCAATGAAGTTCTCCCCAAACAAGAATGGGTTCCTTGCCTCTGACCTGAAGGGTAGGTCCCAGCGAGGATGGCTGTGGCGGATCTCCGTGCAGCCCCAGCAGCACATTCACAGGATGGTGTCAGGTCTTCCTCCCTTGCTAACGGTGTCTCGGCTTTCGTGAAGGCAGCTGGGCTGATTGGGCCCGTGCGGCCTGGCCCTCCAGGCCCTGGTGGCGCGGTGAGAGAGAACAGGTGTCTGTCCCGTGCCAGGACACACACGCTGAGCCCCCATCTGCCTAGTTAGTGGCCAACAATCAGGGAGCATGCATATGAGCAGCTTGGACTCTGCTACTTTCAGAAGAGACGCTTCGAAGGGCAGATTCTAGAATCTTCCGGAGACCCTTTGCACACTTCTAGGGCTGGGCTTGCTGGCAAGGCAGGCCCGTGGCTTCCCTGCTGGATTTGCGAAGCCACCCCGGAACAGGTGGTGGGAGGGTCTGGGGGAGAGCTGCCCCGGCACCCAACGCCCACAGGCGCGCCGGCACTGGAGGGACGCCTGGGCTCTGGTTAAGAAGACAGCACCCGAGCACGGCTTGGGAAATCTGTCTCTGTGGTCGCATGTACAGTGCATGTGACATTTCTTCACTGGCAGAAAGAAATCAGCGGGCATCTATCATCTACGTTTAAATTTTTCCCCATTCCTTATGTTCTTTATATCAGAGCTGATCTTTACAGAGCAGTTTAAATAAAGAAAGCATTCGCCAATATATAGTTATGTAATAACTTGAAAAAAAGAAGCCTACAGTTATCCCTGTGGTTTAGCTGGGTGTTCAGAGATGGTGCTGGGTGGGAAGGACTGGCTTTGTTCCCTCCTGTAAGTGCAATCCCCAAGGGGGGTTCAGGATCTCGTGGATTCAAAAAATGTGTGCGTAAGCAACAGCCATTAAAACGTCTTCCAATTGATGGATGGATGATGGATGGATAGATGATTGGATAGATGCTGGATGGATGATGGATGATGGATAGGTGGACGGACGGATGATTGATGGACAGATAGGTGGATGTAGGGAGGAAATGGTTAGTTCTATTAAAATGTTCACATTAGGGAGGATCCTGACATGTGACAACCCATTGGTTTGTTGGATGGTATCGTCTCAACCCAGTGTCTGGATTTCACGGCATCTTCATGGTTCTGCAGAGAGCTTAGAACTGAACTCACCCTTAGGGCTTCCTAGAGTGGGGGCGGGGAGCAGAGGTGAGAAGCACGGCCATTCGCAGCAGACATGGCCGCCCAGCAGCCCCTTGGGCACTTGGCCAGGTGGCCGCCATCCTGACGGGGACAGTAGACATGCAGCTTGTCTCCGCTGGGGGTGGCTGCCCTATCCCCACCGCTCGTGAGCCTGAGCCCTGGCTCTGGCCACCTCTGTCACCCCCAGGGCTCCTCCCGAGGTGGGAAGTGTCTGCAGTGCCAGCACCACCCAGCCTCTGGCCTTCTGAGTCCAGTGCCGGGCAGAGCTCAGGCCTGCTGCTCAGGCGCCCCGGCGGCACCAGAAAGGCTAGAGGGGTTGGGGGAGGGGTGGCTCCGGGCCCGTGGGGATGCCGGGGTTCTGAGCACCTTGGCCAGACTTCCTGTGGTCTTCTGACAGCCGCTTCAGCACTTGCTCCCACTGAGACGCTGGGTGGCTCAGAGCAGCCCCCCACCCCCACCGTGCCCTGCGCAGACGCGCCCCCTTCTCGGACGCATTCACAACGTCTGGTTATTTTTCCGCAGGAGAATCACCAGCATTGCCGCTTCTGTTTCCCTGTGGAACCGTCAAAGGAGAAGTCCTGCCAAAGATGCTCAAGGACAAAGGTGAGGAGAAGGCGCTAGGGCGCCTGGTCACCTCCCCCGTCTGCCTCCTCGGGTCTCCTGGGGGCCTTCATGGTCTGCCTTTGTGGTCCGCTCTCCGGAGCCCCCCGGGGAGAGCAGGCTGCGGCGGGTGGCAGTGGGTCACACTCGGTGTGGGGTGTAGCCGCTGTCCTGACCACAGCCCAGCTCTCCTCGGCCCACTCCGCTAGGAGCCCTCGGAGAGTCAGAGGCTTCGCCGGGACCCCAGGGTGGCCCCCACGCAGAGGAAGGTCTCAGGTGGAGCCCGTCTCCCCAGGCAGGCGGTGTCCCACAGCACAGCCGCTCCACGGTCGGGAGACCGGCCCTCTGCCCCCGCAGCGTGTCCGCCCCATCCATCCACTCCGGTGCTGGAGGGCGTCACCCGCATACCCGGCACAGGGTGGGTCTGGGAGCAAAGCATCATCAGCAGGTTGGGGTACAAACTTCAGGAGAGACAAAGCCAGGTTTGAACCCTCCCTGTGCCGTCCGCTAGCTGTGTGAGCGAGGGCGGGCCCCCCGGTGTACGTGCCCGCATCCTCGCCTGTGCAAGGGCATAACCCGGCGCCTGCGCCCGGGCTGCAGGGACGCGAGGGGGCACCGCGCCTGGCCCTCCAGAGGCCCGAGCTCGTGCAGCCGCAGCCCCCCGTCCCCTCCCTGTGAAGCACAGTCCCCGGAGGGCCTCAGGCCAGGAACTGTCCCCTCTGCAGCAAAGCAGAGGTCGTGTCTCTCCCGTGTTACCGTCTGTCTCCTGGGCGCTGCCGGGAACAGTGGCAGAGGACGCGAGCCACAGGGTCAGGATGGCTGGCTGCGGAGGGCTGTGCGGCCGCGTCGGCGCGAACTGCCCTGCGGAGCAGGGGCGCCACCACGTCCTCGTGCCGTAAAGCCCGGCTCCTGGTTTTGTGCCCAGGGATCCCCATGGAGAGCATCGTTGTCTATCAGAAGATCCCACACCCGGGCATCCAGGGGAACCTCAACAGCTACTATGCTGAGCAGGTGCGTGGCGCTCCCCGGAGACCTCCAGCGGGCTCGTTCGCCCGTCCCCAGCTGTGTGACTCCATCGCCACCTCTGTGAAATGGGACCAGACCGCTCTGAGGGCTTCGTAAGGATTAGAGGAGGTCGTCTGCATAGCGAGCCCGGCAGCTGGGCGCCGTGATGGGACTCTTCGCCTCGTGCGGATGCTGGTGGAGCTACAGGGGCAGAGGCGGGGGGGGGGGGGGGGGGGGGGGGGGGGGGGGGGGGGGGGGGGGGGGGGGGGGGGGGGGGCCGGGCCCATACTGGGAAGGCCCACCGTGCCCTCGGAGGAGTCTGCGATGAACTTGGGAGGCTCCAGACAGGCGAGTGGGTGGCGCCTGTTCAAGTCAAGGTTTTCCACTTCCGTTTCTAGTAAGACCTCGCGTCCCTCTCCTAGGACAGGCTTTGAGATGCCCTGACGGTTCTGGGCGTCCCATTAGTGCCAACAGAAAGTCCTCAGAAGGGCTGCAGAGCTGACAGGGAGCCGGGCAGGACTGCTGCTTTTCCATCAGTGCCACTGTGGCTGCATGAGCTAGAGGCACGCTGGCCTGGGGCCGGGCACACAGGTCCAGGGTGCCGCTGTCCTCTGGCCGGCAGAGCCATGCGGAGCAGCGACCGGCCTCCCCAAAGGCACCCTGCTCTCCAAACAGTGCCTCCCTCCAACTTGGCCTCCAGGGAGCAGAGAAGGCCACGTCCCCGGGGACGCTCAGTCTGCCTCCTGGGGCCGGAGGGCCGACGGCGCCCGGCTAGGGGCCTAGGGAACATTCTGTCCGCTTGGCCTGTGGCCACAGACTGACCCTCCTCCCCGCAGGGCACCCCAGCGAGCATCACGTTCTTCAGCCCGTCCGGCCTCACCTACAGCCTCAGGCATATCCAGGAGTTATCCGGTGACCACATTGATCAGATCAAGGTGAGGTACTCAGCGCGCTTTGGGTCTTTTCGGGTTTTTAAAACTCTCTGCTAATTATCCTAGAGCTGCTGTGTGAAGCCAGAGCCCTCCTGACTCAGCAGACACCCCGAGGCCCGCTCTGGACTGCTGGACAGGCAGGCGTCTAGAATTCCCAAGCACCACTTCGTGCTGGTGCTCCTGGACCAGTGGCTTAACGTCTCAGAGCCTGTGTCCTCATTTGTAACATGATTATCCCCCTGTGGCCTGCGTAGACGAGGACAGGAGCCCCCCTTCTCTGCCGGGGGTGGGGGTTCGGTCCAGGACCTTCAAGTGGATGTCTGAAACCACAGTTAGTACCGAACCCTAATATGCTGTTTTTTCTATCACGTATGTCGCTGTGGTAACGTTTTAATTTATAAATTAGGCACAGGAAGAGATTAACAATCGTAACTGATAATAAAAGTTACGACAACACAGCGTAGCAAGAGTTACACTGGCCGGGCTCCGGGCTCTCAGAGGCCTTCCCGTGCTGCACTCGCCCTTCTTGTGCTGACGAGAGATGAGAACGGGCCGGCGTGACGACCGAAGGGAGGTCACTCCTGCCCTGCCCACAGGGGACGGGGAGGGTCATCGGGTCCTGGACCACGGTGACTGAACCCGCAGAAAGCAAATCGCGACTGAGGGGGGGACTCCTGTCTCCGGGCTCCCCTGGTGGCTCAGCCTCAGGATAAGATGAGACAGTTCCAGCCCATCCTTAGCCAGAGCCTGGCGCACGGGTTCCCGTCCTTCCCCGTTTTCCCATCCAGACATCTCGGGATTATCTGTTCAGAAAGCCACCCCCCTTTTTCATGTTTATTAATTCCAAGGACGCCTGGCATTCCCACTTTTTAGGGACATTTGTGCGGAGCCCACACGTAATCAGCAGGCCAACGGGTCCTGTCTTGGGAACGCTCTCGAACCCGCTGCAGTGGGACTGGGACGGAGGAGAGGCGGGGTGACCTGCAGCCCCAGGGAGGACGTGCAGCACCGCCGTGCTCCCGTGGAGCGAGGGCCCGTCCCTTCATTACAGGGGTGTCCCGCGGGGCCGGCAGCTGGAGGTGGTCGGGCTCAGTGTTGGGGTCTCGCCCTGGGTCTCCCGGGAAGAGGCCAGCGTGAGCCCAGGAAGACTGACCCCACGTGGTCAGCCTCGGGGACGTGTGAGCCACGGCCAGCTGATAGGGTGCGGGGCTGGGTTCTCATCGGGAGCTGTGCGCACTCGTGTTAGGAGCTGGCCGGCGAGCCTCGGTGTCCGGCCAGGCCACAGGCCCCGTCACACCGCCTGCCTGCTCCCGGCTGAGCCCCTTCTCTCTCTCCCCCTGCAGTTTGCCGCCATCGGCCCCAGCACGGCCCGCGCGCTGGCTGACCGGGGCCTGCCCGTGAGCTGCATGGCCGAGAGCCCCACGCCGCTAGCCCTGGCCCGGGGCCTCCAGATGGCGCTTCAGCCACCGGCCACCAGCTGAGCCACCGGCCCTTCCAGCCGTGCCGCTGTCCCTGGCCCAGGGCGCCCTGCCACCGCGGGGAAGCCAGGCCTGGTGGGGCCCCCCAGATTCTGCCTCGTGCCTCTGCGGAACCAACGGGACCCCCGGCTCCCGGGCCAGCAAGGGCCCCTCCGGCAACAGGAAGACACCCAAGCAAAGCACCCTGGCTCCCCGCGCTGACTGCCGTGTCCCTTGCTGCCTGTCGCTTCCCTGCAAAGCTGTGTCTGCGGAGGAGACCGAGGTGCCCCCACTTTGAGACCGCCAGGCCCAGGGGGGCCTGAGAAATCTGCGTGTACGGAGTGGTTCCCGGCACCTGATCAGAGGCACCGACGGAAACCCGACGCAGCGCAGCGTAGGCCAGTCGGGCATCTAGAGGTGGGGGGAGGGGGGTGTTCAGTTTGCTTAGAAGGGGTTCGTCCACGTCCGACTGCCGCTCAGGTCGTGATCTCGCAGTTCGAGCCCCTCGTCATGCTCTGTGCCGCCAGCTCAGAGCCTGGAGCCTGTTTCTGATTGTGTCTCCCTCTCTCTCTGCACCCCCCACACTGTCTCTCAAAAATAAACATAAAAAGATAATTTAAGAAGGGTTTGTCTGCAGACACCGTGCCCCGCAGAGAGGCTTTGGAAATCTACCCCCAAACTTTATTTCTGCTTTTAACTTCTTGGCCTGGCATTTGAGCCAGAGCCGCCTGTCAGGAGCGGCAGCCGGTGGCAGGACAGAGCGCTGCGTCACCGCCACGCTGCGGTCTCCCAGCAGGCGTGTGAGAGTGGGCGGTTCCTGTGTGCCCCGGGCCCGCGCGGCCCCCGCCTCTCACCCATTCCTCTTAACGCCCTGAGGAGCCCACAGGAGCCCACACCGCTATTGTTCCCAGTTCTCTGATGAAGGACGAGACTCAGGGCATCGTAGGACTTGCTCAGGGTCACACGGCTGGTGTGTGACTGGCGGACCAAAGGGACTTGTGTACGGACACACGGGCCCAGCCCGGAAGCGTTCAGGGCTACCTCACACCGAAGTCACCTGAGTAGCAAAGCGTGAACCTGGGCGTCCCCAGTTCTCTAAATCCGGGTGTGACCCGAACAAGAACCCCGCCGGGGCCATGGTCGCCCCACAGTTCTGGTCCAGAGCCACGTCTGTGAGCACAGCTGGAATCTGTCCCGCCGCTTCTCTCGGATGGGAAAGTCAAATCTGGATTCAGGAGTTCTGACCCCCTGCCGGTCTCAAGGGGCCTTTTCCTGCTGGGGTTACCTTCTCTGTTCTTGGGGAAGTAGCCTGAGCCCACCCAGACGGGCGGTGCCCTCCGGGGGTCCCCCGAGGCCAAGGAGCCCCGAGGCCTGTGCCCTGGCCAAACCTGTCCCAGCCCCCCACACTCCAGGGCTGCTGCGGCAATGTCCTGGGGCCAGCCTGGACCGGGGTGGCTGACCGCCTTCTTGGGAGAGCACGGCCTGCACCACACGCGGCTGTCATGCGGGCTGGGCCAGGCGGCCCCCTGCCCGTGTGCTTGGAGGTCACAGTCAGGCCAAACTGCTACGCGCTGTACCACAAAACGACCTCACCACCTCTGTGCCCCCTTGTCCCGTGTGCACACAGCCCCTGCCCTCATCCCCCCTCCCCCGTGCTCCTGCCAAGTGGCCACATGGGAGCCCCTGCTCAGGTAGGGGGTCGGGGTGAGGACAGGAGCCAGCCCTTCCACGATGGGCCATGCCTGGCCTTCTTTGCGGGGACAGGAAGCAAGTTAACAGCCTTGAGGATCCAGATGAAGCATGGCACCCGTGGAGGGGGGGGGCGGAGTGACACTCTCGGAGCCCCCGTCTCCCCGCCACCCGTGTACTGACACCAGGAGACTCACTCATGCCTCCTGGGCTGCAATTTCCCAGCTCTCAGGAGGGGGGCGCCACTGGCTCCTGGCCGTGTCACTGCAGCTCGGAAAACTGCTTCTGGAGCCCCTGGCCCTCGGGAGCGGGACAGAGCTGCCGCCTGTGGTTGACAAGCAGTGGGTCACGTTCGCTCATCCATAAACAACGTGACACTGCCCAACATTTACCGCCACGTCTGAGTTTAGGGGGTTATGTGGTGGGGAGTGGTGCCAGCATGGCACACGTGGTGCTCTGGTCACAGCCAGACCCCTGCGGCCCGGGGACCCAGGAGGAGGCAGACGGAGGCGGACGGCTGCCTGCAAACACCTTGAAAGAACAGTCAGGACGCACCCGAGCTCCGCGTAAACAGCCTGTATTTCACACGACGGGGCTGTGGCCCAGGGACACGGGGGAGGCCACCTCTCCGGACAACGGCCATCGGACCGCCCTGAGGCTCCGTCGCTGGGGGCCGCACAGTAGGGAGCCAGCCCAGTCCCCGGGTGGCCTTCCTCCAAACCATGTCTCCTGCCTTTCATGCCGACGCCGTTGTCCTGTTTCCCTTCGGAGGTTTTCTAATAAACAGGAGATTAGATCTTTTTCTCAAGCCCATTTCTTACAAGTGGAGGTGGTCAGCAGGGCGCGGCCCAGCCGGTGACGCGGTCCCCTCCGCCTCTCTCCGTCCGCGCTCACTCCAGGGCTTTGGACACTTTGCAGCAGAGACAGACGAAGCAGCACATCAGCACCCACGCGACGACCAGCAAGCAGACGCCGACCGCGATCATAACCTCCAAGTCCACAGCGATCATGATCGCGAGCGTCGCGCACGCACCTGCTTGGAGAAGTGCGGGCAGGCGGTGAGTGGCTTCCCGCCCCTCGCAGCCACCCGGCGACTCGGCCCGCGGCGTCAGCGGGGAGCCCTGAGCCCCGGCCCCGGAGCCCGCCGTGTGTCTGCGCCATGCGTGAACCTTGCGGGGGGCAGCCATGGGGGGAGAAGGTCCATTTGTGACCGAAGTGCCCAGTGCAGGGAGCAGGGAAGAAGGGAGCGGGGAGGAGGGAGAACTTTCTCTCCATGTCATGGACTAAGTCACCATAGGCCCGTCGTGGCGCACCCGGCCTCCCCAACACCCAGGCCTCCTGACATGTATCCACCTTCAGAGTCAGAACTGACCCCTCACCGTACATCAGGCTTAAAAGTCTCCCGTGGGGGCGCCTGGTGGGCTCGGTCGGTCAGTTAAGCATCTGCCTTTGGTTCAGGTCATGATCTCACTGGTTCATGAGTTCGAGCCCCGCATCTGGCTCTGTGCTGCCAGCTTGGAGCCTGGAGCTGCTTCTGATTCTGTGTCTCCCTCTCTCTCTGCCCCTTCCCTGCTCACAGTCTCTCTCAAACATAAACAAACATTGGGAAAAAAAAAAAACAACCTTTTTCAAATCTCCCATGGGAATAATTAAGGGAAAGTCTTTTCTAAGATGCCATGCTGTGAGGTGCTGAGAAGATGCAAACCCGTTTTGTAAATGACATGCACGTTCGGGGGAGAAAAGTTTCCGTCCTCCCGCTGACAACCGGATCACGTCTCCACATTTCTGAGGATTCTGGAAGCCTCCAGCCAAACCCTTGCCCAAGCTCGGAGGGTGAGTGCACAGACCAGGACCCTGCAGCCTCCCTAGGAGCCAGTCGCTCCTTCCCGACTCTAGATCACACGCTTTCTCTGCCATTTTTCCTGCTAAATCAAACTCGTGTCCTCAAACTCCACTGTCCCTGGAATAAGCAGTTCAGCTAATCAAACACTGGGGGCTGTGCAAGGCCAGTCAGCCGACTCAAAGCCTTTGTGAAAATTGGGGAGAGGAAGGCCACCAGCTCAAAATGACCAATCCTGGGGCCTGTGGCCCTGAGCCTCGTGGGGCCAACCGCACGCCACAGGGGAAAGGGATACCGTTCAGGAGCAAGGCGCTTGCGTCAGAAGGCGCTGATGGAGCCCACTAGCATCAGCCCGGATAGCTCTTGTGCACGTTTTAAGACCTAACTTTCCCAGAGCGCCTGGGTGGTGTAGTTGGTTAAGCATCCAACTTCGGCTCAGGTCATGATCTCACGGTTCATGGGTTCGAGCCCCGTGTCAGGCTCTGTGCTGACAGCTCGGAGCCTGCTTCCAATTCTGTATCTCCCTCTCTCTCTGCCCCTCCCCCATTCTCTTTCTCTCTCTCAAAAGTAAATAAATGTTAAAAAATTTTCTTTAAGAAAAAGAGACCTGACTTTCTGAAGCACCGTCTCCGGCCAGAGCTTGCTGAGTGGACAGGCCCCGACTGGTCTCTCAGACCCCGCAGAACCCAGGCTGTGTGACATCAGCCCTCGGGAACCCGCACTCACGCATCCACAGAGTTCTCAGTTCTGTCCCGTGTTCGGAATGTTAGCCTCCCATGAGACATAGCGTCCAGGTTATATGTAAAAACCTTTGTTCTAAATCTTGCACCTTCACAGGGTTTTGTTCCCCTCAAAACATTCAGGATTTATCTTCTGATTATAACACAATTTGAGGGGCGCCCGGGCGGCTCAGTCAGTTAAGCGTCTGACTTCGGCTCAGGTCGTGATCTCGAGGTTTGTGAGTTTAAGCCCCGCGTCGGGTTCTGTGCTGACAGCTCAGAGCCTGGAGCTGCCACAGATCCTGTGTCTCCCTCTCTCTCTCTCTCTGTACCTCCCATACTCATGCTCTGTCTCTGTCTCTCAATAATAAATAAAAAGGTTAAAAATTTACAAAAAACATAATTTGAGATTTCAGTTAAAAAAAAAAAGCACCAAAGAGCCTGCTCACGTGGGAGCGGGGACAGCGCCCTTACACTTGGTTTTGGCCACACAGGGTGACACTACGTAGCCGTTTATTCAGATGTGTGTTCTCTGACATATCTGGACATGTCAAGTATACTGATAAATGTGATGTGCATAAATGGACATGTGATCAACATGTCACAGTTACATACAGTGAAACCTTGGTTTGTCTGCATAGTTTCTTCCAGAAACACGCTTGTCATCCAAAGCACTTGTATATCAAAGTGAGTTTCCCCAGAAGAAATAATGGAAACTCAGATGATTCATTCCACAGCCCAAAAACATTCATATAAAAGCTGTCTCTCTCTCTCTCTTTCAAAAATAAAAACATTAAAAAAAATTTTTTAAATGATTACAGCGCTATAATAGAAATTAATAAAGAAAACACAAAATATAAAGAAAAATAAACAAATTCACCTGCACTGCCCTTCACAAACCTTCCTGGCTGGGGTGAGGGGACGAGAGAGGAGGTTACCGCGTAGGACCATGGTCACTCTCACTAACGAGTCACTGCCGTCTGTGGGCTCAATGGGATCTTTTCCTTTCCGTGCAACTTCAACAAGGAGCCTGTCCGGTGACCTAGAAGGAAGCAAAGGTTCCTAAGCTCACTCTTGTCTGGACCAGCAACGGACTGTCCACAGGGGCTTTGAAGTGACAAAAACCTTGTGGGCACCTCCCATCGTCCTGAAAAATCGCTGATTTCTGCCAAACTGTGGCCTGAGACCGAGTATCTGAGTGTGGGAGATGATCACCCACAATCCTGCAGAGAGAGGGGAGAGGGGAGAGGGGAGAGAGGAGAGGGGAGAGGGGAGAGGGGAGAGGGGAGAGAGAGAGAGAGAGAGAGAGAGAGAGAGAGAGAGAGAGAGAGAGGGAGATCCACCATTGGCCCAGTTGTGGTCACGTGACTCAAACTGCTCGTTATCAAGTTAAAATCCATTAGAAACATCTGCTGTCTCCGCAGCGCAAGGTTGTACCGTCCGTGCCATCGGTGTGGTGTTCTGCCTGTCCCCACCCACAACCGAGGAACATCGGGGCAGGGAGCGCGCACCCCGCGGTGGGGGGAAACCCTGGCAGGGGTCCTGATCGTGACGCGGAGCCCCCGCCAGAGCAGCTGTCGGGCGGAGAGGAGCTTCCCGGGCCTGTCGCAGGAGCGCAAGCCCAGGAGCGGAGCAGACCCCAAGGGCGCAGGCGCAGGCGCAGGCGCAGGGAGTGGCCGCCACCTGGCGCTGTCCCCTCGGTGCCACGTCCATGTTGTGGGCCGAAGTCAATGTGGGAAGTGCAAAGGGCCTGCGTGCCACTTGGAGTCATTTTAATTCTGCTTTTTTTTTTAATTTTTATTTTTATTGAGACAGAAACAAAGCATGAGTGGGGGAGGGGCAGAGAGAGAGGGAGACCCAGAATCCGAAGCAGGCTCCAGGCTCTGAGCTGTCAGCACAGAGCCCGATCGGGGCTCGAACCCACGAACCGTGAGATCATGACCTGAGGCGAAGTAGGGCGCTTAACTGACTGAGCCCCTGGGCGCCCCTCAAGTCTGCTTTGCATCCTCCTCGCTTTTGTGTGACAGAAGCATTCTGTGACGGACAGACCTTCCGATCCAAAACTCAGAACTCAACAAAGAACGAGACCAGAGTTGAAAACATGAGTGCCGCCTGGGTAAGTCTGATGGTAACGGACGGTTGTCGCTCAGTTTCAAGCCAGGATAATGCTTTTTTTTTGCCCCCCCCTTCCCCCCCATGAGTCTCTCTCTTACCCTCCCGCACTAGGATAGGTACACAAGGAGTTCTGTAGGGTGCCTGGGGCTTGCTTCCGGAGGTGGGAGGTGCACAGTGGGTGTGAGGGCGATGATGAGAAACCCCAGGTCCTGAACCACCCCTGGCTCCTGACCGCTGACCCCCCTGCCCCCAGAGAGGTACCCGTTTGGAGGTTTGGAGCGTGTCCTTAGGAGGCGGGGAGCAGGGGGAGGAGTGGGGGTCTGTGGACACAGCTGAGCGCCAGCCGCCCTTAGAGACCAGAGGGCCTGCTGGGGAAGGTCATCTACAAGACGTGACCGCAGGCTGACCCTGAGCGGGACCAGGCCCTCGGAGGCACCTCACGCCCTCCCAGGCCCTGGAAGGTGGGCTCTGTTCCACCTGCCTCTGCCGCTCCCGGAGGCCGCTCCCAGCACAGCCTTGAAAGGTGCTGTGGTGTTGAAAACACCCGCACAGTACATGGGCCTCAGCCCAGGCAGGGGTCCATTAGTCTTTTTTTTTTTTTTTAATTTTTGTGTGTGTTTATTTTTTTGAGAGAGAGAGAGTCAGAGCACAAGAAGAGAGGGAGGCACAGAATCCGAAGCAGGCTCCAGGCTCTGAGCTGTCAGCAGAAAGCCTGAGGTGGGACTCGAACTCACAGACCGTGACATCAGGACCTGAGCCGAAGCCAGGCGCTCAACCCACCGAGCCCCCCAGGCGCCCCAGGGATCCCTTAGTCTTGCCGCTGCCCGGGACCAACCTCGGATGGACGCTCCCTTCGCTCATGAAAACTGCCGCCTACGGGCGCCGAGCGGCCTCCTCCTTCCAGCTCTCCCTGCCGCCCTCCGTCCGTGGGCTTCCGGTTACACTTGGGACGCCCTGGGAGGGCTTCCAACCCACAGGCCGCCACTCCAGGGTCACGCCCGCCAGCGCTGCCTGTGTCCCACCGGGGGCGTGGCCGGCCCCAGATGCCTCCGAGCTGAGCAGAGCCGACTGAGGGGGCTGTGCAGGTTCCTTGATGGGTGTCCCAGCTCCCGGAGAGCACAAGGCCCTGAGGTCACAGGTGCTGGCCTCGCCGCCGCAGCCCGTGTGAGGCCACACACCTGGTCCAGGCCCTCAGCAGGAACGGGTCCCGCTGGGCCCCAGTCCAGTACTGCGCCCTGCCTCAGAACCCCAGTGTCCGGGAGCCCCGGGGCCGGGCTCAGGCTGCAGGGCCAGCAGACCACCCTGGCACAGAAGGGCAGCGGGGGTGGGCGGAGACACGGGGAGGGAGGCCAGGTCAGACGGTGCCGTCTACACCCACCCCTGGGCTGCACCCCCTTTTTTATCTGACTTCCAGAGGGCAGCTGGGAGGATTTTTTTTAAGTTTATTTATTGAAGTAATCTCTACACCCAGCATCGGGCTCAAACTCAACCCTGAGATCCAGAATCGCCCGGTCCTCTGAGCCAACCAGGCGCCCCAGAGGATTCTTTGAATAATGAAATCAATAAAGTCATTCTCCTGCTCAAAAGATCTCCACTGAACTTAGGGTTGAATCCAGTGTATCTGACCTCCAGGCCCTTCATCGCCTTCCTATCCACCCCCTCCTCTCCCTCCTCCTTCCCCCTCACTGACACCCACCAGTCCTCGGCTACTCTGATGCAGGTGCTGGACCCTGCCCCAGGGCCTTTGCCCCTGTCCTGTCCTTGGCCCCCACACCCATGCGTCCCCAATCACACGTGATAGTGACTTCCTTACTTTTCTTTCGTTGCTTCCATTTCATGTTTACAGGAGGTCTTTCCTGCCTGTCTTAATATGGACTCCCCACCGCCAAAGCATTCACTTTTCCGGTTTCTCCTGTTAGCCGTGTCACTGTTCAATTTTTCATTCATTGTTTTGTTTCCCGCCTCCTCCCCTTAGAACAGAAGTTCTGTGGCGGCAACGAATGGGTCCGCCATGTTCGTTCCCACATTCCCTGTCCCTGGAACAGTAATGAGGACCTGAGGAACGAGTGAGGAGCTAAAGGCCGGCCCACACCCCTGCACCCTTGCGGTTCTCAGACCTTTGTCACTGGCATTCCAAGCTCGCAGCTGCAGCCAGGTGCCCGGAGGGCCTTGCTCACTTCCCTCCACGCCCTGGACGTGACCGGCGACAAATTCCAGGCAGCTGAGCCTGGCCCTGCCTAATTTTTTCCTCCCCACCCTTCACCACCTCCCCGGTCCTCCTCCAAGAGCCTCCTTCGTGAGGTGAACGGAGAGGAGCAGTTGGAGAACCTCAGGTGATTCTAGTTTATCCTCCTATAAAAACCCCGGACCTGTAGACTAGGACACCGCACGGCCATTAACTGGGGTGATAAACACCAACACTCAGGAACACAGAAGGCGCCCATGACATTGCGTGGAGTTTTAGGTCATAGACTAGAGAATACGATTTACATAAAACCAGACACACAGACTTCCCCAAGCACGTTCACCTTCTGAATCACTGGGTTTCCTCCTCAGTACTTTTAAATTTTACATTTTCCTATACTAAGTATCCCTTTTATAAAAAGAAACAAAAGATCAGAGAAACAGAATCCCCAACCCTGGAGCACCAAGAAAAAAAGGACCCAAACTGTGAGCAAACAGACGGTCAGGTAGGAAAGCGGCAGGTGCGGTGGGCGCCAGCAGGTTGTTGGCTACAAGGTTTTGCACTTGTACTAACTGGACCTGCGGACTTCCCGAACATTCCACCGCTCACTCGGGCAGCAAGCCTGCCCACGAGCCCGTCACCATAGAAATGGAATCCGCACGAGGCTGCCAGGGCAGAATGTAATTACCTGAGGACGCGGCAAACATTCTCACCCCAACGAGAAGGGGGCTCCTGGGGTCTTCAAAGGGCAGCAGGGCAGGGGCCTCCTGGCGGGCACACTTCAGGCCTGGGTGCTAAGGCCTCAGAAACCCGCGGCTCCCCGGGGGCCGCGTATAAAAGCATCCCGGGCCCGCGCCTCCGGAGGGAGACTGCACTGAAGGACGGAGCGGAAGCCGGAGGGCCGGGCGCAGGTCGGGCCATGCTGGCAGCCTCCATCCTCCGTGGGACCCTGCTGCTCTGCTGGCTTGCCTCACCCCTGCCCGTCCGGGCTGAGCCGCTTTTCCACAGCCGGGACCGCTCGGACCTGGAGCCGTCCCCGCAGCGCCGGGCCCAGCCCATCGCCGACCTCCTCGCTGCGCAGGTAGGAGGAGCCCCGGCGCCAGCCCCACGCACGTGCACACGGGCGCCGTGCACAGGTGAACCCGTGCACACGCTGGCAGGTGCACATGCCGGCAGAGGCCTAGGCGGGCACGTGCAGCCCCGTGCACACGCCGGCAGGTGCCCAGGCGGGCACTTGCAAACATGCG
>NC_043701.1:180491266-180501398 GCF_006229205.1 Suricata suricatta | reverse complement strand
GGCCCGTCCCCTCCCCTGGGTTCCCACAGCCCCGCCCCTCCCCCCTGCTGGGACCCCGCCCCTCCCTTCTCCTACAGCCCCTCCCCTCCCACGGCCCCGCCCCCTCCCCTGGGCTCCCAAGGCCTGTGCGGTGCAGCTCCGTTTCCAAGTGTTCAGACTTCATAACACTGTCGCGCAGGCCGGGAGTTGTTGCTTCGGCTCCTGGGCGGGGTCCTCGAGGCCGTGAACGTTTCAGGGGTCTGTGTTCCCTGTCTCCTTGCCAGGACGGCACCTGGGCTGTCCCCGGGTTTTTGATGGCAGCGGGCAGGAGTTTGCGCACGCCTGGCGCCTGGGCGACATCCACTTTGACGACGATGAGCACTTCACGCCTCCCACCAGCGAGGCGGGCATCAGCCTTCTCAAAGTAAGTGGTCTCGGGCTGCGGGCAGCGGCGGGGCGGCGGGCGGGGTAGCGTGGGCTGCCGTCCGGGGAGGAGCCCACAGCCGTCTGAGAAGGTTCCCGAATTTCCCCATCGTCCCCCTGGAGCGCAGGCACCCACAGCTTGTGTTCCCTTCTAGGTGGCCGTCCACGAGATTGGCCACGTGCTCGGCCTGCCTCACACCTACAGGGCAGGATCCGTGATGCGGCCGAATTACATGGCCCGGGAACCGGAGTTTGAGCTCGACTGGGCAGACAGGAAAGCGATTCAGAAGCTGTACGGTAAGGCTGCTCTGGGAGAGCGCCCTCTGGGCTCACAGCGGACCCGCAGTATTTCGGAGCCTCACAGGAGCCCAGCACTCCTTAGGGGGGCCCCCAATGGGCATAGACTGGTACGGCTCCAGCTGCACCCCACAGCAGCTGCCTGCTAGCTCTGGGATGCAGGCGGCCGCACCCAGACCGTAGCCTCTGGCACAGAGCAAAGCACCACCGTAGGTTTCCCCTCCCGTGGCCTCTGTTTCATGTGCCACATTACATCTCTGGGAGGAAGGGGCAGAGCCTGGGGCCTACATGTCAAGGAAGCCGCTGGGAGAAAGTTCCTGTCCTCCCAAGGCAAAGAGCAGCGGGGGATCAACTTCCATCTCTAATTGTTCAGGCTAAGGTGTGAATGGTTAGCATCTGTTTAATTGTTCAGGCTAAGGTGTGAATGGTTAGCTAAGAGAAGTGACTAGAGGCTGAAGGGAAAGAAAGCAACCCTCCCCTTTTCCACTGAAAACGAAGACCACACTGCTACCGTTGCACTCAGACCCTTATGTTCTTGGCACCAGGGCCTGTGCCCAGAGTAACCAACGCCAGGGTTTCCCTCAGAGGAGAGCTTACTCTGGTGTGTGCCCAGCCGTCGGGAGGCATCGGCTCTATTTCGGGTGCTCACATAACCAGCATCCAGACCGAGACACCTAGAGACCCGGGAGCACTACGCACTAAGATTAACCCGAACAGCCCAGGTGGGCCGGCAGTGCTGCAGGCCCCCGGCCCCTCGGGAAGTTCTGCCTCCAGTCTGGTGTGGCAGCTTCTTGGAGGGGCACCTGGGTGGCTTGGTCAGTTAAGCGTTGACTTCAGCTCAGGTCACGATCTCATGGTCGTGCGTTCGGGCCCCGAGTCGGGCTCTGTGCTGACAGCTGACAGACGGCTTTGGATTGTGTCTCCTCCTCTCTGCCCCTCCCTCTGCTTTCTCGCTCTCTCAAAAACAAAACAGTGTTTAATAGAAAACTCCAGCTTTGCAAGGGTCTCTATCCGAATCACACATGAAACAGTTGGTGCCGAGCAACTGGACTTTTTTTTTTTAAGGTTCATGCAAAGGATCGTTTGACACCGTGTTTGACTGGATTCGCAAAGAGAGGAGCCCGCATGGAGCCGTGGCCGTGAGGTTCAGCACGTACTTCTTCCGCAACGGCTGGTACTGGCTGTACGAGAACCGCAACAACCGGACCCGCTACGGGGACCCGCTGCAGATCGCCAGCGGCTGGCGCGGGGTCCCGGCGCAAAGCATAGACGCTTTCGTCCACCTCTGGACGTGGAGGAGGGACGAACGGTATTTTTTTAAAGGTAGAGGCTCCCGGCTGGCTGTTCGGCATCACACAGGCGCGTGCGGACGAGGGCTCTGAGCCCCGGGCCGGGGTGCCTTCTGCTCCTGCTCTGGCAGTTGCTCCCCCGATTTGTCCGTTCCGCTGGAGCGTAAGCTCTGGGCGCACAGGGCCTGAAAGCACCGGGTGCATCGAGTGAACAAAAGAACGAGTGAGCCAGTGAGCGGCCAGCTGGGCCAGGAACGGGGGGTGGGGGGAGAGGTTGTGAGAGAGGAAGCAGAAGGCTTCAGAGTGAGTGAGTGAGGGGAAACCAGGTGGAGACAGCTGAGCCCGTGGGGGTGTGACAGGGCACCCACACGGGACGAGATTTGGGTGCAGACAGGCTCCGCCTGAGCCCCGAGGGCCTCGGCCACCAGGCGGCGAGGAGTCGGTGGTGGTTTCTGAGCCGGGGTCAGCATGTTGCTGGAAGGCAGGTGCCGAGCTGGGGGCCCCGGGCCGGCGGACGCGCAGACACGACAGGCCGGGGCCTCTGTGTCCGCGTCACGGCCGATGGCTGTCCTTGAAACCCAGGTGCCTGGAGTCTCAGCACAAACCGGATTCTGTGGTGGCTGCGTTTTCTTCCCCTTCCCGGAACTTCTGCCCTAGAGGCAAGCCGTGTGCCGAGTCCTGGTCCTCGGGCCCGCTGGTCTTACGGGCTCAGGAGTCAGAGGCAAGGGCCAGACCGAGGGGAAGCTGCGTGCGGTTCTGCCGGAGGAGAAACCAGCGAACGCGGCTGGTCTGAATCTCCTCTCCATCGCACAGAGTGGAGCTCAGTTACGTAAACGACGGCCCAGGGCAGCCTTTTCTAGGTCAGGTCTGGAAGCACATCTCAGGGTCTGGAGAAGTCCGGGCCAGAGCTGCGGCAGGCAACGAAACCTCTTCCTCAGCGTTAGGGCACCGCGGGGGCTGCCGGGACGGGGGCTTCCTTCTCGGAGCTGTAAGAACCTCTTAGGTTTAACTCGAGAATACTGTTAAGTTCAGACAGACATCCCAGTCAGCGTGGACTGCACCCCTGGCTGACAAACGTCACCGTTTTCTCTCCGCGGCAAGCCTTTCGGGACGGGGGTGGAAGCGGAGGCCGAGGGGGGCGGGAGCTCCCGGGGCGGCTGCTGCAGAACGGAGCCGCCTGTGGGTTGCGAGCCGTGAACGCAGAACCATCCAACTCCGTGGACTTATTCTCTCTGATGCTGACGACATGCTGGTGTTCGGGACAAGGGACTAGTAAGGGGGGTCCAGAACAGTCCTGTGCCGTTTCAGGGCATGAAATCAGCACTTGGCTCCTGACACAAAAACGGAGCAACATTACACGTTGTGCCTTCACAGGACAGTGGGTGCGGCCACTGGGGTGGAACTGGGTCCTCTCGGGCTGCGCCGGGTCCAAGCCGGGCCGTCCGTCTGGTTGGAGTGCTTCAGGTCTTCTCGGGGTCCCGCATTTGTATGACAGAGCTGGCGGTCACACTGCAGAATTCCAAAACCCTGAAAAAAAGATGGGGTGCCTGACCGGCTTGGTTGGTAGAGCATGTGACTCTTGTGATCTTGGGCTTGAAAGTTTGAGCCCCACACTGGTATCGAGATTGCTTAACAAATAAAATCGTAAAAAAACCACCACCACCCCAATCATAAGCATCATGATGGTTTTCTGCAAAAAGAGGGCTTATGTTTATTATGGTGGGAAAATGATTCAGGGCCCCCCATGGGTCTCTAACATGAGATCATGAGATTACGTAGGAAGCGGGGGCGGGGGGGGTGCTTATGTGAAGACGAGCCTCTGATCTGTCATTTCGTTTTTGCCTTGGGCGAGCACCCATGGGCTCGAGTGCCCTGCAAAAGGCAACCAACGTTTTAATAGTGGCCATGATTGCCGGAACCGATCTAGAAGGAATTCTAGACCTGGGGAATCATGCATTCGAGTGGAGGCTTCGCGCAGACGCTGAGGTCCTGCTGTGTCCTGGGGTCATGGCGACACGTCATCGCTGGCTGAGAGCTAGACAGAAAGCGGCCCTCGTGGTGGCTGTCTATAATTAAACGGTAATAAACCACAGAAGCACGTTTTGTTTGGCTCTCAGGAAATCAGTACTGGAGATACGACGGTGACAAGGATCAGGCCTGCACAGAAGACGAACAGGGGAGAAGCTACCCCAGACGGATTTCGGAAGGCTTTCCCGGCATCCCAAGCCCCCTGGACACTGCCTTCTATGACCGAAGGAAGCAGTTAATTTACTTCTTCAAAGAGTCCCTCGTAAGTAGGCAGCTTTCCCGCGTGGCATGGCTTCTGTCGGCCCCCGCGGAAGCCTGTCAGAGGACTAAGTTGTCAGTTACAAGTTGTTCCCGGTTGCCTCAGCCCCGTAGGACCATGGCAGATCCCATCATGTGGAAAATTAGGAAATTCAAGCCTAGAGACTGGTACAAAGCCCAGATTGACAGATCTCATGCCTATAAATTAAAAATCACGGATTTTCAGAAATGCCGGTCTGTCTTCCTTGCTTTGCAGGTGTTCGCATTTGATGTCAACAGAAACCAAGTGCTGGCTTCTTACCCGAGGAAGATTACAGAAGTGTTTCCGGCTGCGGAGCCACACAACCATCCTTTCAGAAACATAGACTCAGCCTATTACTCCTACGCGCACAGCTCCATTTTCTTGCTCAAAGGCAACGCGTACTGGAAAGTGGTTGGTGACAAGGACAGACGGCAGCGACCCTGGCTTCCTCCCAATGGCTTATTTCCAAAGCAGTCCGTCGCAGAGATGTGGCCTGACATCTGTGACGTCCATGCCTCCGCCCTGGACACGTAAGGAGAAAAAAGGGAGTCCTCATCCCAGCGGGAGTTGGGGGTTTTACAGAGAAAGTAACCCAGGTTCTCAGTAACGGAAGCGAACAGGGCTAAAACCCAATGGGAAAGGCCATTACCCGAACTTTTAAAATATTTGTTTTAAAAGTCTGTTTCTCAGGCAAAAAATTTTTACCGATTTTATGAAATTTTTAGGAACAGTTAAAAACAAAGAAAAAGAATCCCGAGGAATCCGTGTCCTTCCACAACCCGCCGCCCCCGTACGCTGATCGCATGGCGGGACGGGCACTCGGCAGCGGCCCGAGGCCCTGGTCACGGAAGGGACCCGGCCCCCCGGGCCCAGAAGCGGGGTTGCCGCCCTTAGGCGTCGGGGACCCGGTGGAAAACGCCCGCGTTTCAGATTAACCACACTCCACGCTTGCTGTCGTGATCGTCTGCACTCTTCTCCCGGATGGTGGACACAAGGTTTCCCCAAACGCTTCTCTCCCTCTTCACGGCCCCATCCGGGTGCCAAGCTCTACACATTTCTAGGCGAAGAAACAAGTTCACGGTTGGGTCCCGCCCAGGGTCACCGCAGCGGCTGCTGGCGACCCTCGCCTGCCTCCAGGCCTGGGCCCTGGCACCTTCTCTCCATCCCTGCACGGAAATTAGCTGAAAAGCCAGTCGTCTCGGTGACCAGGCCACAGGTAGCATCGTTCTGCTCAAGGAACAGCCGAAGCTCAAGCACTTTAAGCACTCATTTGAAAGCAGCAACTTACAAACCATCGCAGACTTTTATTCCGTCCCTGTAGGGAGTGTTCGTGTTCTTGCTTCAACAAGAGAAGACCGCCAGAATTGGGATCTTCTTGCTCAAAAACAAATATCCCTCGACTCAAAGGCTGTTCAGCCGAGGAGAGGCCAGAAGACGAGGCCAGGGCAGCATCCCTGGCGCCAGCTGACTTCAAAACGAGATCTTCTTAGTGGAAGCGAGCGGCTGGACGAGTGAAGGGGCGCAGAGGGACAGCCGTCCTGACGGGCTCCCGCTTCACGACTCAGAACTTGAAATGCCTCAGGGGGTTTGAGAATGGACCAAACGTGTCCCAAGGAAATGCAAACCAGAGACGTGGACAAAGGACAGGGCCAGCAACTGTCCTGTCACGCTATGACAGGGGTCATCAACTCACAGCCCAGGAAAACACCTGAACAGCTCGGAGCCTGAGAAAGCACTTTGTAAAGATTCCGCTTGATTCCAGACAACCGGCAGGTGGGTTCAGACTCCTCCGGAGGGCGCGGCCGCTGGGGGGAGGGGCTGCCGGCCAAGGCGCTCAAGGTGGGGGGAGCCGGCAGCCTGCACTGGGGGGGGGGGGGGGGGGGGGGGGGGGGGGGCTCCTGTCTTCAAGTCCCAGCGTCCACGCGACAGGAGAGTGCGTGCCCAGTTGAAGCGGACGCTGCGGGCAGGACAGGGGGGCAGCGCGGCGGGATGGCAAGCAGGACACGTGTGCACTAGGACGCAGGCCACGCGGGACGGCGGCAAGCAGCATCATGTCCCTGTGACGACGCAGTGAATGGCAGAAATTTTCAGTGTTTTAATCTTTACTTCATGAGATTAATTAAACCCAAATTGGATTTATCAATCAAAACTCAAAAGTGCAGAATGTGAAATTCAGGAAAAACAAGACATTTTAAATAAATAATTTATTTATTCAAAATAGTTTTCTTACCTTATTCACAGTTTCCAGTTACAGTGAAGGAAGGGGGAGCAGTGCCTGTCCTTGATCGGCTGTCCAGCCCGCCGGAGAGCAGCGGCGGCCCTCAGCGCGCCCCAAGCACCCCACCGCAGAGCCCCGCGCGCCCCGGGGGGCGGGGGGCCGCCTTCCGAGCGATCGAGAAGCACTGTAGACGCGGAAGCTTCTCCAACCCGCCTGAACCACTAGGTGAAGTCCCCTGACCAAAGTAGCATCATCTAAAACAGTTCTACCTTAACCCCATGGAGCCTATCGGACCTGAAACCTGTTTACGAGCTTATGTGCGTCACAGCAGCGCGGGGACGCCAGGTCCACACACGTCTCCGAGAAGCCACGCGGGGGGCCTCGGGCCGACTCTGACTTCACTTCAGATGAAGCGAAGAACGCCCCCACGACACGCCGTCTGGGGAGAGAGCTGTTTCCACTGCTGTGCCTGTTCCAGTGGCCACTTCCCTCCTTTTAATGACACGAAGCACCGAATGGACATGCCAGTCCCGAGGGCAGAAGGCACTGACAGTGTCGCCGTGCACGGAGCCTGAGGCCCGAGTCACTGGCCGCTGCCGCGAGCAAGCTGGTCCAGCAAGTGGACGAGGACGTCGATTCTCTCCAGGAGAGTGGCGCTCCTGTTGGCGGTGGCTCTCAGGAGCTGGGAGTAAATCTGCTTGTTGGCTTTGAGCCCCACGTCTTCTTCCGTATTACTGCTGCGTTAACACAAAAAACGGAAGTTCACGGTCAGGTCCACCGACAACTCAGACCGAAACCCCCACAATGAAGAGTAATAAACAGCCCGTCCCCGCTCCCGGGGAAGCAGGTGTCCTGTCACTGCCTGGTCCGTACTTACCTTCTCGCGTCCACTGTTCAAAGGCCTGCTTTTAGGCATTTACTTCAATACAAGTCAATCAAAACCAAGGCTCACTCTCTGGACAAGTATCCGCGTGCCCGCGTGCGCCAGGGAACCGCTCATGGCGGGCACCAGGCACACGGAGCAGAGTCCCTGCCCTCGCGGCGCCTGTGCTCCACGGAGGGAGCAGCGGGGAGGAGGCGTGCCCCGAGCAGGACACAGCGGTGAAGAAGCGCCGGCGCAGACAGCCCGGGGCCCGCGGGGCCGCCGGCCTTCCCGCCCCCTCTGCGGCCCGATGCCCGCACGCCTGCTCAGAGCCCGAGCACCTCCGAGGCGGCTGTGGGAGGTTCTCCCTGTGGCCAGAACCTCGAGGGACTGACGCCGGGGCCCCAGGCTGGGGAGCCCCCCCGCCTGACTGGAGGTGACGCGTCAGCGCGGCCTCGTGTGACAAGCGTCACCGCGGGTGCAGGGCTCGAGACACACGCTGCTGACAAACTGTCCCAACGAAAACCTGAGTTGTTTGTCCCAAAAATGTCTCCTCCAGGTCAGACCACTGGATATTTAGTTTTTAGTCGAAAAGACTACTAATTACGTGGCAGTTCATTTCTAGCATCCATTATTTTTCCTTTTTTAAACGAGTCCAGACAAACGCTATGCTCTTTCCCCGCACTGTTGCCCCAGTGCCCGTCTGGTGGCCGGAGCAAACCCGCAGCCCAGAACCTCGCTCCTGCACGCCGAGGCTCAGGCTGCGGGCCGCCGCCTCCCCGGGGCTGCACCTGCTCCTCCTCACGAGGCCCCCGCTGTCCACACCGGGGCTGAGCACGGGCCAGGCTGGAGACCGCGTGGGCTCCGCATAACCTTCTGGAGAGACCCGCTCCTCTCCCCCTCAGTCCTACTTCTTTCATTGGGCAAATCTCTCCTCCCCTCAAAACCACCCCTGGCACAGTGCCAGTGACTGTTCAAGATGCAGTCACCGTTGACAGTTTGGGCCTAAGATGCTTGTTTTAATTCTGGGCTGGGGCTGACATTTGTAAAACCTCTGATCTTATAATAAATGTAAACTCCTTTCCGACAAATAAAGGCAACAGGACTTAATAATCAGAACGAGTGCTCCACAAAGTAATTCTTCAAGGACAATGATGCCACACTTCAGCTGGAGGCCCAATGATACCAGATGGCTGCTAGGGTCAGACATTTAAAACCCTCTGAGATCTGTTGTGATCATAATTCTGAATCTTAAATCTTCATCTTCCAATTTCCACCAGTGATTCCCATCCTTAATCTACTCTCACCAACAGTCTCAGTGAACCACGAACTCAGCAAGAAGGGTTCCAACATTTCACAGGCTTATCTTTCTTCCAAAGGCAACTAACAGCTCTTTACTTTCCTTTTGTAATAATGTTAACCAAACACGCGCGCACACGCACGTACATACACACATATGTGGCCCATTTTTAAAAAAAAGTTTTTGTTCGTTTATTCACTTTGAGACACAGTATATGCATACGTGGGAGGAGGGGTAGGGCAGAGAGAGAATCCTGAGCAGGCGCTTCACTATCAGCAGAGCCCGATGCAGAGCTCGAACCCATGGACTGCAAGACCATGACCTGAGCTGAAACCAAGAACCAGACGCTTAACTGACTGGGCCACCCAGGTGCCCCTAATCTTAATGAAATATTAGAAGTACATAGCTGGCCAGAACAGTCCACAAATCTGCCCCGTGGTCAAGAGCGTCCCAAACCCTGAGACTACTTTTATATTTTTCATAGTTTTATATTCTCGGAAACCCCAAAGCCATCAAAAAAGGGCAAGAGGCTCCCATCTGCTAAAGCAAGGAGGCTCAGAGCCTGGAGCCTGCTTCCGATTCTGTGTCTCCTCTTTCTCTGCCCCACTCCTGCTCACACAAAACTCACTCTCTCAAACATTTAAAAAAAAAAAAAAAAGGCATTTCTAGCAGGTATTTCCTTTCTTTTAAAGTCTAGCTCTGACCTCCCTTTGCTCCCGACAGACGCGCGCACGGACGCGTGGGAGACGGCGGGGCCGGGCATGCACCTCCCTCTCCACCACAGAGTCACAGCGTCCTGTGCGGATCAGCGACACGCCAGACACACACTCACTGACACAAGAACCAGCTTCTCTGTTTTGAAGCCTATCGGTATATTAACTGTATGAACACAAATATCACATTTAACAGTCTTTTAATAAACTTTGAAAAATTAACACAAATTAGCTAAAAAGGACTTTATACATCCTGCATAAAAACTAAGTTTTTTTTGACAGGATATTAACCACCTGAGAAAACAGGTGAGCAGACCTTCCATTAAAATGGCACTACTCAGGCCACGCACAGGACAGTTATGTTTATAAGAAATACTATAGGACTGAACTATCACCTGTTAGCCAATCACTCAAACCATCAATTTGTGAGAAGCCGCGAACAGCTGTTTCTCACATGTCATGTGTGGACATCGCCACCTTGTGGAAACCAACCCAACATTTAAAAATTTACCCATGGCGATTACACAGGAAACGCTCTTTTTCAGCTCTTTTTCAACCGTGTGCCTTCGGGTCTGCGGGCGGCTGCCCCAACAAGGGCCCCGCCGAGTGCCGGGGACAAGGCGGGGACGTGCACCTGACACCAGGGCTCCTCCCCACAGAAGCTCTCCTTAAGGCCGCAGAGAATTATTTGAAAGCCTCTACTGGAGAGGTTCCTGCTCAGAATGGAGGGAGCCAGGGTGTCC
>NC_043701.1:180405341-180491166 GCF_006229205.1 Suricata suricatta | reverse complement strand
GGGGGGGGGGGGGGGGGGGGGGGGGGGGGGGGGGGGGGGGGGGGGGCACCTGAAGGCCTTCGCACAACAGGTGAGGCAGCAGCCTATCTGCGAAGCTGCTCCTGATTAAGGATGGAAACCCGAGGTCAACAGCCAAAACGTTTAACAAGTAGTATAAATAACAGCGAAATAAAACGCCACCACAGAAAAGGTTCAATTAACTTGAGAAGGCAGGAAAGACAGGCAAAACAGCTAGCAAGATGACAGATTTCATCTGACCAGAGCAAAGTCACATTAAATGTGAACGGTCTGAGGACACCAATTATAAGTTTGTTTTAAAAAAAGTAAGACCCAATTATATGTTATTTATAGACTCTCACTTTTACTAGACACGGCACAGCTAGGTTGAAAGCCGAAGACATTAACCAGAGGAAAGCCGAATAGTTATACTAACATCAAAAGTATAACTAACATCAAAATAATAATAGTGTACTAACATCAAAAGTGGGTGTCCCCCCGTGATAAGAGGGTCACTTCTCTGAAACACAACAATCCTGTGGATACATCTAAATGCGTCCACATCGAAACACAGGAAACAAAGCCGATGGGACCACAGGAAACACAGAAGAATCCACAACCGTAGCTGGAGAAGCCCACTCCTCTCATAGAGCAACCTAACTGACGTTTCCAGGACATTCTACCCAAGACGGCAGGATGCGCCTGTACTTCAAAGGCACACGGAAGGACAAACCACAGTCCAGGTCACAACACAAATGGGAACAAATGTGAAAGAAATCACACAAAGTTATGGTCTCAGCACATAGCGGAATTACTAGTAATCAGTAATAGAGATGACCCAGGACATCCCAATACTTAGAAACTAAGCAGCATGTTTCTAATAACACAAAGTTTCAGAGGATATCAAAAATTAGTTTAAACTGAAAAAAACCAACAACCCTGTAACACACTTGTGAGATGTAACAAAAGCAGTGTGAAATTTACAGTAAATACTTACATTTAAAAACAAAAAGGGTCTCAAGTCTGTAATCTAAGCTTCCACTTTAAGAAACCAGTAAAAGAGCAAATTAAACCCCAAATAAGCAGAAAGAAGGGAATATAGATAAATGTATAATGTATAAATTAATGACACTGAAAACAGATAAACAATGGGCAGGGGGGAGCAATCAAACCAAGCTAGTTCTTTGAAAAGATCAATAAAACTGATGAATTCCCAACTGGACTAACCAAGCGGGGAGAAAAAGAAAGCCGACGTTGCAGCGCCAGGAAGTAAGTCAAGGCCGCCACCTCCAACACCCTTAGACGCGAGCGGGGTCAGAAGGGAACACTGTGAACCACACATCTGACAAGAGATCAAACAGACTTTCGTTCACTCATGGAAAATTTCATCTATGAAAAGCAGCTAAACTCTTCGTGAAAACTTTTCAACAAAGCCAACTCTAGGTTAGGTTTGTTTCACCGGTAAGTTCTAACAAAGCTTGAGGGAAGAAAGAGGAATTCCCCACTTCTGAAAACCAGCCAGGAAACACGGGCACACGGTGAGAGGGAGGCCAGCTCACTCTGCTCCCAAAAGCAGACAAAACCAGTAGAGGAGAGCACCGCCCCCTCAGACCCTACAGACACACAGACACAGGGAAAGGAGGACGCGGAGCTGCTGAACACTGACAAAGCCCCTAAGCGAGCCCACCACGTTCAGACTAAGGAAGGAAACAATGTGGTCATTTCAATGCATACACCAGAGGCACCTGGCAAAAATTCAACGTCCACTAAGGATAAAACTCAGGAATAGAAGAGAACACTCTCAACGAACTTACAAAATTGTGAGATCATGACCTGAGCCAAAATCAAGAGGAAGACGCTTAAAGACTGAACCTCCCAGGTGCCCCAGAACACTCTCAACTTAGTTAAGAGCATTCATAAAGAACCCGCAGCCGGTGCTTCGCTTAGTGGTAAAAGAGAGCACGCTTTCTCCGCGACGGCCTGAGGGATTGGGCAGAGTAGGCACTGACCACAAGGAGGCGGCAAGAGGGACAGGGTGGTCCCAACTCGTGATTTTGGCAGGAGACACACGTGTTTGTCACAGTCTGAAAAACTGTATGCCACCAAAAGTAAACTTTACTACATATAAATTAAAACAAAGAGAGACAAAAACTGCCTGTCCCTGAAGATTATAAACTGATAAAATACGCACGGGAGGACCGACGATGATCGAGGTGTTAAGAGGATTTCCCCCCTCATTTTCCGAATTCTGTAATGTGGCCAGATTGTACTTCTACTTTAACAGGAAAGACGTATTACCTTCCCGATCTAGACTCCGAGTGAAATAGTGCCCCGTAAGAACCCTGGTAGAGCGACACAACCGTACGAGCCGACACAGGGGCAGAGGGACACCTGCGCGGAGGTGCGCACGCTCCCCAGGAAGCTCTCGGGCTTTGCGGAGACCCTGGCACCCCGTCCTCTACCCCTTCTGTGAGGGAGGGCATTTGCTGCTGGGCGGCCTCTAGTCCTGACTTCCCGTTTAAAGACAGTGCGCAGAGGGGTTTCTAGAAACAGTCTTCATTCCAGGGTCACCCATCTCTCTCAGGGCAAATACTAAAACCAATAGGATATTTACACTTAGGAAGCAAGACAGGTGTCTGTAGTTGCAGTATGTAATGGGCACACAGAGAGGAGTCTCATCTGATTTGACAAGTCAGAGCCCCACTTAAGTCCCTGGTCACGCACACACAAGACAAGGACAAGAACGGACACAACCTATCCTCTCCCCGGGGTCGGGAGAAATCACCTCTCCACAAGTAAGTGCTAGAGAAGAGATTTCCACAAAGAACACAGGGATTTACCTCGCTTTCTTCTTAGCGGAAGACAGCAGTTTGATGGACTGAAGGAGAAGGAATGAGAGCCGAGATTCAAATATGCTGAGGAGCTTGATCACTTCTTCCCGACTGAGTCCGGGCGAGGAGTCCGCAGCCGGGGCGCCCTCTTCGCTCTTCGGCTACAAACGGCAGAAAGTTACTTCGCCGAAGCTACGGGGCAGGTACAGCCCCCCACTCAGGTGACGGGGCTGCAGAGATGCCCACCCAGTCAACGTTTTAGGCAAACACACAACAACGGAAAGGAAGTCTGCGGTCACTCTCCCCCCAGGGCAGCCTGTTGGTGGCAGAGGCGGACGAGCCCCTCATCCTGGACATCGGCTGACGACTAAAAGCCGAGAAAAACGTCTCACGCCTAACGGGCACTTGGGTCGACATCAACCCTGAATGGAACCTCCTACTTTCCAACAGTGCACCTGACAGAGCCGAGGCGAACGGGCACCCCCCGGGGTTTGCCAGGGCGGCCTGGGACGGGGACTCGGGGACCTCTTGGCCACGGCAGACAGTAGCGTGAATGCTGGAGGGCCAGGCTGACCAGAGCAGCTTTCCAAGGAGCCTGCGTAAGCCACTCATCACTCAACTGCTTCCCGGAAGTTTAACGGGAACCGTGAAAGAGCTACGTGCCTCCTTCTTCCTTAACAGCAGACAGAACGGGGCGCCCCAGCAGCTCAGTCGGTTAAGTGTTGGACACCTGACTTCGGCTCGCATGATCTCACGGTTCAGGAGTTCGAGCACCACCATTGGGATGCTCTGGGTTCTCTTTCTCCCTGCCCCTCCCGCACTTACTCTCACTCTCACAATAAACTTTAATTTTTTTTTTTTTTGAGAGACAGAGAGAGACAGTATGAGTAGGGGAGGGTCAGAGAGAGAGGGAGATGCATAATCTGAAGCAGGCTCCAGGCTCTGAGCTGTCAGCAAAGAGCTTGATGCGGGGCTTGAACCCATGAACTGGGAGATCATGACCTGAGCTGAAGCCAGATGCTTAACCAACTGAGCCACCCAGGTGCCCCTCAAAATAAACTTTAACAACAACAATAACAACAAAAACAAACCCGGTAACTTCCTTTAAAAAAAAAAAAAGACAAAACCAGAACAATGACAAAAAAGACACAACCACCACCACCACCACCCAGAAAAGGAAAACACAACAGAGATGTTAGACGATCAGAGCCTTACTCAGGTCTATGTGGTTAGAGAAACAAATGTTTAATATAAAAGCTATAGTTCCAACTTAAAACAGTTCAATAATTCCACCAAGAAAATATAATACATCGCTGTTCATGTGATTTTACGCAAGGCACATGCACGTGTGTGTCTGCATAAACATAAACACACACAACACCCCCCCCGCCCCCGCCCGCCCCTATACACGTCCCCGTTTAGCTGCAGACACACACAAACCGAAGACGATTAGTTCTCCATTCACCTGGTCAAACTCCTCGGCCAGCTCCTTTCTGATGAGCTGGAAGGCGTGTTTGGCTCTCACCATTATGTCCAGAGCCCCCGACAGGGTTTTCAGTTTGCCGACACTGCTGTTCTGACCTAGAGTGCGAGGCACAGAGCGACCGTTCCTTTAACTATCACTCGAGAAACCATTCCAAGGCCAGTGCATCAGTGAGCACCGATTTTCAAATGCTGTAAAGGTAGCTCGTGAGAATCTCAACAGATTTTCTAAAATCCAACTTCTGGTAAGTATCCCGGGACAAAGCAAAAATAACGGCCGCCCTGCTGCAGCGCTTGGTCCTGCCAGGGTGGTGGCCCGGCCCGCCCGGAGACGACCTGAGCGTCCGGGCAAAGACACCAGCTGGGAGCAAGCGCTTATGCTGCTTTTCTTGGGAACTCAACTTTTAAAGGAAAATTAACCACACTTATCTCAGCAACTTTGTTCCCAGTGTCTCCTTTTTATGAAAATGCTGCCTGCTCTCTTGAAGGAATTCAAACACGGCAGAAAACGGGAAGATGTAAATGAAGAAAGGACACCCAAAACGCACCCCGAAATTAATCCTGCCGCCTAGTACACACTGGCAAGAAGTCTACAGGAGTACTTTCAGTAAACAGTATTAAAAAAATGTTTTTAATGTTTATTCATTTTTGAGAGACAGAGCATGAGTGGGGGAGGGTCAGAGAGAGAGGGAGACACAGAATCAGAAGCAGGCTCCAGGCTCTGAGCTGTCGGTGCAGAGCCTGATGCGGGGCTTGAACCCACGAACCATGAGATCATGACCTGAGCGGAAGTCAGAAGCTCAACAGACAGAGCCACCCAGGCGCCCCTAAGCAGTATTTTTAGAAATAGCTTTGAATAGGCCACACATTTGCAGATGTACCAAGTCCAAATCTGTGCCCAGGGAGAGCCTCCCTCCCGGCTGCCCATGCCCGGTCCCGAGCCAGCACTGGACTCGGTTGTGCGCCCTTCCGGGGACACTGTGCTGGAAGAGTCCTCCCCGCAGCGAAGGAGTACATTTGTTTTAATTTTATAGAAGAAAACACCCAAGAAATAAAACCAAATGAGCAGCCATACTTCTAAGAAATGCTAGTCTGTTTACCGCACAAGAGCCAGGCCTCCAAGGACCCCTGTGTGCACGGGAGCAGGTGGGCGCTGAGGAAGAGACGCAGGAAAACACCCCGGGGGCAGCGGCTGGCTCCCCGCCGTGGCTGAGCCCACACTCGTCCGGACCTCCCTTCCCAGGGGCCTGCAGTTGTGGTGCCCGTGCCCACGGCCGCGTGAGCCCTGTTCTCCCTAGGCTGTCCGTGAGGACTTAATCTCGATGGTCTCAACGGACGGACTTGTCCCATTTTCTCAAATAAGCGAGCGTGGACTATATTTCAATGTTTCTATGAAATAAATAGGTCCCTGAATGTAATCTAATCCATTTCCTAAGCTTCAGAAAGGGCAGAGACTTCTCCGGGCCTCCCCAAAGTCGCTGACTATGGGCGAATTAACACAAGAACACACTGTCCACGAGCAGGAAGGCGTCCGGGCCTGCCCCACCCCGCGCCCCGCGCTCACCGGCCATCTGGAACTCCGCGAGCGCCACTCTCTCCAGCTGCACGCGCAGCAGCTCGCAGGGGGCACCCCTCAGAAGCTGGAAGAGCTTGCCGGCCTTGCTGTAATGAAGCTCCGCCAGCACCCGGTGCTGCTTCCGGAGATGCTCGTCACCGACCTGGGGGCAGCGGTGAGACAGCAAGTCCTGACGCTGGGGTCTGACAGGACCGCTTAACTACGTCTCTGACTGGATCGCTACACGTCCTTTAGTGTTGTTTTTCTAGAAGTCTTCAACAGGGTTAGCTCTTACATTTAGGTGTTTAATCCACTTTTGGTTAATTTTTGTATATGATGCGAGGGAGGAGTCCCAGTTCATTCTCCTGCACGGGACATCCAGCTGGCCTGGCGCCGTGCGTGGAAAAGAAAATTCTTTCCCCACGGCGTGGTCTTGGACCGCTAAGGCTTGCTTCTGCCTTGGGGATATTGGGCCACCCGAACTCTGGTGAGGACCCCCCAGGACAAGGACCAGAGAGTCCAGGGGCAGCGTAAGGCAAAAAGAAATCCTCGGTGGTTAAGCTGGACCTCGGAGGACGGACAATATTCTCAGGATGAGGGCACCCAGAAGGTCGCCTCTACCCAAGGGCCCGCCAGATAAATGACCCTGGTCCTGAGCTAGAAAGAAAGAAAAGGAAGAAAGAAAACCCAGGACAGCGGTCACCCTGGGTGCATACGGACAGATGGGGTCTAATTTGGCAAACTAACACCCACTCACTTTATAGTCCAGAAAAAAATACACCGCAGGCGAGAGAGGAAAAATTACCTGCACCCCGAAGTTTTTTAAAGCAGCTAACAGAGTAGACGGCCCACATCCCGAGGTGGAAGAGCAACACCCAGAGCCCTTCCCGGCGGACTCGGCACTGAGGCTGGAGGGGCAGTACCTGGTTCCTCAGACAGCTGTGGTACATGGACGCCAGCCTGTGATGGATGGCGGCCGCGCGATACTGGCACAGAGGCTGGCGAGCGGACACGGAGTCCACGTCACAGTGTTTCAGGGACTTCATCATCGCCTCACTCACTTCTTTCTCAATCTGTTTTTTTTTTAAAGGGGGAGAAGAAAAAAACGACAAGCCTATAATCTTAAGTATTTAAATACTGCTTGTTAAGGAAAATATGCTCAATAAGCCACTAAAGGCTTAACGCTGAAGCCTTCCTCCACGGCCAGCACACATTACCTGCTCCTGAGCTTTTCTAGACAACGGAGCGTAATCCTGCTGCAGCGTCGCCATGGTGAAATACGTCGTGGACAGTTCCCAATTCACTGAATCCCAAACAGCTGGGTGGATGTCTCGCGTTCCCAGGGACCTTAGCGCTTTCAGATAGTAATCCACAGCCTGTGAGGAGGGAAAGACGGTCCTCACGCAGTTTAAATCTGTGCCAACAGCATATTAAAATCAAACACCCTTCAAAATCACCCAGATGTTGATTTGATTTGGGGACAATTTATAGAAGGGCAATATTACGAAAGGAAAACATGATCTATGAAACTGTTTCAAGGAAGAAAAGCTACTTAAAGTGGCTGGCCACACGCCCCCCACATTTCCATGGCAAGTCCATCATAAGGCTTAGTGCTTTCTGATATGCATGAGGATGCATTTTCTTCCTTTGGTTTTTCTTTTTTATAATTTTTTTTTAAAGTTTATTTATTTCTCAGAGGAAGAGAGAGAGAAAGAGAGAGAGAGACAGTATGAGTGGGGGAGAGGCAGAAAGGGAGACACAGAATCCGAAGCAGACTCCAGGCTCTGAGCTGCCAGCACTGAGCCCGATGTGGGGCTCCAACTCCCAAACCAAGAGATCAGAACCCCAGCTGAAGTTGGGATGCTCAACCAACTGAGCCACCCAGGTGCCCATGGTTTTTCTCCTTCTTAAATGAAAATTCGTTTGTATAACTAGTAAACTAGAAAAAAATAACTAGACGAGTCCATCGATGCTGATCCAACCGGAAAAAGAAGTATCCCCCCCCCACTCCCTCACCGCCTGAAAGGTATGGTCATTACATTTAAGCAAATAAAAATCACATTTTAATTCCATCACCCAGCAATAATTTCTACATTTCTTGTAACTATCAACCTTTATCTGTGCATCTGTAAAATGGAAGAAAAACTGAAACAAGGTCACTTGCACTTGACAACGCCCCGTGAACTTCACTAGCGGCCCCGAGGGCTCTGAAGCACCTGCTACAGGAACCACCCCGTCCTTCCCCTCCCCTACACTGGAGGTTCCCACACGCCCCAAAATATGGGTAACTTAATAGACAAAAGAAACTCAATTTTTTTATCTCATAAAAATTTAAAATGTGAAATTTCTTGTATTTTAACCACTTTTTTTTTTTAACGTGTATCAATTTTTTGTTCAAGATCATTTGCCTTTTTTCCCCCCTATTGGGGCAGTTTTTTATTTTATCCTTGAAGCACCAGAACCAACGTGGGGCTTGAGCTCACAGCCCCGACACCAAGAGCTAGCTGTGTGCTTCACCGCCTCGGCCAGCCAGGCACCCCTACTTCCAACGGTTCTTCACTCTTCTTCACGTACAAAGGATCTGCTGTCATGTTTCCGCTAGGCTGAGGTGTGCTTTCCAACCTTGCGTCCTGTTAGGCACTTAAAAACCATTCCTTCCACACACTCACACGTGTCCCTTCCTGCTGATTGCGTCGCGGCTCGGCACGCGGGCTCTCCCTCCGTCTCCTCCTGGCACCTCCCGTTTCCCGAGCCGCCAGCCTGTCCCCCGCCCGCCACCTGAGGCCTTCTCGGGTTACGCCAACACGACCCACGGGTCACCTCGCAACACGCCCGCTCCGACACGGCTTCTCGGCGTTCCGGGCCGGCCTCTGAGTGTCCTCCTAAGTCCGCACGCGCCGCCACCACGGCTCTCAGCCTTACGGGACTTGCCTGGAGCCGGGGCAGCGGCGAGTGCGGATCCGCTGGAAGAGGCTGCGGCGGCGCGTGAGCACGTTACCTTGTTATAATACAAGCCCTCCTCCGGCGAGAACTCCCGCTTGAACTCGTCGCCGGCGCCGCAGTGCGCCTGCGCGCAGATCCGCATGAGCCTCCCCGTGTTGCACAGCAGAAGCGCCGCGTTGGTAGCGTCGTCGATGGACTCGAAGTTGTGAATTCCTTTTTCAAAACATGAAAAGCTTTTTTTCCACAGCTGTTGCTCCGCAGTAGACACGCTCTTGCTCACTTCACACAAAAAGGAAAGAAAGCAGATGTCAGTGTAAACCCGGGTGTCCCAGGGAAGGAGGAGGGGAGGAGGGGACGTGACGGCCAAGGAAGCGGCCATGTGGGGTCACCGCAGTGAAGTGCTGTCATCGTCCCCACTCGCCTCAAATTCACAGTGAGGCCCTACAAGCATCGTGACTATATTGGGAGACGGGGCCTTTCAAGAGGCAAGTTCAGTTCAAGGAGGAGAGGATGGGCCCTAGGCCAACATGACTGGGGGTCCTCGAAGAGACACGAGGGCTTGCAAGGAGAGAAGTCCAGCTAGGGACACGGAGAGAAGGCGGCCATCTCCAAGCCCAGAGAGTAGCCTCAGAAAAACCCAACCTTGCTGGCACCTCGATAATGAACTTCCAGCTTCCAGCTTGTGAGAAATACAGTTTCTGCTGTTTAGGCCACCCACTCTGGGTTATTCTGTTACGGCAGGCTGCGCAGACTCATACAATACGCAAACGTGGCCCTCTTTCACTATTAACTAATACTCAAACAAGCCAGTAAAATCATCTAGGAAAGCACTGTCTTATAGATTCAAAGCACATGGTCCATGGAATCGGAAGAGGCGGAATCTGCGTGTCTCCTGGGTTTCGGACTACTGCGCTTCACCGACTTCACCAACTTCTTCCTCCAGATGCGCCTTAATCGCACAGGTTCTGGGGTGTCTGGGTGGCTCAGTTGGTTAAGCTTCTGGCTTTGCCTCAGGTGGTGATCTCATGGTTTGTGAGTTCGAGACTCATACTGGGCTCTGTGCTGGCAGCTCAGAACCCGGAGCCTGCTTCAGGTTCTGTGTCTCCCCCTCTCTCTGCCCCCGCACAATCATACTCTGTCTCCGTCTCACAGTAATTAATAAAAACCTTAAAAGTTTTTTAAAAAGCACAGGTTCTTCTTTCTCAATAAAAAAATATACATATGTGGTGTGGAGTGGCTCGATCAGTTAAGTGTCCAACTATTTTTTTTAATGTTTACCTTCTCATTGAGAGACAAAGACAAAGCGAGCAGGGGAGGGGCAGAGAGAGAGAGGGAGACAGAACCCCAGACAGGCTCCAGGCTCCGAGCTGTCAGCCCAGAGCCCAATGCGGGGCTTGAATCCACAGACTGTGGGATAATGACCTGAGCTGAAGTCAGACACTCAACTGACTGAGCCCCCCGGGCACCCCAAGTGTCCGACTGGTTAATTTCAGTTCCGGTCATGATCTCACGGCTCGTGGGATGAGCCCCGTGTCGGGCTCTGTGGGGAGCTTGAGTAGGATTCTCCTTCCCTTTCTCTTTGCCCCTCTCCCTGCTTGCTCTTTCTCAAAAGAAATAAAATTTGAAAAATATATAATAACTCTTTCTTTTTAATTTTTTAAAGTTTTTTTTGAAAGCACAAGTAGGGGGAGGGACAGTGAGAGGGAAGCCCAAGCAGGTTCTGTGCTAACAGTGACGCAGGGCTCTGTCTCACAAACCAGGAGATCACGACCTGACCCGAAATCGAGCTGGGACGCTTAACCTGCTGGGCCACCCAAACATCTCAGTAACTGAACATTTTGAAAGCACGGACTCTCTATATCCCGAGTGCCACGGTCCACACGCGCACACACACACACTTAAAGATCACCTGTCGTCCTCATTTCCCCCAGCCCTCCGCCTCCTCGCACTGGTCCAATCTTCACATTTCCATCCTTCTCACGGCTCCAACTGCTCCCCCTCCCCCCATCATTTAGGCGATTTCCCGACCTACATCTTGCTAACCCAAACAGCCCTAAGACCAGGTTTCCCACCAACAACTGAGCTAGACCTTCCGCTCACACGGCCCCTGGGATCTCAAGCCTGACACGGGCCAGCCGAACCCACTCCCCTCGGCCTGAGTCACACGAGGCCACGCGCCCTTACCCCCACCCTCCACAGGGCCGTGCATCCCTGGCTCCTTGTCAAGGCTGCCTACTCAGTGGGGCCAGCACCCCTACCTGCCCGCGGACACCCTATCACGTACCCATCTGCTCAAACCACACCTTCTTCCCCAAAAGCCCTCCAAGAACCCCAAACCTTCAGTGAAGCTCTCTCCCCACTCTTCCAGCCTGCATCTGTGCTTCTGGCATTTTCCATAGATTTACCTTTCTATCTGGCTTCCTGACGTGAATGAAAGAGAACTAGGTATCCGTCAGCTGCATATCCAACAGAGAGCCTTGCGCAGGCTGACTGTGCCCCTCACTTCTGAACTGATCAGGGGAAGGCAGGAGGACCCTGAAATGAGGCCTCTCAAAGGGCAACATCTTGTTTATTTCTCGAGGACTTAAAAATTCAAGGTTCTTTGACAGAGCGCTCCTCGATGCATAAACCCATCGGCCAGGATCTGCGCGCACACCAGGACCCCGCGGGATCTTCCGACAGAAGGGGGGCTGCGGAGACACTCACCCGCGCGCTCGCTCTGCAGGGCGGCGGCCTGGTTCATGTAGAACACGCCGATCTCATTTCTGATGTTACCCATCCTCTTCAACACCTGTACATAGTGTTCCGGGTTCTGGCTTTTTAAGTCACTGAACTGCAAGATCTCGTTAGCAGCTTCGTAACACTTGCAGCTGACGGACAGCTGGCTCTCTAGGTCTGTGGACAAGTCAGTTGCCCACGCAAATCCTTAAAAAAAAAAAAATTATGAATCACATGAGCCCTTCTTCCTTAGGACCTATGTAAACGTCATAGTTTTAAGACCATAAAATAAGTCCAATATAGTATAAACCTAAGATTCAAACAATGCAACTGAAATTTTAGCGATCCTTCAACTTATTTAGAAAACTACATTTTCCTGGACTACTACTGTTTGAATGAAGAAATTCTTTTCCTGATAAAAATACCAAAAATGTCCCATGACCTGGATTTTACCAAGTCCACCTGCTTATTGGTACAGGCCTCCAGCTGTTCACAGATACTCAGTAAATCTTTTCTTCTTTTTAATCAACAGGAACAGTTCTTGAAATAAAGCTCTGGTTGCTAGCAGAGGCTGCTCAGGCACACCACGGCCTGCAGTGGGAGCTGAACTCCCTGGCGGCCGCTAGCTGAGCGCACCAGGTGGCGGGGCTGGGGCGGACGGAGGCGCAGAGCCGGGGACCCGAGGGAGGGAAAGGGCGCCCGGCCGCCGGCCACACTGCCGCAGAGGAGAGGACGTCCCTGTCACAAGAAGTGTTTTAAGTGAACCTAATTTGATGGGAGTGCTAAGAACACACTACAGATTCCTCACTGTGTCTATGAAAATAAAATCATGAGAAACGCAGAAGGAAAAGGGGAAGAAACAGGGCAGGGGAAAAAAGAAAGAACTACCGCATTTCTCACCGATGTACCTCTCTAGATATTAAATGTCCAGAAGTTTTGGAGAGATGGACTAAAAAATTATAAACCTCTTCAGAGCAAAAGCAGCCTGTTCCGGGGCACGTTACAAAGACAGATCTGCGTGCGCACCCGCTGCCCTGACCGCAGCATGAGGACGACCGGCCCGGCACAGGCAGGGGTCGCCCCGTGTTCCAATCTGACAGCCCCAGAACCAAGGAGTACATTCGCTATGCTAGTCGGCTTTGAACTAAGTTAAAAAAAATGATGCCTGTAGCTGAGCCCCCAGAAATCATTCAGAAGGTAGCTCATTCACTTCTACCGACCGCTGATGCCTTTTCAAAAGAAACTCACAGCCTGCTTAGCGGACTACACGGTTCCTAGAGACCTCGGTGGAAAGAGCAGAGCAACAAGTCACACACCTGGCTCCGAGCTCAGGTTACCGTGCTTTCACCATTTCTAATTTTGCAACTAGAACGATTTCAAAACCATTTTACACACAGACATGCCCGATTTTAAAATGTTTTAAATTTTAAAATTCAGAGAGCAATGCAACAGAACTGCAACATCTAAACGCTAACACTTCTTTCTGCCACTTTCCCGGGCACGCCCCGGTCAGCTGAGCGGGACCGACGGGCCAGGGCAGGCCGCGGGCCCGGCCGGCGCACCTTGACAAGGGGACTCCCTGTGGAGGCTGTGCAGGATCTCCTGATCCTCCTTCGTTTGGTAGTAAAACTCTTCCAGATGCGCCGCCCTGTTGTTCGCGTTCTGGGCCAGCATGAGCTGGATGTCCCCGCACAGCGTCAAGTACTGCGAGAGAAACAGCAGCACTTCCGAGAGCATGTTGGTGCAGAGGCAGCAGTAGGTGTCTAGGCCAAGGAGGCGGGAGAGAGGAGACACACGGGCGTATTAGAAGTTACCGGGGGCGCCTGGGGGCCCAGTCGTTGAGCGTCCGACTTCGGCTCAGGTCATGATCTCACAGCTCGAGTTCGAGCCCCGTGTCGGGCTCTGTGCCGACAGCTCGGAGCCTGGAGCTGCTTCAGATTCTGCCTCCCCCCCCTCCCACTCGCAATCTCTCTCTCTCAAAAATAAATGAAAAAACATTAAATTAAAAAAAATTAGTATAATGAATATTAAGAAAGCCTGCTGCTAGCTGAAAGCTCTGTACCACCGTATCCAAGTTTATCTTACACATCACATATGGCTTCCTAGATTTCAAAAGGAAGAGATAATCAGAGCAGAAAGTAAAGTACTAAATAACACACTCAAGAATAGAAATTTATTTTGAAACTAAATTCACAACAGAAACAGGAGTGAAACTACATTGTGATTCAGATGCCTTTTCTGCCTCCCCGTCCAATGCCTATGAAGCATATTAATTTACAGCGACTCACCGTGGCTCTGCAAAGCTAACTTAATGTACCGTAACGCTCTTCCGTATTTCTGAAGACTCATGGCAGCATCAGACAAAACATAATAGGCCTTTGATGACTTGAGAATCAGCTGGAGTTTCATTTTATGTTGCCAAGAACCAGGGATCATTCCAGATTGACTGGAATAATTACCCTTCTGAAGGGAGCCCACTAGGAAAGGAGAGGGGGAGAAAAGGAAACACATTTTATTTGAATGTAAAGTCTTCCCATAAAAAAAAGTCATTTGTTTCTTGACAGAAAACGGTCCCGGCTTAGGAACTGTGGCCACAACGAGACTGGTTAATACTGTGCTTTACTAAGTAAAACGGCAGGGCTTCCGTGGACCCTCACGGGGTTTCGGAGGGCTTTCTGCTCCCCGCAGGCGTCAACTCTGTCATTCTCCGTCGGGGTCACGTGTAACTAAACTCACAACCGGCGCGTCCTTTCTCCAGGCCACATGCCGACTGGCCAGAAAGTGCGCCTTTCACAAACCAGCTTTCATTATAGTGGAACCCTGTTCGAGAACACAGGTCTGGGTTCTCCCCACACACTAGGTCCTGTCCGGGAGTTTCAGCCACTTCCTAGGTGACATTTTTGTCTTCCTCCCCAGTACTCACACTGCTACCCATCAGCCAAAGTCAAGTTGCTGTTTCTTGCCTACACAGAGGCCTATTTTTTCTACACCCCCCCACCCCCGTGGACGATTTCCTCTACCAGGAACACTCTTTAAAGTCCAGCCCATCACTCTCTTCTTCATCTAAAAAATGGTCATTTTTGTGCCAAGCACTGTACCGGGCACCAGAAAGAGGGACACAAGGCTGCGCGGCCTCCATCCCTGAAGGCCGCGCAGAGCGGAGGTGGACACAGGCTGCTCACCGACCACCGCAAAATCTATCAGGTGCACGAACACAAACAAGAACAAAATGCTGCGTCCCTCCCAGTCTCTCGGCCTCCAGACTTCTTGTTTTTGATCAGCAACAAGTCTTTGAAAGCAATGAAGGTACAATCTCTATTATGGTTTTATTTATGCATGGATTTCCTCTGCTGCTGCTACTGTAGGCATTTGCTGCATCTGAGGTATTGTGAGACCACCACAGATGAAGACGACACACTTCTGCTCACAACTATACTGGTGTGCGTGCACAACTATGATGGAAGACAAGTGCTCAAGGACAAAATGGTAAGGAAATCAATTCTGACTGGAGACAGAGGGGAGCACAAAGATCTTGAGCATCAACAATTTTCAACAGCTGAGCTGGGGGGGAAGGAAGGAAGAAAAGCCATTTCAAAAAGAAAAAAAACAAACAAACCATAAAAAAGGCAGCGACGTCTCAAGTCCTGGTGTTCTCACTGCACAGGGGCTCAAGGCTGGCACCCAGCGAGCACCACATGAATGCTGGGAAGTAAATTTACTTCTCCACATATAATTTATGTTCATGAAGAAGAGAAGTCAGGGAAGCACTTGGTATTTCAAACAGACAGGCTTCCAAAACATATTTCAAATGAAACACACTTTTAAAAACTGCACACGTTTTTCGTGAAGTGACTTTCTCGTGAAGAGAAACCAACCAGACCCTGTGTAAGTGACCTTTCCAGTTTATTCAGGGCCACAAGGTAACAACAACCCACGATTTTAGGACGCTTATGTGCGCCGCTGCTCTAAGCACTTCATACATATTAATTCATTTGATCCACATAACCCCTTTAAAGTAGGCACACTGTCTCCATTTCGAGAGAAAACAAGGCTAAAGGAGTGAACTTGCCCTAGCACAGCCCCAGCCTGAGGCCAGGCGGTCTGGCTCCTGAGTCTGCTCTTAAACCCTCCGCTGCTTTGCCTGAAGCAGTCGTTTCTTAGGAGAACCGACCAGGCTGAAGCCATCAGCTCCCCTGCAGGGACTGGAAGGAACAGAACTTATTAGGAATATCTATAAAGGATCAGAATGACCCTTCGTTTTTTTTATAGTTTCAACGAAACGACATTTCCCCCCATCCTCCACTCACACGGCATCCTCTTCCTGAATTCCTTTCAACGAGTGGCCTGACAGAAGTCTGCCGCTGACCAGGCACTAGGACTCTCTTCCCAGAAAAGGGCTTATTAGCACATCAATTCAACTTACTTTTGTCCAAAAACAGGGCCATCTGCTTCTCCAGACCCTCAGGACCCCCCCTTGTGGATTCATCTTCATATTTTAATGGGATCGGGGTGTTGGGGTCAGCTGCAGGAAGGTCGCTTTCCTTTTTAATGCTGCTATCCACAGATTTTAACCCCTTTAAACAGGGAGAGACTGTTACTACACACGTAACTGAAGGTCAGCTAGGAACTAAACAGAAGGCCCTGAAAACATTTAAGAAAATTTATGTTTTGAAAATAGACTTTAAAAAACTATATTTTACTTGAAATTGTGGAGAAAAACTAATTTTCTGTTTATGCTTAAAGGGGAAAAATATTCACAGAAGATCATTCAGAGGAACATTTAGTCACCAACGATCTAGGGCCACGTACAGCATACCAAATACAAGGTCACTGAACAGTGACGACCGAATCAAGACGCACCTCCAGAACGTAGCTGAGCACAAGTCTGCAGCGCTCCTCCGTGTCATGGCAGACCGGAAACGTGCAACTGGGCTTCAGAGACAAACATGTCAAGTGATTAGCAGGCTGCCCCCAAGACGAAGCCCACAGCTCCTGGGAATTACTAAAACTCTACACACCAATAATTCTAAAATTTGCTTATGTGTTCAGCTTCATGAGGTAACCTTTCTTTATTAAAAAAACTTTTTCTTAACATTTATTTATGAGAGAGAGACAAGAGACAGATCATGAGCGGGGGAGGGGCAGAGAGAGAGGGAGGGACACACCAAATCAGAATCTCAGCTGTCAGCACAGAGCCTGACGCAGGGCTAGAACCCACGAACTGTGAGATCATGACCTGAGCTGAAGTCGGACGCTCAACCGACTGAGCCACCTGGGGGCCCCGGGAACGTACTGCTTTAAGTGCAGATTAAGCTGATAGAAGCATCAACAAAAATCTTGCTTGATGAAAAGATCTTCCAAAGTGTAAGTTACTTTCCATTCTTAAGTTTTCAAAATTCAATTATGACAAAGCAAGAAGGTGAGAAGGGTTTAGATAAATGTGCACCTGATCTAAGGGGGCGGTTTAGCCCTAATCAGCATGATACTTGGCTTCACACGGTGAACAGTATCCTCAGTTTCCAGGAAGTTAACAAGGATCACCAATCCTCTCGGATCATTTACGTGCTTACTTAGGAGCAGAACCAGTGAACAACTGACATCTACCAAGTGATACCATGTGTAAGGGTCTCCACGAGGCCTTCCATTTTTGGTGAATCCTGCAAGGCGGGAATGACTGTTGTCATGTCGCAGCGAGCTGAGATCTGTCCGAGGACACAGGAGGCTAACACGGAGGTGCGGGAGCCATACTGACTACTTCAAGTGGTACGTTTTATGGGGCAAGGCTCACGAAAGACGGGTTTATGTGAATACTAGGACTGTATTTCTTAACGGGGATAAAAATGGCAGTATATGTTACAAACCATCAACCAGCATACCACTACGTCTTTACTGATCATCCACTTGTCCCCATAAATCCCGGGTCTTTACAATGCAGTCATGCAAATAACTAAATTATTGAGTGCAAAAGTTCTGTTTATGATCAGAAAAACATTTTTTTCAATCCCACTGTGGGGTTCAAGCTGAGCGCGCCAAAACTCGGATGGGCGGGTAGTAACGTTTCCTGCAGTCATTTAACGAAACGTTTACGGAGCACTCAGTGTGTGTTCTAGACACGGGAGACATGACCATGTCCATACCTCAGGGGCTTCTGTTTAGTCAAAGGAAACAAACACAAACTTCAGGCACAGATTATCCCCACGAAAGCGAAAACCACAGCATGGTGTGACTCGAGTGGTCAGGGACAGTCTCCGAGAGGAGCGACATTCCCATCAAGATTTACGGCTGAGAAAAAGGCCAGCACGAAACCTTCGGGGATGCTCGGAGTGCAAGCAATGGCAGCTGCCTCCGACGGGCATGACCTTGATGAGCCTGAGGCAGAAAAAGGCAGGGCGCTAAGGTAAAGGAGAGGGCACGTGTAGGAAGGGTCAAAAAGACAGGCAATGTTTTATGGTGACAGCGAGGTCCTCCAAAAACCTCCTTGGATACAAAGTTTCCATCTGAAAGTTAAACTCGGAGCTCACACTAAGAGATGGTCTGTAAATATGACTGTGTTTCAGATCAGAGGATAGCCAGCGTCTTTTAAGGCTGACTTGGATCCGATCACAGGGTAGACTGGAAGGCAGTTATGATTCAGAAAATGGAAACTTCATTCTAATGTCTGGAGAAAGACGGAAGGTAGAAGAGCTCATGTAATCCACGTCACCAGAAACTGAAGGCGGGGGGGGGGGGCTGTTAGGGTCTATCTGACGTGGACCAGGACAGAGATACGTTAGCCTGGCTGGCGTGGCCCGGTCACTGAGAGAGTCCCGTCCTGTAGCCCTGGGACACGGGACCGGCTTCCTCACAAATGGACCGCCGAGACACCTTCTCCTATCTACTCTTAGTCTATATTCACCCAGCAATCTACACACTCAGTTTCCCAGCAACCCAGAAACTGTGAAGGAAGACCCCAGCGAGGAGGCATGACTACACGCTGGTCACTGCCTAAACGTGACTACGCGGATGGGGGATTTGCACACCGCCCACCACCGGCCTGCATGTGGACCGCTTCCGCTGGGGCAGTTACGAAACACGTTTTAGCGTTCGTACAACTAAGGATTACAAGTGTGACCCTGGGCCGTAAAGGGGCCACCGAAGCAATGCCACCTTTTGAGAGGCTAACTGTATTCAATTCACCACTGCTGGTTTTTCCAGTGATAACACTTTAACAAAAATGCTTACTCGGATTTGATGAATGGACTTGTATTTTTCTGGAACTGACAATTCTCCCACAGACTTAATAACAGCTACTGCTTTGTTATCATCGGACGGATCGGAACCGGCGCTGTAGGATCCGTTTTCATCGCTGTCTGGCATCTCTTCCTCCTCTTCACTGTAACTTTCATCAGAATTTTCATTTAAAGGGGATTCTGAACTTTCTTCCTTTTTAGGTTCATCTAATTGAAAAAGTTCTGAAAGCATGTAATTGGCTGAAGCAATAATCTTATAAAAAAAAAAGAAATACACGTGATTGGCATCAACACTGAGCATTCTAAAGCAGAATGAATGTTACTACTGTACTAACAAATTTTTGGAGGTCTGCAACAGGCTTTTTCCACACAAAACTGTTCCCTAGTCAAAGCTATCAGTACTCTGAAGGTTCTCCATAAAATCGTGTGGTTGGTGTTTCCTGAAATTATTCCATCCCTAGCCCGCTCTTAAAAAAGGTGGCCACTGGTGACAAAAGTTTTCACATGTAGAGTGTTAAAACTAAAATATTAGCAAGAGAACGCCCCATGTTAACTGAAAAACCAGAATTTCTCTTCATAAGCTAGGAGTTAATAAGGGTTTAATAAGCAACTAATATTTGTTATATGATCCTTGGTCCCGGGGAGGGGGGTTCCACTAGCCTAATGAAGAGTCCATCCTGACATCTCTTAAAATAAGTTTTTATGTATCACCGTTCTTTATTCCACTCTATTATCTGTTATTATCTAATTCTTGATCACGTTTAACAGCCTTAACACCATTTTCCAACTTTCACATAAACTATTCAATTTCCAAAAAACATCACCACCTCCATCAGCAATTAAATATTTGAGTCAGAAATTATTTTGCCATTTTTCTTAAAAAAAAGTTTTCTCACGGTTTAGTCTCTAGGATAAACTTATCTATTCAAACTGGATGTGGCCACAATTAAAATTAACTTGGATCTTAAAAAAAAGAAAAAACAACTGCATATGTGACATAACTTTTCTAATTTAAATGGGATACTAGCAATCCACCAAAAGGCAGTTGTCAGACTCCCAGCGGTGGGACCCTGTGGGCACATAACTGAGAGACTATTTTAAGAGATGCTTTGTATGTTTAAGGATGGAGTGTGAACCCAATTTACACAAAGTGATAACAAGGTCCATTTTTGTAAATGGTTCTTTTAAAAAATACTGTAAATGAGTTTTCCCTCCCTTCTGGAAGTGATAAGACAAAAGGAAAGAACAGCACTACTCGGTTAAAATTCCAGGAGTTCTAAATTTCTAGAGAACAGCACTATCTAAGAGAAATGTACTGGGAGCTGGCCACACCTGAAGTTTACATTTCTAGTGGCTAAATTATGAAAAGCAAAATTTGGTGAAATTAGTTTTAATGTATTTGTTCAATTACACAAAATATTACCATTTCAACAGGCAACGTGTACACACAACCTACAAAATTCACTGTGTGTTTTACCCAGAAATCCGTCTGACTCGGAGGCAGCACGTTTTAGGCGCCCAGCGCGCACGCGCAGTCTCCGGCTCCCAGAACGGGGCAGCCCCGGCTCTGCGCCAGGCGGCCTGGAGCGTCTTTAAAGAGCGTGTAAACGTGACCTTACCTGAGGGTGTCTGCTCTTGTCCAACAACTTGACACAATTAAGAAGCAACGTTCTAATCGTTCCGTAGTGTTTCTTATTTTGATTCTTCTTCATCATCATGTTGCAAGCAACCCTAAAAAACGTGTCGGTCAGTTTTACACCCCAATCCTCATTCTCTGCAGGACTCAGTATAAGCCTGCTCTCCTACCTTCCGACGGAGACACTGAGTTGGTTTGAACCACGGCATTTCCCCTACAAGCTGACCGTAGGAGAGTCTGTATACATAGACCCGTCCGTTGTCTCTTAAGCCACAAAAACTAAAAGGTACTTAGAGGACTGAAGCTGGACAGGGGGCCGCACACCTGAACACGTTAAGCACGCCTACTTCCCGCGCACTCACTTATACAAGAGGATCGCCACGGGCATGGTGAACGGGTTCTGGTACTTGTCTTCGGTCTCCTCGCAGAGCGTAGTGAGGTCGTAGAGCTTCACTATGTCGCTGCCGCTGGCTGAGAAGGAAAACCAAGCTCAGTCCGCCGGAGGCACTCAGGTCTACCCTTACGGCTCACCCGGGAATTAACTTACCTTTGAACAGCCAATAGGTATGGCCTTCTTTGGTACAGTTAGATTTCAGAAACGATAAAATATTCTGGGCAATGTCTTTTATGACCTTCGTAGAGAAGTTAGAGTTTTCCAAATTGGGAATCTCTTCTGTTTTTATCATTTCATACTTCTGTAGAACACAGAACATGTTTTCAGAGAAAACCTAGGCAGCGGCACTTCTCTGATTAAAAGGAACCAAATACATACATCCTGCAGTCAGAGACCTATGCAGCCTGGGAGAATCCCAGCCGCTGGTTTTCACTCTTTTCCTGCTCCGCAGTCCTGAAGGACTCGGACCCCCACCACCGCCCCGACAACGCCGTCGGCCGGCCCCGGAGCAGGTCCCACGGCGAGCCGCCGGTTTAGGCAGGACCCCATCGGTGTTCTGGCGGAGCAGCTCGGAGCATATGCTTCCTTCTGTTCCACCTGGTGCCTTTCACCCGGGAGGACGGCGGCTGAAGGCTGACCTCAGCCGGCAAGCTCCTCCCCGCGACAGGAAGCTCGCCTGGCCGTCCCCGCAGACGGAGGCCCCTCCCCGGAGCGACAGACCCCGCGCCTCCACAGAAACGAGACGGGGCGGGAGGCAGCAGCAGAGTGAAGGTGCATGGACGCTACCACCGTGACTTTTAAAGTATCTCTGTATTTTCTTCCTAGCTTCTCCTCTGTTCACACGTCCCCAAGTGCCTCTTCCCACATTTTACAAAGACTCCAAGTCCAAAGCAATTGGAAAATACGACCAAACAAGTCTCTTAAGGTTGGTTTTCATCCTTCTTGTTCGCCTAAAGCCCCAAGTCATAATTTCCTTCCTTAAACCCTCTTCTCCTGAATTTTACATAGGGCTATTTATTGGGCTCTCATTCCTTCTGAATCCCCCCTCCTCCATGATGAAGGTCAACAGCGTCCAGCAGAGGGCACCTCGAGCTCCCTCCAGCCCCGTCTTCTATACCGCCTGCAACTTCAAAATGCTCACGGACATTTCAATGCCTTCCTCAAACTACACCCATGATTGAAGACAGACCCTCTTCCTCGCCTAAACCAACTCAGTGTCCCAGCCCAGGCCAGGATACCACCACGACTGCGGCCCCCGAGTCCCGGGAGTCCCTCTAACGTGCACGCCTCCCCCTCCTGGCCCCGCCTCTCGGGTAACGGTACAGGGCTTGTCAGAATCATATACAAGCTTGCTTTCTTTGACAGACAGATACACAGATCCCACCTATCCGGGTACACCAGGGACCCAAGTGAGGTGTTAACAGGCCTCGGGGCTGGAGCACGATGGTGAAAGCACGGCCTCAGCAGGACACGGGTTCAGATACTGGCACCACCACTTCCTAGCGGTGTGGCCCTGAGCGACTCATCTGAGCTCCCCGATCCTCAGGTCTCCCTCTCCATCAAAAGGGCATAATGGTTTTCAAGCAGCTAAGAGCAAATGAGTAATGCAGGGAATGCACTTAACGAGGCATCTGGAACAAAACAAGCCCTCAATAAATGCTAGCCATTCTTAGCGACATCAATTCTTAGGATTCCCTGTGGCTGAAGTCCATCACGTTACCGTGATTACACGAGGCTCCCCAGCCTTCCTGTCCCCAAGTCCTCCGTGTCTGCCCCACGTGCTGTCTCCCAGTCACGATTCCAACACAATGAATTTCGTCTCCCAGACGTGAAGTCCCCAGATTCCAGGTCGTTAAGGGAACCAAGCCCACACTCCTCAGCTCAGCATCCAGGACTCCCCATTATTTGAACACAGCCTTTCCACTCTGTCTGCTAGGTTGTTACTGGAGTCCTAGGTCCCCCGGCTGCATTTATCATCAATCCCTTCGTTAACCTACATCTCGCACTGGCCTTTTAACACTCATCTCTTGTTTTCCGAAACACTATCATTCCAGATGCAGTTAGAGGCCACTTCTTCCAGAAAGTCTGTCTTTCAGACCCAAACAGAAGCGACCGCACACCCCGACCACCCAGCCCAGCGGTGTCGCACTTCTAACACAGGATCGGCGCGCTCCTATCCTTTTCTTTGTACCCTGGCATTCCCCGTTCATGTTTTACCTTTCTGGGTAGGTTTCCCCCCAACACTAATAATGGGGATAAAGCGCCTCATAAACAGCACCAGCTCAGTGACAATCTGCTGCAGAAGCTATCGACTTTACGCACCGCTGCTGCCGAGTTTCCCTAGACCCCACGTGTACGGAGCAGGTATTTGTATACTGACTGGCTACCTCCACTGTGTAGACGCTCTTAGGTAATTCACTACTTTGAGTGCCTGGCATTAAAATCAGAGTTCTCTGGCTACAAACGTAGGTTTCCATATATTTATGACCTTCCCACAAACTACCTATAAAATGATACTCCTGTAACATCTAGAATTCTGTTACCACCCACTCAAATGTGAAAACACTCCTCTGTTTATGCACAGCAACCTTCCGTGCTGAAGAGACAGCCGAGCACTCACGGGCCCCGGCCTCTCTGCACTGGTTCGCAGGTGAGAGGAAAGCAGAAAAGCCGCCCCGGGCCTGACTTACCTGTACGATTCCATTGACGTGGAAACACATCACGAGCTCTGGGACATTGCAGATCAAGTTGTCCAACCAGTAGTCAATTCCAGTTAGCACGTTAATCGGCTTGTTGTTGTCCCTAAAAATACACAATTCCAATGTTATTCAGTCTGAGACGTTCCATAATAAAACCATCTGAGACTTATTTCCACCGTTTCTCCCCAGATGAAAAAGGCCACGCGCGCTTTCTTTTCTGAGGAGACAGACACGTGCAGCTCACGTGGTGTGTTACTTAGCATCTTTCCATGAGCTTTGCTTGAGTTTCTAACTGGAACCCATAGACATTTCCAGGAAAAGCTGAAGTATGACAGCAGGTGACGTGAGCCTACAGCGAGCCCCTCACACAGCCTGAGGGCAAAGACCGACCACCCATGGACAATGACGCCCAAGTTACGTTCACACTGGCCCACGTGAACAAACATCTCTGGAGTGCTAACTCAAGAGTTCACTATTAGTTAATAGGAAACTGGCAAACCATCCCTTAACTAATTATGACCTATCCTAGTCTTACAAGTTGTAGACTCGGAGAGAAGACTGAGCCAGGACAACAGGTCTCTGACTCCCCCCGTTAAGGAATGGAATGAAAACCCAGCTACAGGACTTTCAGCCATGCTGACAATAGCCCCCCTTCCTTACTGTCCCCTCTCAATTCATGGAGCCCAGGAGGAAAGTAAAAAGCCTAGAAAAAGGTGATGATGCCCAAAGAGACGGAGTGAAAGCAGATGAAACACAGACGCTACAGGAATATCGTTTAGGTTTACCGGAGCCGTAGGCTGACTGCTGGGTATCTGCCTCCTCCAAATATAGGCATATTGGAGCCAACTAACATATGTATGTCTTCAAATGTCCATAAGATATTCCGGACAAAATCGTTTTTAAGACCCTTTGATTTAAAATAAAATGGAAATGATTATTATATGGTAAACAAGAGAGCCAGAATTCCCCCCTATGATTCACAGAGAAAGACAAGACAAAGTAAAGTCATACAGCTAGAAGATCACAGAGATGTCTAGAAAGCAGTTTTTAGGATTGAGTGGATTTTTTCCCCTACAAATTCCAATTCGGGCTAGTTTTTAAATGGAAAGCAGACTGGGGATTAGGTGTCTCAGCTCGGACACCGTGCAAAGCGTACCTGACTGTTCTCCCCGTCATTGAACAAAGTAGTCAGGTTTTGCTCTGTGGGCGCTGAGGCCACAGGCCCCACTATGTATGAGGGTTCAAGAGGCTCACTTCCCTGTGAAAAGTGCAAGGACAGGAGTGACTCTGCTGCCGATAACTTCTTACACACGGCCTAATTTTAAAGAGTATTATCTAAACATTCAAAACATAAATCTCAAGTCTATTTTTGTGAATAAGGCTCACACAAATCCTTAACTCCTCGCTGGGGGGCTTACTTCAGCTCCTAAGTATCCTAGCGATTCTAATAAGCTAATCACATTTAGATCCTAAAAAAGATTAAAAGTTCTCACCTTTCAAAGTTTTAAGATTTTTTTTTTGATAAATTTGAATACCACTGCTCTTTCAGCCCACCCTATCTCTACTGAATTAAAAAATATTTAGGAAACATCAGCCATAGGAGGCACCTGGGTGGTTCAGTCAGTTAAGCGTCAACTTCAGCTCAAGTCCTAATCTCACAGTTTGTGAGCAGAAGTCCCGCGTCGGGCTCTGTGCTGACAGCTCCGAGCCTGGAGCCTGCTTTGGATTCTGTGTCTCCCGCTCTCTCTGCCCCTCCCCTGCCTGCTCTCACGGTCTCTCTCGAAAATAAACATTAAAAAAACTTTTTTAAAAAACCTCATCCGTATTTTTAAGATTTTATTTTTAAGTAATCTCTCCACCCAGCACGGGGCTTGAACTTGAAGAGCTGCACGCTCTACGGACCGAGCCAGCCAGCCAGCCCTCAGCTGTACTGAGACACCATCATCAGAACAGCCTCTACTTCTGGCTAACGTGTGCTTCACAGAACATGGGCCCCTGGGACACCCGCTGAAGAATTTCCAGAGGAAGCTGTGAAGCCCACTGCCCACTGCGGGCTTGCTCTTGGAGAGTAACAAGGCCTAGTACACAGGAAAGCCTCTAAGAGGTTCTGTAGTGAGAAATCCACTTCCCCTCTGTAAAACCCGATGTTCTCAAAACTTCTTTAATCTCAGAATACTTTTTATTCTTAACACATTCTGTAGACTATATTCTAGAAAACTTAAGCCAGAGGAACCTTTGACAATGGGTAAACTCGGTCCACCACCCAATTTCAACCACTGGAGACAGCTGCCTTGAGCAACACTACTTTGAACCTTTAGTGTCAACGCGGCAGAGAGCCCGAGATGGGCTGGCTCCTGCGCACGTGCACTGCTTGTTCTATCCATGTCTTACTTCCCCACCTATGTGGGTGCTCACAGGCTCAGCACCTGCCTGTGAAGGGCATATACTGACTACAAGCATGGCGAGGGCGGGGCGGGAGTGGGGTCTCCACTGTTTTTGCTGTGTCTTGTGTTCTGCTTAAAGAGTCCCAAAAGAGCTTCAAAACTTTTCCGTTTACATAGACAAGGTATCAGCCTATGGACCAAATCCCCAGATCGTATTTGTCAGGTAGTAGCTTCAGTGGGAGTCGAGGCTCTAGGTCATAAATGTTCTCAAAGTTTGGCTCCAAGGCCACCCAGACGCCTACTAACTCTATGCTTGCCTAACAACAGGCCTCACACCAGCAAGGTTAGTTTTGGGAACAAGAATCCACAAGGTAACAGACTGCAAATAAAAACCTCTAATTTTTAGTTTTAGGCAGTGTAACGTATCAAATGTTCTGTCAAAGCTCATTTCTACGGCAGGCTAGCTCTGCTCAGGAGCACGCCATTGCCAGGATAAGCCTGCTGCTTCCACGGCCCTTCCAAACATGCGGGCCCATGGACGCAGTGGGGCGCTGCTGTAAGGTTTCTAAGTCACAAAGTGCAGGGTTTGGATCCTTGCTCAGATTTCACAGCTGTGACCGTGCGCGAACACCAGTGACACTGACCACACAGACAGTTCCGAGGAGGAGGAGATGTACGTGTGCACATACAGACGCACACGGCACGGAGAACGTGGTAGAAGAGGCGTTAAACAGATGCCAGTTCCCTTCCTCCACATACAAGTCTGCAGCTTCTCAGGAGCTTCCCTGATTTCTCACCGTGAGCCTTCGACGAGCGAAGGCAGAGTGAGGAGGCTGGGAGAAGGCAGACGGGGGCGGGGCAGATTAGTGATTTCTGTCAGGTGGTCTTTCTGTAATGTGTGGGTTCTGAAGTCAAGGAATACTAAGTGGATCTCTTTCTCGATCTTAAAACCTACTAAAACTCATACCAAGTTAAACACATGTGCCTCCTGTAACCCTAGCTTGTGAGGACAGCACCAAGCAGGGCAAATAACGTTCAATATGTGAGAACACAGAGCAAGAGGGAAAACACAATTGACCAGCTAAAAATCCTACTTTATCTTCAACTTTATCAGTACGTTCTCCTAAAAACAGACATGCACAATTTACATCTACGCGGTTACATTATGCTTTGATAGACACAGTAAAGACAACGACTACACAAGAAACAAGAAGAATCCCAAAAAGTAAGGACAAAAGAGACATCCTACTCTTTTTTTCTGAAAGCTTTACAACATTAATGTGGGCTAAGTCTCAGGAACTTCGTCCAGACATACCTTAAGGGCAATTTTAGGCTTAACAATCTACAAGTTAAAATAAGGTGGTCAGTATTCAATTACAAACAGGCCCGCGAGTCTCAATATTTGACAGGCACTTACTATTAATCTAAATTTAAAATACACCACACCCATAGATTGTCTCCTTAAAGTCCTAAGAATCGTATATAACCAGTACTGATAAACATATTGGTAAACCATTTTAAATGCTGGTAAAAATTTATTTTGAATTTAAAAATTTGATCTAGCCATTTCTATTTTTTTGTAAATTCTATTTTGAAAATCTAAAAAGAGTATTTTTTCCAATTAATTGTAACCCATAAAGGAGAGTATTTTTGTACTCCTAGTCATCTAGTTTTATTAACAAGATCATGGCTTTTGTCTTCTAAGATGAGTTCAGCAAACGAGTATCAAAGAACCGACCCACCTGACTGGAGGCACTGGGATCCTCTGAGACCGGAGAAGGCATCTCAAAGGGGGCAGGCCAGGACGCGCCCTGGGAATCCGGGGTCTGGTCTGGGCTGGAAGGCTCCTGCTGCTCTGCAGCGGCAGGCACAGGCTGAGCGGCGCTGTCGCCATTGATGCTGGGCCACAGTGGAAACAAATACATCGCATGGTTCCTACAGCGAACTTGGCGTAACGGCCTACCGGCTTTTAAAAACAAAATTCCCTGATCAAGCATAAGTCTCGTTAAAACAACGACTACGAGACATGGAAAGGTCAAACCTCAAGTTATTACTTTCACGAGCTTAAGGTGAAACGCCCCCAGAGCCTCACTTTCCTGAAGGGAGAAGCGCGCAAGCAGCGGGTACCTGTAATACAGAAACTTGGAGAGAATGGCCTTCTGGTACCAGTGCTCTCTGCTCTTCTTCTTCCGCTGCCACTTCTGATCGATGAGCCGCTGGTAGAACTCTTTCAGCCACGTCCAGTCACCAGTCTGAGGGGCCAGAGAACACGATCACCAAATGACTACGAATCCGCAGTCAGAACAACTGGTCACCCGCCGCTCTTCTACGGGAAATCCTCCTCTTTTCTGACTACTACGTCCTAACCACACCCTCAATCCCTAGCACCTCTTCTGGGAGATCTGCCTTCCTCGCCTCTCCGAGCCAGGCTGAGAGAAGAGACCCTTCTTTGTCCCCCAGGACCTCGAACCAGCCCCAATATGGACACCACACTGACAGGACCCACGTAGGTGTCTATCACACCAGAACTGGCAGCTGCCAGCGAACGCCGACGGTGATTCACGGTCACATCCCAAGAGCCTGACAGGTGGCAAGCAGGTGCACGCAGACCGGGCCGCCCTCAGCCCAAGCACAGAAACGGAGGTTCAGCCTCGAGACGCTGAAACGCATCCGCCATCAACACGTGGGGGGTGGGGAACAGCGTTTGTCCAGATACAGCTTGAGGAGCTCTGCTTTCAGCAAACCAGCTAATTCCAACAGCTCCGTATTCACTCGCTGGAAGAACTTCTAACATTTCTCACTGGCCCTGGCACTCCTGCTTCAGGAGACTCTCTTTAACGGAGACACCAAAGAGTTTTTCAAAAACTTTTAACTATTCCCTTAAATTTCAGGTTTTTTCACAACTTCCTTCACTGGCTTCATCCTTTTTCCCGGCAAGAGTCCTGGCTGCTGGCGATCAGTAAGTCTCTTCCTCGTTCACGCTCTTTTCTAGTCTTCCTTTAGGAAAGCTTCTCTATATTCTGTGAAACTTCTTAGCTGCCGAAGCGCTGGACTGCGCGTCCACTTCAGCCTTTCTCTGAAATGCTACTTCTAGTGCCCTTATAGGATTAAAATAACGCTTTAATAGTGGTTTTTCCAGAACAGTGTTACCTGAGATGATCTCATGAAGAGTTCTTGAATATCCAACTCATCCAGTAGGAGAGTCCTTCCTATGCGGTGGACGGCCATGCTCACATGGGACTTGCTGTAGGGAATCTTCAGGAGCTTTTTTATGTTCTTTAAAAAATTAAGAGACAAAATAGTTTAAAAAAAAAAAAGACTTTGTTAATGTGACCTGAACTCTTTCAAATCTTACCTTCACTCCCTTTTAAAGAATAAACTTCATTCTAAGTTTCTACAAACTGTACTTGACACCGAGAGCTAAATACAAACCTAAGAGCTTTACAAACACAATCCCCTACACTTTACCAGTCATACGATGTTACTGCAAATGACAGTCGAAGATTTATTTTTACACAAAGGAATTTCCTAAAGTTAAGTGTGTATAGGTCACACTTCTGCAAGGACCTAGGCTTTCAGCATATCAAATACAACTGATCAACTAAGGAGTGTTAGATTTTGCTATAAGTATCATTTCTGATTCTCAACTGGTTAACATTATATAAATCGCCCCAAACATTATAATCACCTGTAATTGCTATTATAAAAATACAACCACCAACATTACTATTATTACCACTGCCAGTGTTTGGGGCATTGCCCCCTCCTTTTTGAAAGAAGATGTGGCCAAGTGTTACTTTATTAACAAAGATATTCAATAATCAGATAGTTGTACCTTATTTCATCAGGAATTTTTCAAGAGTACAGAACAGAGCATGCTACAAATCCCGGACATAAACACCCAAACTACAGCCCCCAATAAAGACACTTACTTCAGAGTCAGAGACAACGTCCACATCATTTCCCACAGAATCGATAAAGTCATATGCCATTCCAAAGCTAGTGGGGGGAACAAAGGCCACAAAGGTCATGCTCACAGTGACATAAGGAGACGTAACAAGAGAATACAGTACTTCATCACTTGCAGCACATACACTTTCTACATGTCAACATCTCTGAAATCAGCACACCTCGGGCCACTAGAGAGGAAGAGCTTTTCCTTCTCAGTGGTACACTCAATAACGACGTGACTTAAAAATCAATCACATCTTACATTTGATAAAAGAGTCGTAATCATTAGAAGCAATAGGAAACATCTAGAAAAAAAATTACAATTATTTTCTTTTTTGTATTTACAAATCCCAAAAAAACCCTCCAAGAGAAAACAGTTTAAGATTCTTTTTAGGTGGGGAGGTGAGAAAAATAGAAGCAGAAACATTTATCAGGATTTTAGTCTCTAGGGGTGTGTTGCACTCCCGAGTGTGATACACAATCAATATTACTTTCTCAAAAAAGAAGAACCTGACACTAATTCAGCCAGACGGAGAAAAGAAAAAAACGTTGTGTCAGGTCCACGTGAGGCACATCTATTATCTCTAACCCTGGAAAGCAGCTGATGTCACCGTATTTCAGTAAGCGGCAGACGCTCAGAACACTTAACCCAGGACTGCCTCACTCCAAAGCACGCTGACAATTTATCATGCACGGCGGGCAAGTACTTAACCTTTCTAAGCTTCGGTTTCCCCACGTAAAAGTTAGTTGCCAGAACCTAACTCAAAGGGCTGTTGTGAGAACTGAAGGAGAAAAACATATAAAGTACTCAGCACAGTGTTTGCACACAATGGATAAACCTAAAATTAAATCACTTCATAATATTTATTTGCGTTGACATGTAATTTATTAAGTCGTTCTCCTACAGGAAGGTATTTGGACTATTTCCAACTTTTTGCTAGTATAAATAATGCTACAACATTTTGCAAATATAATGTTTACCTTCTGAGGCATCAGGATAATTTCTAAACTACTAACCTCATTATTTTTTTATTTTTTTTTGAGAGCGAGGAGACAGTGATCCAGCAGGGGGAAGGGCAGAAGGGGGACGGAGGGAGGGAGGATCTTTAACTTCCCTTAGCTGGGTGTGGCTAAGGGCAGGGCTCAATCCCAATAACCATGGGATCATAACCAGAGCCAAAATCCAGAAGGGAGATGCTTAACTGACTGAGCACCTAGGCGCCCCCTGACTCATTAGGTATTAGCACATTTATAGCTTTTGCTATGTTACATGGACAGGAAAAATAAGAATCCTACACATTAAACAGTCTACATGCTGGTATGCAGAACATTAGTAGATGCTTCTAAGAACCCGGGGCTTATATACCAGGAGCTGAATTTCCAGCAACTGTCTCCACAAGCCCAACAGGCCGGGTTTCTACTCGGGCTTTTTCAAAGCAAACAATCCACCACCATTTAATGAGAAAGTCCACAGGACACACTACGCAGGGTTAAGTGTCTTCCTCCTCAGGTGCCACCCCAATTCTTGGTATTCACATATTCTAAAGGTATGCAGACTGGCTAAAAACAAAACAGCTGATTGAATTTTAGGGGCCAAAACTGAAGCGTCATTGAGAACATGACGCGGCCCTGAAAGAAGTAGACGCAGCTCATGTCTTCATTCGAGAACATAATCCTCCTAGGAGGGGGAGGAGGACTCTGAAAGTCAAGTACAACCTTTTTCTGAAGGGAAATCTCACCAAGAGGATGAACGTTTACAAATTAAACTGAAAAAGCAAATATTCGGCTTCGGGAGAGGGGGTGGGTGGGTGCTGGGAGACAGGTAAAAAAAACGCCGCTAATTGGTATTTACCTTGAAAACGGCTTGCTTTTCTTACTATTGCCAAGAATGGTGGCTCCTGCCGGCCCTAGTTTGGCACTCTCCCGTAACCAGTTGGCAGGTGGGAGTTTCAAGTCTGTTTTCTCTTCAAGGCGTGCAAATGCTGTTCGAGGAGGTGCAGAAGAGTATTTCACCACAGCTCGGCTCTTTACTTCATTGCCTCCAAGAAATAAAGCTGATCCCTAATTAACACATTGGATGAAACTTTAATAATTATGAGGAATTTAAAATGCCGCCTTTAAAAAAAAAAAAAGAGAGAAAGAAATCCCACCACATCAGGCTTCACGCGAATACATACTACGATTCAAGCCAAAACTGTCCCATTTACTTAGCTCTTTTTCACATCATTTCAAAGAAAAACGTGAGTCGATGAGCATAATGTTGACGGTTATCAGCTAAGACAGTGGACAAGCAGAAACCAAGGAGAATCAATAGGGTCACGTTCATGAACGGGGTATTTTGATAAAATCTCTGCTCGTTATTAAAGATGTATTATTTTCACCGCAATAGTAGCATTTATAAAAGTAGCTTGCTGTACGATATCCGGGACTTTTCCGTTTTTATTTTTTCAAGGAAGCTCTAACGCCCGACGTGGGGCTTGAACTCAGGACCAAGAGTCAATTGCTCTACCGATCGAGCCAGCCAGGCGTCCCTAGGGCTTCTGTTTTCAGGCAAACGTTTGGTAATTGGTCAGTTCATTACACAAATACTCACAACCTTCAACTTCACAGGAAGGCGCTGGGGGGTCCTCACTCTTCACTCGCACAGCCCCAAGCAAGCTCAGTGTCCGCGTTCACTAACCTCTCACGCACTCCCTTTTCGGCCCGGTAAACACTCTGCACCCTGAGAGGATGGTCCCCGTCCCAGCTCGGGGAGCTCCGCCCCCCGACACCCTCTCTTTTCCCTCGAGTTTTGCATGACTGTGCCACATTCCGGACCCACGTATTTACACGTACGCTCCTTGAGAGCCGAGATCGTGTCCGACTCACCTCTCGGTTACAACCGAGCGGAGAGCCAGAACTGCTTGTGACAGGAGCGACTTGCACGCAAAAACCCCAACACCTGACGACAGACACAGGGGCTTCCATTCCGTCTGCGGGACTGCCCGGGAGGCGCGGAGAAGCCCCCCCAAAGCCGCCGGGAACCGTGACATCGCTCCCGGGCAGAGCGGGCCCGAAGCCCCCAGAGCCCTGCAGGTCTCGCCCCGGGGCAGACTCACCTGTGCAGAAGGTTCCTCGGATTCTCCCTGGGACAGGAGGCTGAGCCCTCCCCGAGCAGCGGCCCCGGCCGGTGGAGACTCGGCCCCAGCCTCCTTGGAGTCCCCCATCGCCTCGGCCCAGAGGAGGCGAGGCAAAACGGGACCCGAGGAGCCGCGACAGGGATCGGGCCCAGCTGCCGGGAGCCACAAGAGAACCAGCGTCTTAGACGCCACGCTCACTGCGCTTCCGGTTTCTGACCGGAAGGAGTTGCGGTGACGCGTTCAAATCTCGCGAGCTTTATGCCAGAGGCCCGGCGCCACCTTCTCCGGGGGCAGCCACCTTTGCGGCAAGGGCGGGAGCTGTAGTGCGCCTGCGCTCGTCGGAGCCGCTTCAGGAGACCACTTCTCGCGGTATCTGGTCCTCAGGCTCCACCCCTCGCACGCTTTTCATCTTTGTTGGCAAACAGGTCTCGGGACTAGGGCTCTGGTGTCGGTTTCGCCCACGTCTTCGTTTCGTGGGCGGGGCGGTCCTGATGTCTGTTTAACCCTGCCCGTGAAGTAAAGTGACGAAGTGTTAGCAGTGCGTCCTTCCCAGCCGTCAGTGACCCCCTCCGCTTACAAACGGGCTCACAGCCCCAGGGAAGAAGAGAGCAGGTGCCTAGGGGAGGGGCAGCCAGGCCCAGGGTGGGAGACAGCAGGTGCCCAGGGGAGGGGCAGCGAGGCCCGGTGAGGGAGACAGCAGGTGCCCAGGGGAGGGGCGGCCAGGCCCAGGGTGGGAGAGACCCGGTGGCCTGGTGAGGGGCTCGGCGTGCTGCTCCGGCATCACAATGCTGGTGGGGCCTGCAGCCCCAAGTTCAGCAGCGGCGAGGCTCCGTGGGGAGGATGGCCCCCCGCCTTTACTAAAAGGACGCATTTCTACGGTGATGACACCTCAACAGGATTTATGCAAGGTGCCTCATTTGCTTAGTGACTCGTGGAGCTTCTGCGGAGAACCCGCCCTGTCTCAGGGCCCAGGAAGCTGGCAAAGGCCTTTCTGGGTGACCCAAGGGGTTCCCCAGCGTGAAGGTGCATAGGAAACACCTGGGGGTCTAATTGACCTTCAGATTCTGTTTCAATAGATCTGGGATGGGCCTGAGATTCTGCATTTGTAACAGACTTCCAGGAGATGATGCCAGAGCTTTGAGTAGCAAGGAGGTAGAGAAATAGCTAGGGGCCATGTGAAAGCTGGGTAGATGCTAGGTTCTCTTACGCTCAGACTCTGCACCTAATGTATCCAGGGTAGTTCAATGCAGCCGCTTCCTTCAGAATTGCTGTAAAATGTTGGAAGCGTTTGGAAAAATTAATTTTGCCATGCGGTTATTTGGCTATCTTGTAGCTCACGTTAGATTCTGATAACTCGTTCTGTGCATATTCGCACCTCCTTGTGACTAAGGAAGCTCAACTTACAAACTTTTCAAATGTAACAACGTTCTTATGAATTATATTTAACAATGAATTATGTATTATAGTACATTTCGTAGGCACCTCAACATGTATTGATTTTGTTATGTAATTGCTTTTTGGATTTGTAGTCCTATTTTGCAGGGTAGTTTGTTGTTATTTATTGTAGTAAAAAATTGGACACAATTGGGGTACCTGGGGGCTCAGTAGGTTAAGTGTCAGACTTCGGTTCAGGTCATGATTTCATGGTTCCTGAGTTCCAGTCCTGCGTTGGACTTTGTGCTGACAGCTCAGAGCCTGGAGCCTGTCTTGGGATTCTGTGTCTCCCTCTCTCTCTGACCCTCCCCCACTCCTCTCTCTCTCTCTCTCTCTCTCTCTCTCTCTCTCTCTCTCTCAAAAATAAAACCCACAAACGCATGCAGCTATTCTTTTCCAGGGATACTCCAGAACATTTAAATTGAGCATGATATGATAAATGATAACATTTTAAAAAGCAAATATGCATTATGAACCTAATTCTTAAAACATGTCTTTTGTGTGTCTGTGTCCATAAACACATGCCTGAGAGATAAGATGAAGTGATTTAAAATTGATTCTTTAACGTTTTCTTAATCTTCTAATTTTCTTTCTCAGTATGCATTCTTTTATAAAACATAATTCTTGTTAAACTTTTAAACATGTATACTTTAGCTTCCAGTAATCTTTCAATTCTTTTGTTTTCTTGTGTAATTCTTTGTAAGAAGGGATTTTTCTGAAGTCGCAGTGATTCTTTTTTCAGCACTCAAATATATTGTAGTCTTCTTGCGAAGTAGGTTCCTGAAGTCTTGGTAACGTTGCTTAGTACAAGAATGTGCTGGAAATGGCCTATAAAAAGGTAGAGAGGAATGAAACAGAGCCAGAAATTCAGCAGAGAAAGGGAGGTCGGCTGCAGAAAGGGTGGTGGGAGCAGAGGGGTCTTCAGTCTGTGGGGTGATCAGGGACTTCCAGCACCATTTGTGAGTGAACCCGGAGGAGGGGCTGGGTTTCCTGAGGCCACTCCCAGGGTTAGAACCCCTGAGATGCGGGCAGTCCTGGAGGGGGCTCCTCAGGGCAGGAGAAATTGAGCACGTGTGAGTCACAGAAGTTGATCCCTTGTTGTAGCTCTGAGTGCTTGTTAATTGCTTTCTTTCCTCTGTTCACTTTTAAGTGCTCTGTGTGTGTGTGTTATTGTTTCTAATGTAAGTGATTGAAATTTAATGTTGTGGGTGACATGGATCATTACTTACAGAATTTTACATTTTAAGAAGCTATTTATGTTTGTTTTCGTTTGTATCAGTGTCTGCCTTCCCCCTCCTTCCCTATCCCCCAACTCCCAGCCCAGCTCGAGATGCACTTCCTCATCCGTGGGCTGCTCTGCCTTGTAGGGATCAGGTCTTGTAACCAATCAGCACTCTCAGGGGCTTACTTGGCTGCCCCAGTCACCGCTTCGGAAGGGTTTGGTGAATGAATGAACCACTTAGAGTTGTTCAACAGGTTGTTCCAAAAGTCTGTGTTTACTGGTGCTTTTCCTCTGCCTAGAATACCTTTCTCTTCCTCACCTGCCTATTTCTCAAGACTCACCTCAGGCATCATCCCCAATACGTCTCTCCTGACACCTCTTGCCTCCTGTCAGCTCCTCAAGGGCTAGCGTGATTGTCTTCTTTTACCAACACCAGGCAGCATCAGCCCACTCAACTGGTTTAGCTCTTAGGCAATGTAGGTAAAATAACTAGTACGACAGGCGTTTAAAACGCTTATCAAAGTGTTTGAGACATTAAAATAATATTGTTGACTCCAGTTTTTTTTTTTTATCTGCAAAGTCAAAGCTGCAAATGTTTAATGAAGTATCTCCAAACGATTGCTGTGTCGGTCATTAATTGTCAAGGTTCACGTTCGCATGCGGTCTGTTCCATTTTAAGACAGTTCCAATGTGTAGGTTAGGCTGCGCTTACAGATATGCTCCCGGCACGCATGATGACTTCAGAGAGACGCCAGTCATAAAAATGCTTAGTGACTCACAGCACACGGTATTTCCCAAAGCAAAATTAGAAATCTTGTCAGAAGCGTTTACAGGTCTAAGGCAGGTGTGCCTGCGCCCTCTGAGCTCCACCTGCAGAGAGGGAGCGCCCTGGGTGTCTGACTCCTTGTGCTGGACTTTCAGAGCTGCAAGAGACATTTGAGATGGCCTGAGGCCACCCCCTCCCTCTGCAGATGCGAGCAGCGCAGCCGGGGAAGGTGGGTGGGTGGACCCGCAGCTCATCTGCCCAAGCCGGTCCCACAGCAATGGCGGGTGGGTCTCCGACTCACTCCCATGCCACCTTACAGAAGGCTGACTTGCAGACGCAGGCCCCGGGACCTTTCATTTGTCTCCGAATCGCCACAGGAAATTGTTAAGCGTCTCCGGCCATCTCCAGATTCAAAATCCATATTCTAAGGTGGTGCCAAGAATCTGCATTTTCCACAAGATTACAGTTTCTTGACCTCCGTGGCCTGTGACCACAGACACCCTGCTGGGGTGCGGGAAGAACCAGAACTCCTTTAATCTGAAAAGTCGGGGCAAAATTAAGCCTCGCTATGATATTTAATGTGCAGACCGACCCAGGCACCCTTACTTGGGTCATGCGTCCATCAGGGAACGTTCAGTTCTGTAGCCAAAACCAACGACCCCCAAACGTAGGAACTTACAAGCAGGGTTCCCAGGCGACATGCAGAAGGCTGTTACATGTGAATTTCAGGTAAACTGAAAACATTTTTAAGGGTAAGATGTCCCAAATATTTAGGGGAAGTGTGTCCCGTGCAGAATTTGAGACCTCCTTGCACTAGTCCATATAACCTTCAGTCTGCAAGAGACCACCTCGACCCGGGGCACGGCGGGTTGGAACAGTGGTGCAGCAAAGAGAGGGCTGACCTGTCAGCTAGCTCCAAGGCTTCCGGTCAGGAGTGACAAACATCGCTGCCACTCACTTTGTTGTTGTTGTTGTTGGCCAAAATGTGACACGTGGTCAAGTATAGCATCAGTGCAGCGGGAAAGACTAATCCCACCTCCCGCCACAAAAGGACTGGGAGTCTGGGGACCATTCTGTCATCTACCAGAATATGTGGTGGCTACCACAGACTGTTAGATGCCACCCACGTGGTGACAAAAGAAGGCCATTTGGAAAATCTTTTCAGAATTCTGTGATGAGGGGTGACCCTGAAAATCTCATGGACCACACACACACAGTCCGCAGATCATCTTGCGACACTTAAAGGAATTATCAAGCTTAAAGAATGAGTTACAATATTTTATGAAAAGTGTTTCACATTTCCTCATCTTTTCTGTGATGACACATAGCTGTCATTAGGATGCTTTCAGACAAAATTTCACAAAAATAAACAGTTAATCTATTCCTCTGAGATAAAGGTGGTGTTTGAACAAAGAGTGAGAAAAGTCATTGGTTTTTAAAAAAAAATCTTAGGGAGAGAGCATCTTTGAAAAAAAATGTTTGCAAATCTTTCCAACATAATGTGATTTTGTTGCTAAAAATGACCTATACTATGTATAAAAAAACCCCTCATTTCCGCACAGTCAACTCAAGAGCTGAAATTCCTCACTTCCTTTAAAAATCTTCCAAATGGAATTTGTCTTAAATTTATTGAGCCCCCTGGGTGGCTCAGTCAGTTAAGTGTCTGACTTCAGCTCAGGTCATGATCTTGCAGTCCATGGATTTGAACCCAATGTCGGGCTCTGTGCTGACAGTTCAGAGCCAAGAGTTTGCTTCAGATTGTGTCTCCCTCTCTCTCTCTCTTTCTCTGCCCTCCCCCACTGATGTACATGTACATGCGTGCTCTCTCTCTCTCTCTCTCTCTCTCTCTCTCTCTCTCTCTCTCTAAAAAATAAACATAAAAAAAAGGAGGACAGTGGCTTGGATCCGGTTTGCCCAAGGCGGTGTCCGACAGAAGGAAGACCGCAGAGCTTGTGAAAACCCTCACCACATCTTCATTGTTTTCTTCAATCCCACTCATTGGACTTCTTAGAATGCCCACCTTGATCTCATTGTCAGCCTCCAACTGATTTGTTTACCCCAAAAATGTGCCTGCAAGGTTCACTGTTCCCAGCTGCCCCCAGGCGGCTTCCTCTCTGCTCGCTCTTCTACATCCGGTTTTAAATTTCGCTCCTGGACGACAGTCTGTTGACCTTTGTTCCTCACCCAGGAGTAAACAAATTGCATGTAAAACAACTAACTTAATATCTCTGAATTACTCCTCGACACTATGTGATTGGTTTGTAAGAAAGGACTGATAGACTGAAAGAAGATGGAAATGTAACCAAATTTTAGCTACAGTGTTTGCATCATGTATGGAAACACATGAAATGAGCAGCTGGATTTGGTGAGCTCTGAAACCACGGATTCTTCCTGTTTGTTTATCTTTTGAGATATTTTACGGAATGACAGCCATTAGAACCGAGTTTTAAAATAAACTGAACTTAGGACACTTCCAATTGTTCTATCACAAAGTTTTCCACCAATGCCACAAGAATAAAATTGTTTGACCACTTTACTCTCGTTTAAAGAATATTAGTGGAACAGAACCAGTTTGCAGTCAATATTTGTATTTTACATATTGACTGTTTTCTACTTTTATGTTTTTATGTTAATGCATGATTGCTACTGTGTAATTTACAAATAAGTAAATATACATACATCGAGGCTGCATGTCCAGAACATTTTTTTAACCAATAATAATGTGTGATAAGAAAGCTTCTAGATAGCTGTTTTTAGAAAGACCATTTTAGGCACCGTATGGTACCAAAAACCACATGCCAGCTACTCTTTAAGCCAAAAACAGTAATCACTTAATGATCTATATAGTATTTTCCTTTACACTTTAATTTAACGTGAGTAAAAGAATTTTACAGTATAAGACAATGTAAACTTTGATGTGCAATTGACCAGTGTAATATAGAAAGATCCTCTTGGTTAAAACTACATGATATCTTATTTAATTTAGGTGGTAATTATTTAACTGCTGTTCTGTAGACTAATAACATTTAAGCAAATTATTCGAAGGAGTTCCTTTTGTAGATATCAGAAGAACTTAAATTATTTTGTAAGCTATTAGTATTTAAAAAATTTTTAATTTATTTTTAAGAGAGAGAGACAGAGCATGAGTGGGGAGGGGCAGAGAGAAAGGGAGACACAAAATCCAAACTAGGCTCCGGACTTCCAGCTGTCAGCACAGAATCTGCTGCAGGGCCCGAACCCACGGACCTGAGATCATGACCTGAGCTGAAGTCAGACGCTTACCTGACCGAGCCACCCAAGCACCCCTGTAAACCTTTAGTATTGGCTTTCATAAGACAATGCAAGTGATTGTAGGAACAGGTGGTCTCTACGAGGTGTTACTTTCACTGCCAAAACGTTTCTTAGTCTTTGTGAGATTTATCCTCTGAAGCTGATCACGGCCCTAAACGAATCCTAGGAACAGTTTCAAAGTCACTGACATCTGCGCTTCAGGCAACTCGTTGGTCCTGGAGCCCAAGTGGTCACCCCTGCCGTGCATGTACCCTCGGCCAAGAGCGAGAAGGAAGGAATTCTGAACCGAACCTTCAGATCAATCCCACAGTCAGGCCTGTGGGCCTCCCTCTCTGCCTTTCTAGTTAAGGGCTTGGCCTTCACACACCCTAATGAATCATTTAGCCATTAAGCATTTACAAGGAGGCTTCCAGGGCAGAGAACAAAAGGAAGGCATCGCTTTGTGGCAAAGCGTCAGATGTCTAAGCCACTGACCGGACAGACATTTTTACAAAACAGTTCTGTAGTTGTCTTCTCATGGGCAAGGAAGAGATCTGTGTTACTTTCTCGGTGTCACGCGGTCCTAAGGCACCCAGTAATAGAATCCACTCATGTAAACGTTGGGCTAAATGATAACCACTGGATGAGCCGTGAGGGTCAGCCACATAAGACCACTTTTTTACATATTTATTTACATGTTTCCCTCTCTAGGCAATGAAGCCAGAAGCCACAGATGCCGCCACTATCCATCTGCGCACTTGTGTTTACCACCCAGAAGGCAAGGACATTGCACTCAAAAAGTGTCTGGACTTTTGTTCTTTCTCGTCACAAAGGACTTGAGTACCTCTGACCACTCACGTTTACCCCGAGTGAAAAGTGCCAGCGATATCCTTGATTCCTGGAGCGCTTGGAGCTTCTGGTACAAAAGGCATTTCATAAGCACCAAGTGGAAAAGCATCATTTATATTCATTTGCTGCTGTGGCATTTCTCTCTGGAATCTTCTTCTTGTCTGTCAACATTGTGCAAAAAGACTGGCCTCATCTACGTTACAAATACCATTCTTTTAATGGTCTGGAAGTAGGAAAGAGCACAGGAACCTGGGCGAAGGGCTCAGGGAGGGAGAAATCTGAGGCTTCGTGTTGGAGGATCTGGGCTTGTTTGTCCCTAAAACTGGGTGGACATCATCAAAGCGGAAAGTACCGCAGTGCTTGGCGCATTCTGCCTACGATGATGTGTGTGATCCCATTGCAGTGACTCTCGGGAGGACCGAGGCCACAAGGAATATCCTCCAAGGGGTCATGCAGGATGGAACCGGTCTTTCCGTGCACAGGGTGGTTCGCACTGGCCTCCACCTGCCACAGGGATGCTTCTGGAGAGGAGACATTTCCCCTGTGCTATCCCCTGGGACCCCTGGCAAACGCATCCTCGCAGGGGACTCTACTTAGTGCGATTTAAGAAACAACAAGGACTGTCCCAGAAGAGCTCGGGACGCGACTTACCACACACATGGGCTAGGGGTTGCCAGCCGGGTTAGTTGAAGTGGAGCCCAGCTCTGAGGGGCTTCCATTCCCATCTGGGAGTGTTCTAGAACATGGGACATTACCCAAGGGGCAGAGCCTGCGATGGTGTTACTTGGGCCAAAGGTCTGAGGGTGGGGGCCATATAAATGAGTGGAGGTGAGTGTAGATTTGGGGGGGACAGGAGCTTGGGGGGCAGAGGTGCAGCCACACCTGGAGGAAGAGAGACTACCTGTGCCGGGGGCCTCCTCCGAGTCTGCAAACCAATTGCTGCTTCTCCCCCTTTGCCTTCTTCTTCAGATCTTTCCATCACAAAAATTTCAAAGATACACCTAAGTAGAGAGAATGGTAAAGTGAACCCGTGAACACCTGTCACCATCACCCACTTTGAACAGTCATCAGCACACCTCCGGTCTGCCTCCCCCTTCCTCCAATTATTGTTGAAATTAGTTCATTCTTAACCATTTTTAATTTCATCTTGCCTGTTGCCTTTTTCTGGCCATTTTCTCCTGTCAATCACTGTCTGAAGTCAGTCTGCCGCGTTGGCTCTGAAAAGACACATTTCTCAAGAGAGCCCTGAGCGGTTCCGAGGGAAATGTTGGGGTTGATCAAACAACGTATGCTTCATTAATGTCAGACACTCACTGAGTCCTAGGCACAGGGCTAGGCTGACGACAGGGCACCACAGGGCTCCTGGCCCCCGGGGGCCTCTCTCTGATCCAGCTCGGGGGAGAGGACAAGGGTGGTAGCAAGTACTCAGGAGTCACAGGCAAAAATGTGAGCCCTGGAGAAGGAGAAGTCCCTGGCTGTGGTAGAGGTTCCAGAATGTGCTCATTCCACTTGGCTGGGAGGGGTGAGGGTAGAGGGTGGGCGGGAAGGGCTGGGGAGCCTGAGGTGGTTCGGGGGGATTGGGAAGGTTGGGCAGAGTGTAGGATGGGGAAGGAAAAATGCTTCCCAAGGGATGGAGGTGGGAGCAGCCCAGGCAAGGGGGCAGGGACAGGAGTGTCACCCCACTGACAGGTACACACGGCACAAGGGACTTGGTGGGAGGGACAGAGCATGGGAAGGAGGGTAATTAGGTCTTCCTAGGTTAATAACTAGACCATTCTTTTTTATAATCTTTTTTTAAATGCTTTTATTTATATTTGAGAGGGAGAGTGTGAGCGGGGGAGCGACAGTGAGAGAGGGGGACAGAGGATCCGAAGCAGGCCCTGTGCTGATGGCAGCAAGCCTGTGTGGGGCTCGAACTCATGAACCGTGAGATGATGACCGAAGCTGAAGTCTGACGCTCAACCTACTGAGCCACCCAGGCACCTCCATGCAACACATTTTTTAAACCTAGAAATGAAGCCTGTGACTCTACGACACGTCCAATGTCAGGTAATTACACACAGTCCCTTTCCGCAGAGTTTGGAGAAGATAAGGTTTTTGTCTCTGCGATTAATACACGGGCAGAAAATTCCCACCGTTCCCTCTATGTGAAGGATCGCAAAGAAGACCGTGAGCTTTGGCGAGAAGTTCACATTTTGCAAATGAAATAGAATAGTAACTTGATTTTTCAAAAGAAGATTTTCATTTCAAATGTAAGCACTGTTACATTAGAAAAGTCAAACAGTAAAATGCAAAAAGGCAAGAAAATTCATTCATTGTTCCATGACCCAAACAATGTAATTTTTAATATTTTAGCGCCATATAATGATTTTGGAACATGTTTTCAAACCGAATGATTTCAGTTGTTTATCCCTGCCCCCCTCCGTGCCATCCGATTCATTATGCTTATCAAGGAGTTTTGGCATTAAATATTTATTTCTCAGGTGACTTTAAGTGTCACTTCTCCTTTGAACTCAGATTTCAGATGGGACACGGGATCATCTTGATATTAAATGAGAGATCAAGTTTATTCTCAGATATGCACAAAACACGCCTGGGCCTGATTTTCTGGGGGGCAGGAGGGGGCAGTGGTTGGGGGGCAGGAGGGGGTGGTGGTCGGCAGGGTCTAGGGAAAATTATAAATGGAGGTCTGCACAGCATCCAACTAAATATCTCACGTTATATATTAAGCCAACAGATAATTAAATGAAGTATATTCTGCACTCTTTCCTTGACTAATACACCTTCCTCAGAGCCACCCCTTGGCAATTATTAAACTACATTCTATCCTCTGATCTTTCTAACAGTAAGTAAGCCCCTTGGCCACCCCTTGGGCATAAGGGTGGATACACCAGGTCCTTTGGGGGACAGGCTTTGGAAAGCAGCCCGCCTGCACCCCAGAGCCTGTTAGAGCAGGCTCCCTGGAGCTCCAGGGGGCCACCTCTCTCTGGTGAGGGACGTAGCCAGAGAAGGGCTAGGGCAGGCGACTCTCTGGCCCTGAGCTGAGTGAGTCGTCCGGGTTTCCTTCGTGGAGGTGGTGTGTCGGGTGCACGGGTAAGTAAGCACAGTCTAGTGAGAGCATGCAGAAAATCCAGGTAAGTATCCCTCAAGTGTGCATCTGCCACTATGAATTGACCGAATCAGGAAAGTCGGGGAAGATGTAACTAAGCCAAAGAGGGGAGAGAAGAGAATTCTAGGCACAGGGAAAAGCAGAGGCAAAGCCCTGGTAGCAGGCGGGTGGGGCACAGCAGGAAAGGCAGGGGTGAGGCTGGCGCAGAGGCAGGTGCTTTCTGACCAGGAAAGGCGCCTGTTGGCCTTGGTAAGAATTTTCTCTGTATCCTCAGTGAAAGGCTTTGAGCTTAGCTACGGAAATTAGACAACCAGGCTTTCCAATGCAGATGAGAACCTTTGGAAAGAAATCACAGCGACAGCGAACTAAACGGAAAGAAACACCTTCGGGCAACCTCGCACATGACATTTGTCACTGTAAACAGGCATGTCGCGCACATATCACCTGCAACGGCAAAGAGGATTATGGATGAGTCGGTTGCTCCCACACAAGGTCTTTCTGTGCTTCGGGTTTACGTCAGGTGTTTGCTTGCGCACCACTTTGGGGGGTGTATTGGTAACGAGATCTTGCTGGCATATTTCACGCCTCAGTTAATTTAGTTGCCATCTAATTTAGCTGACATCTAAAAATAAAATCAATTTTCAGACAAAATACCCATAAAATAAGTGAAATGCTATAATAAGTTTTAAGAAATTAAAATGTAATATATTTAGGCTTCTATTCTAAAGCAATTTCATCTAGAATAGTAGATACTGTAGATGTATTTTTTTTTCAGAATATCTGTCAATTATACGATAATGAATGCTGCTACTATATATTCAGAAATGTATTGCTTGGAGTAGTTTGTCATGAAAAAATGAATTTTTTTGTTGCGGTTTCCTTTACAGTGTCAAAGAGCTTAAACTGAATACTTTGTGTGTTGATGTTCAGCTATAATTAAGCCGTGACAATGATTATTACTTTGGGTATAAACACTATCAAATTTTCATTGGGCGAGTTCTTTTTTAATTAATGTTGACTTATGTTCTGTTTATTATCCCGTTTGCTTCTGTTTCCTGTCATTTTCCACTTGTCTGCTTGAATCTGGTTTTTTAATAGTGAGTTAGCAACTGATAATGTGTATTGATTTCAGTTTTGCTTCTAATTTACATTTTTATCTCTTTGGTTGATGTATTTGGCTTAATCATTTTATTTTTATAAGCAGTTGAACAATTTGTTAATTTAGCTGGGTGATTAAATTTGGCTTCTAAAGAGAGTTTGTTTTAGAAAATGGTCCCTGAAGTAAATTAGCACTTGGCATTTCCAACATATCAAAGGGACTGGTCTCTTAAAGATAACTAGGAACGTAACTCTAAATTCTCAAAAGTGGATTCCTAATTTTGAAACCTTGGACTATAGAGAGCTGTGTATTCCAGTAGGGGGTGCAAATCGACTCTGTTTCAAATGGGAAGTAATTTAGAATCGTGATGTGACTATTTTCACTACAGAAAGAATATATCAACATGTTTTCTCTGCAAAATTATTTTTCTCTATTTCTAAAGGAACCTCAATGTACTCTTTCAATGCTCATTTTTCTTCTATTTTATTCCCCTGGTGCCATTATAATGATCACTGTCACAGGAGAGGTGGAGGGGAAATGAGGGGGGCTCAAAATTGGGGAGACCTGTTAGAAATCGTGAGTGCAGAGGAAAGCCATCTGCTCCTGTGCTCAGTTCCAGAAGGACCCTAGCATCTCCATCAGCAGCATTCTTAATTTTTATGTCTCCCTTCGTGGGCCGCCCACCCTGTTTGGTCTTTTATAAAAATCAGGGATATTTCACTTCTAGGAAACTCATGTTCTCATATCAGCACATCAAATATGTATACAAGGATATTCTGTGCAGCATCTTTTTAAAATCAGTTTTGACTTTGGTCACTGTAACAGATGTGGGGGAGAGGCAGCGCCACAGGATGCCTGAGCGCGGGACCGGGAGACACCTGCCTCTTGGTGGCAGAGGACTGAAGAGCACATATACAAAGTCTCTAAAGCACAGGCACTCACAGGAAGCGCTGTACCACGTTAACACTGCCATATAAAAGTAAAACAGCACGACGGCTCCAAAGGCCCGCAGCGGTCCCGTGCCACACCCCTCCCTTCTTCTCGCACCACCTCCCAGCGGCAATCCCGAGACTCAGCTGCTTCTCCTGCTAGTTACCACCGTGACTTCGAACATTATTCTTAGCGATTTTTCTTTCACCGTTTTCTTTAGTGGCACGACGCAACCGTCACCACCATCCATCTCCAGAAGTTTCTTGCCTGTCCGAAAAGGCAACGCCTGCCCACTAAACAGTAACTCTCTGCTCCTGTTCCCCTCCTCGCATCTGGCAACCTCGACCCTACTTCCTGTCTCCATGAACTTGTCCGCTTCACGTATGTCCAGCAAGTGGAATGCAGTATTCTTTTGTCACTGGCTTACGTCACTTAGCGTGATGTCTTCAGGTTTCACCCGCGGAGCAGGTGTCAGGGTGTCCTTCCACGTTGAAGGCTGAATAATACTCCGCTGCATGTATATGCCACGTGCTGCTTATTCATCCGTCTGTCTATGGACATTTGGGCTGTTTCCACCTTTTGGCCACTGTGAGCAATGCTATGAACACCCATGTACACGTACCACTTAGAGCCAATTGTTTTTGGCAGCCATTTCTTGATTTACCTATTTTTTTGTGTTATCTTTTGAGTTCCTGACATGGCAAATCGGACAGATGAAGACATAGTTATAACCAATTCCCTACCTTTCTGTGGGCACACTCCCCATTACCACGCCCATATAGTTTTCAATATAAAACAGTGTTTCCTTTATTAGAACATCACAAATACTGTTAACTCCCGAGGCAGACTGCTCTAGCCCCTTATCTCTCTTCTGGAATACTCGTCATTTTCTTCCAGTAATAACAATGGTGTCCATTGTACATTTGCCAGGTTCTCTATGTGCTGTCATTACATTCCCCTTAATCCTCTGCTACATGTCCCCTCTGAGCAGGCCCGGGACAGCTTTATTGTGTCTGTTTCAGGCTTTCTGTTTCCCTCTTCTCCCCAAAGCATGGTGCCCTCCTCTTCAGCCTGCATTGGGGGTTTCCTTGCACCACTGTGTCCTGGGACTTCCCTATTCCATGATCCTGAGCCTTCTTTTCTCTCCCTTGCTCTTTCCTGCATCCCGTCTTTGTTGTCTGAAGCATTATCTTCTGCTAACTTTCTGAGAAAAGGTACATGGGAGATAAAAATGTTGACTTCTTTCATATGTTAGAAATATCTTTTTAAATTTCTTAATGTTTATTTATTTTTGAGAGAGAGAGAGAGAGAGAGCAGGGGAGGGGCAAAGAGAGAGGGAGACACAGAATCTGAAGCAAGCTCCAGGCTCTGAGCTGTCAGCACAGAGCCTGATGCGGGGCTCAAACCCATGAACCGTGAGATCATGACCTGAGCCAAAGTCAGAGGCTTAACCTACTGAGCCACCCAGTCTCTTCCATGTAAGAAATTTTTTTTAATGTTTATTTATTTTTGAGAGAGAGTGTTAGAAGTACATTTTCCTGCCCTCACTATTTCGGTAGATCATTGTCTGGGAATAGAAATCTGGATTGGAAAGCACTTTCACTCACTATCCTCTGAAGTACCTTTGTTGCTGCTTTTTCCCTTTTACTGTTGCTGTTGAGGGATCTTATTCTACTAGGATTCTTTCTGTTGTGGTTTATTTTGAAAATTTCAAACCTAGGATAAAAACTAAAGAATGGAGGAGTGGATACCTGAATATGCCACACCCAGTCTCATTATTGTTAACATTTTGCCACAGTGGCTCCTTCTGATTTCTTTTACCCTGTTTTCTCCATCCATCCGTCTATGTGTGTAGGCATGTACGTACATGTGTATGGAGTATCACCTCTCTATGTGTGCATTCACACACATACATATCTGTAGGTCTATAACTCCTTTGTTGACTATTTGAAAGGTACAGCAATTCTGAATCCTTCAGCATGGCTTGTAGGAACAAGGACATTTGCCTATATTTGCACAATGCTATTATCACAGAAAGGTATTTAACGCTGGTATAATAAGGCCCAATATAGAGTTTGTATCTAAATTTCTCCAACATTCTCAACTCATCCTTGAGAGCTGCCTTTCTTCTTTCTCTGACCCAGGACAGAACCGAGGCTCCCACCTGGCATTTGTGCTCTGTAGGGGACACCGCCTGACCCTGCCCATGTCCCGAAACCCATCAGTGTGCTCGGGCTGCCTTGAAGCTGCGAAAAGCCGCAATCTCTGTGCTGAGGGCTTTTCCCCGGACCTGCAGATGATTAGACATTCCCTGAACTGCCTGATTTTAGTCTTGCACTTCCCTTACCCCTGTGCCTTGTGTACCCCCACCCCGACCCCCGGGGGATGCTCAGGGCTCACTTTCTCCAGAGGAGAAGACTCTGTCATAGTAGAGATGGAAAAACCCCTTGCTCGGTTACCTAGGTGGTAAAGGGGTGAGATTTTAGCCCGCTGGCTACAGACTTTCCACCAGTATTTTCAGCCCCTGCCTTGCCCTGCCCCCCATCTTCCACAATATTTGGGTTCCCAGGTCTCTGGGTCCTGGGCTCTCTCTGTCACCTGGCTACCTCTCCATCGGCACCTGGGACATAGCCGCCGCTCTTCGCTAGAGCAGATGCTGCTTCTCCGCCTGCTTTCTACATGCAAAGATTTGCTGAGGTCTTTCTTTTGTTATTGTCTCCTCTTTAGTTCTCTTTGTTCTTGTTCTTACGGGTCTACACTTCTGAAAACTTCCTTCATTGGAGGGTTTCCTGAAGAGGAAACATGTGATAAATTTGCCACGCTGATTCAAAAATGCCCCCCGTAGCATTTTTAGTAGAGAAAACATCGTTCAATCAAACTACGGGGCACCTGTCACATAAGAAGACCTAGGGATATAGTGGAAAGAGCAAAACCAGGGGGAATTCCTGGGTTTATGGAGTGAATAGTCTAGAGGGGAGGCATGAATCCATGACCTATTACAAACTGTGGTAGGCGCTTTGAGGAAAAGTCCGGGTTTCTCCACCAAACTGGGGGAACTAACTTGATGGAGAGGAAGCAAGGTTTAAGATCTGGAGGATGGATGGGAGCTGGATTAGACAGGGGCTAGGTGGGTGCGGGGCAGAGCAGTGTGCAAAGGCCACGTGGTATCAGAGGGTGTGGCTTGTGGAGGGGGAGCAGAAAGGCAGGGGGAAGGTGGTATGAGATGTAGCCACAGACAAAAGCAGGGAGCAGAGCAGTCAGGAGTCTGTGGACCACGCGAGCGACATTTTCTTTGTGCTGCGTGAGGATGGCCACTGAAGGGATGTCATTCATTCATTCATTTATTTATTTCTTTATTTACTTATCTATCTATCTATCCATCTATGACTGCAGTGATTTTGTTTTATTTTTTTAAACATTTATTTATTTTTGGAGAGAGAGAGACAGGCAGAGCATGAGCAAGGGAGGGGCAGAGAGAGGGAGACACAGAACACAAAGCGGGCTCCAAGCTCCGAGCTGTCAGCACAGAGCTCGATGTGGGGCTCCAACTTACAAACCATGAAATCATGACCTGAGCTGAAGTCGGACGCTTAGCTGACTGAGTCCCCCAGGCGCCCCAATCACTGAAGTGATTTTAACAGTTGAAGTGGTCTGATTCACATTTCCAAGCTACGGGGTGCAGAATGGCTTGGGTGGGAAGGGCAGTGTAGATGCGGGGATTCCTGGAATGAGGAAGGTACCCACTTAAGAAATAGTGATTGCTTCAACCAGGTTGTTAGAAGATGAACTGGAGAGAAGAAGATGGATGGATTTCAGAGACATGCGAGGACTTGGGGAGGGCTTGGATTTGGGGAGCTGTGGAGGGAAAGGTATGTAGATGACTCCTAAGTCTTTGATGTATGGAACTAGATGGATGGTGACGCCATTTGCAGGGCCAGGGAACTCTGAAAAATAACTAGATTTAAGGACTATTGGAAACAGGGTGCCTGGGTGGCTCAGTTGATTAAGCGGCCAACTTCGGTTTAGGGCATGATCTCGCAGTTTGTGAGTTTGAGCCCCGTGTTAGGCTCTGTGCTGACAGCTCAGAGCCTGGAGCCTGTTTCAGATTCTGTGTCTCCCTCTCTCTCTGCCTCTCCCCTGCTCAGACTCCCCCTCTCTCTCTCACTCTCTCAAAAATAAATAAATTTAAAAAAATTTTTTAAAAAGATCTCTTGGAAACAACTGGATTGTCCATCAACAAAATAACAATCAAACAGACTGTTACAGAGGCGCAGTTGCAGCAGCCATGGCATTGACCAACAGAGAACCAGACAGCTGAACAGATTAACGAGGAAGACCTTGGACCATTGCAGCAGGATTCTCTCACGGAGGTGTGACACCGAGCCTTTTCTTTCCAGGAAGCCACTCAGTTGGGTTCGTACCCAAAGAACGGAGTCCCGAACACTCCATGGTGTGTTTTTTTATATATTTTTTACTTCTTTGTCTCCCATATATGGTAACACACAAACATGTGGTCTGATTAAAGCAGTCTCATGTTACAAGGTTGTGAGGGATGTTGCCACATATGCAGATAGCAAGGTCACCTGGAGATGTTCTTTTTTATTTTCTTTCCTTTGGGAGGGGCCCTGCCGCACCATGATTCTAGAAAATAGGGTCTGGGTCAAGTCATGAATCCAGTGGTTGACACACAAAAAAGTCCTCTTATAAAATTCCCATCCCAGTTTCGAGAGGACAGGATTGGAGAAGGCACTCAGGGGGAGGGACATCAAGGAGGTTGGCTACGTTCTCCTTTGGTACTTTGATATATCCATTTCCAAGGGATGTCATCATGTCTGAAGGACCGCACCATCCCGGACGACCCCAAGGAAGAGACAAATCGGGCTCCGACACAGGATGGAAATTCATGTGGGCTGTACCTGATGCCAACTGGGGAGCAGGCCAAGCAGAGTCAGGTGGCCTCCAAACATAAAGGCGCGGTGGGCTTCCGTGAGATCTAGTGAGGGGCTGTGCTCCAGGTGGGAACTCAGCTGCCTTTCTGGTAAACCTCCCAGGTCCCCAGACCCCCTCCCAACTTCAGCCCCTTCTTCTACTACCCTCCATCCATCAGGGGTCAGTGGGAAACAGCTTGCCCCAGGTGGTTTAATGGACACACTTTATTTTTTTCTTAATGTTTACTTATTTTTGAGAGAGAGAGAGAAAGAGAGAGAGAGAGAGTGAGCGAATGGGGGAGGGACCAAGAGAGGGAGAGACAGAATCCAAAGCAGGCTCCAGACTCTGAGGTGTCAGCACAGAGCCTGATGCGGGGCTCGAACTCATGAACCACAATATCATGACCTGAGCTGCAGCCAGATACTTAACCGACAGCCACCCAGGCGCCCCTGACGAAAACACTTTGAAGAAGGCACCGCTCATGGAGATATGGGCAGGCGAAGGTCCCAAATGGGATGGCAGGATTCTGTCACCACCCGGAGCCCCGTGGACACTGGAGCCAGGGAGGAGGGGGAAGGAATCCAAGATGACTGGAGAAACGGCGCCAGAGCAGAAAGGAAGCAGGAAGGGATGCCTGGACTTCCTCTCCTTTCCTTGCTCCCATCTTCTGTCACTCAAACCTGCCAGAAAGCCAGACAGCAAAGGAGCCCAAGGGATGCTGACGGCAAGGCCTGAGAAGCAGGGGCTGGGGGGCGCATGGAGAACCCCTGCACAGACCCCTTCTGGAACGGGCCACCCTGTTGTCTGAACTCTGCAGTGACCACAGCCTGTGCCCCAGAGGCTGGGAGACGCCTTCCTCTGTGTGCAGCCTGATCTCAGGACAGGTACGCCCAGACCCCACTGCACACCCCAGATCTGGAGGGGAAGGATCACCTACACCCACACTCAGAATGAACGTGGAAACTTCTCCCAGGGCGAAATGGAAATGGCTTTTGGATCACCCACCATTTGGCCAGATTATTTGCACCATTGCTTCTGTCCATTACCGAGGAGAGCCAGGAGGGGTCCGGACTGTCCTTGGCGTTCCCGGATGACCTTGCAGGGAGCTGATTACAGTCTGTGTGTGGAGAGAGAAGATGCTTGACTGGCATTCTTTCCTTCCTCTGGTTCAGCGAAGCTGGATCTTTGTCCCGTGGCTGCAGCCCACACTGTCATTGCTAGTGATTTGTCTTGGAAGACCTGAATTCAGACTGAAGCGAGGCTTTCCATGAGCAAATCTATACCGAATCCATATTTGCCCTTGACCTTCTAGACTTCCCATTTGGCGCTTGGGGGTCCTCTCTTACACAGCACCCCTCCTCACCCTACCTACATGTCACCGCCTCACCCCACAGTCTGCAAGTTACAAAAAGAGTGGATGTCAAAGCAGCTGTCGGGAACCTGGAGTCACAACAGAGAGAAGAGTAGGAGGCAGAATCTAAGGTCAGGGCCTGTGAGAGTCCTCGGGAATTAGGACATCTTCTGGGGGACCCCCAGATGGGCGTGGGAAGCATCTGCCTCTGCATCCGAGAGCTCTGTCCCTGGGGACAGCCTTCCGGAGGCCCAGAGCGAGTCGCCAGCTCCGGCCCCTCCCACCTCTGACGTCCTAGGCCACTTCCTCCTGTCCTCAGCCACCACTGTGTTTCCCAGGGCTTCTTGACAGGATCCGTGCACTTTGAAGAATACATAGTAAGAAGCGCTAGCATTTATTTACACCTAATTATGGATCAGATGCTTTTCTGGGCTTTTCGTCTGTATCGATGACTTTAATCCTTACAATGGCCCAAACACATTTTTAAAGTTAATTGTATTTAATTTTTAAGAGGTATTTATTTTGAGATTTGAACCCATGAACTGTGAGATCATGACCTGAGCAGAAATCAAGAGTCAGACACTTAACTGTGCTTAACTGAATGAGCTGCCCAGGTGCCTCAAAATGGAGATAATTTAAAAAATGGGAGACAGAGAGAATGGATAGAGCAGCAGTCAGTGCGGTTCCCTATGCGGGGCTAGAACTCACAAACTGTGAGATCGTGACCTGAGCTGGAACCAAGAGCTGGACGTTTAACCAACTGAGCCGCCCAGGTTCCCCGGAGATAATTTTGAAAGTACCTACATCTTTTCAGCTCAGGTCATGATTTTGAGGTTTGTGAAACTGCGCCCCGTGTTGGGCTCTGTGCTCATGGCATTGAGCCTGCTTGGGATTCTCTCTCTCTCCTCGCTCTTTCTGCACCCGCCCCCGATGCACGTGCTCTCTCTGTCTCTCTCCTCTTTCTCTCTGTACCCTCCATGCATGTGCTCTTGCTCTCTCTCTCTCTCTCTCTCTCTCTCTCTCTCTCGGAATAAATAAACTTAAAAAGAACGATCCCTGTTTTGCCGATGAGAATGCTGAGGCATGGAGGGTTGAAGTCAGGTGCCCGAGGTCACACACCTGGGAAGCGGCAGTGCCGGGTCACAGCCAGCCTCCCACGCCGAACCCGCATTCTTACAGTTGGACGACACCACCATGAGGGACAGCCCTCGGTTTCCCGGCCTCCCCACCGCCTACACATTTCTAAGTGTTGGAATTTTTTCCTGCTGTCCAGAGAAATACTAGGAATATTGAGAAATACACAGAAGTACTGAGGTATTAGCATTTGGGCAGCTTTCACTCTCCAGGGTAATTTAGGGACCAGACAACAGGAAACTCTGGGTGTACTTTTTAAAGTTCTATTGGGGCGCCTGGTGGCTCAGTCTGTTAAGTGTCTGGCTTTGGCTCAGGTCGTGATCTCACAGTTCGTGGGTTTGAGCCCCACGTTGGGCTCTGTGCTGACAGCTCAGAGCCTGGAGCCTGCTTCAGATTCTGTATCTCTCTCTCTCTCTGACCCTCCCCTGCTCATTCTGTCTCTCTCTGTCTCTCAAAAATAAAACAAAAAACCCCATAAAGTTCTATTTTACTCCATTGGACTAGGTTAGAAGAGATGTTGGCAATTTTTTCAGACCCAAGTGTCCCTCTGCATTAAAATCCAAACAACATAGTCAACAAAGATGGAGAACGAGAATGCCTATTGTTTTCAAGGTTTATTTAAGTCATCTCTACTCCAAACATGGGGCTCGAACTTACACCCCTGAGATCAAGAGTCACACGCTCTACCGACTGAGCCAGCCAGGTGCCCTGAGAATGCCTATTCTTAACAGAAAGAGATAGAACTTTACATTAATAATATTGATATGAGGACTAATCGGGAAATAAATGAGGAACTTAATCAACTCTGTCAATGACATTGAATTGGTGGCCCATCTGGCATTTGCTCCTTTAAAGCTTTAGCTGCTTACCCTGCCTAACCCCAAACCCAGAGCCCAGGCCTGTGGGTCACGAAGGAGCAGGTCTTGTTAACAAGAAGAAAGAGGGCAAGAGATCACTCCAACCTTGGGTTTGTATCTAGCGTCATCTGTGCCAGCTACAGGGAGAGCAGAAATTATAGATGGAACAGTGGGGCCATCGTGGAAGTCCCGGGACTTGCCAAAAGAAGTCCTTTGCAGGGAGGGGCAGTTGGTGTTTCGGGGTGAGTTCAAATCCAGAGTGTGCATGGTGGAGGTGCTGGGTTGGAGTCAAGCACCTGGACACCGGGTACCATGGGGACCAGGGAGCAGGACTTGTTCCTTCCCTCCCCTCCCCCGTTGGGGCTCAGTCTCCAGCATTGTCATTCTTGGGCAGAATCCATACCGAGAGGTCCAACCTGCAGAAGATGAGGGTGACAGGTGTCTGAGGCATGCTCGGTGGTGGTGGATGGCAGGGGATTGGCCAGGAACTTGGACGAGGAGGAAGCAGATGGAAGGACCCCTGTCTGGGCAGCAGGGTCCGGGACTTCACAGGCATTAGCCAGGCCCCAGGTAGGTTTTCCTGATCTCGGAGGAAGTGGATTCTGTGCTTTTTTCCTCTACCACCTTCCTTTCCCATGGGCCCTCCCCTCCCCCTCTGCCTGTGAGGTCAAGTCTTCTTTCTTCGCTTCTCCATCAAGCCTATCTCCTTTTGCACAGAAAGAAGGAAATGTATTGGCTCAGGCACTGGCTCGTTCAAGGGTATTGCCAGCTTCGGGGGCAGGCTCAGCCGATGGGATGAGGGCCCAGACTCCCTCAGCCCCTCCAGACCAGTCTTCTCTGTGAGTTGGCTTCATTCACAAGGTCCAGAGGTGGGAAGGCGGCAGCAGAGATGCCAGGTGACACGATTTCAGGTTCAAATTTTTCAGGAAATATGGAGACTCTTTCTCTTTCTTAGAACTGAATTTACGTTGCTTTGATTGGCCTGATTTCCTCCTGTGCCCACCGAGAGCCAAACAGTATCACTGGAGGAACAGTGCTCTGATTGGCCAGCGTAGGAGCGAAAGGCAGAATCAACTCCACCTAAACCATGTGGACCGGTGGTGGTGAGGAGCAGCCGTGGGGGTTATTGCCGGAAGAAGGGCCATGATAGAGCTGGAGAGGCAAGCCCCAGATGTCTTTTTTTTTTTTTTGAGAGAGAGAGAGAGAGAGAGAGAAAGCAAGCCGGGAAGGGGCAGAGAGAAGGAAAGAGAATCTCAAGCAGGCTCTGTACTGTCAGCACCAACGTAGGGCTCAAACTCGCAAACCGTGAGATCATGACCTGAGCCAAAATCAAGAGTTGGATGCTTAACCAAGTGAGTCACCCAGGCGCCCCCCGGATGTCCTTTTTACCCCCGTTCCTCTTGCCTCCAAGACTCTCACCACTACTCTTTTCAATTAATATCTGTTCCCTGGGACTGAACCCCGGCTTGACCACTTGGCTGGTGCCCTTGGGGGCCTTCCCTGACCCCTTTGAAAAAGAATCTGTCAGGTGGTCTATTTAATGTCAACATGAACACTGGGTATTGAAGAATTCATGCCAAAAGCTTTTCAATAGCAGAAGGAGAAATATCTCCAATCGATACAGTCTAGCCTCTGGGGTCTGATGGAAGCTTTGAAAGTTTCACGGTCATGTTCAGAGGAGCCCATGAAGACATTTTGGCAGGTCCTGGCCTTCCTGCTTGAAGATCTCAGCAGGGATGCTGTCGACGCTTGGAACCTCCTAGTCCTCACTGGTTGACTTCAAGGTCCACTCTTGAAGGTCTGGGTGAAGGCCAAATGTCATGCTTGAGCTGACTTTAAACTTTATTTGATTTTACTTCCCATAATGTGAAGGCTTTCTAAGGCAGATTCCAGGGAGACTGATCGGAGAATGGCTCCCCCTGCCACAAGGGGCGGGGGGTGGAAGTGCCTCCATGGAAATGTGGACACGTTCCTGGGGCATGCTGGGAGCCCTCCAGGGTCGGGACCAGCAGTCCTGCACCGTGGTATCTTCAGCACCTTTTGCAATGTGGAGCATTGCCTGGAGAGCACTTTTTCTAGAATCCATGCAAACTCCTGATGTGACAATAGCCAGTTGAGCTTCACCCTTAGTAGACTATCACATGCACCACTGTGTTTTATAGCTTAATGTTTGTGCCCTCTGTTTGGCTGGGTCTTGAACTGTTATGAGACATTGATCATAAGTTACTTGTGTTCCCATGCCTTCTCTTTAAAAAAATCTTCTAATTTTGTTTCTGACCACAGTAGTGATACATGTTCATTTGGGAAAAGCCTAGTGAAGGTGGGGGGGGGGAAGAAATTCAAGTAATCCTAAAACTTTTTGAGTAACCTTCCATTTTCCTATAAATCTGTATACATATTTTTACAAGAGGATCATTCTATTTATGTATTTACTTTTCTTTTTTTTAATATTTATTTTTGAGAGATGAGAGAGACAGAGCACAAGCCGGAAGGGGCAGAGAGAGAGGGAGACACAGAATCTGAAACAGGCTCCAGGCTCTGAGCTGTCAGCACAGAGCCCAACCCAGGGCTCCAATTCATGAACCGTGAGATCATGACCTGAGCCAAAGTCAGACCCTTAACCGACTGAGCCAGCCAGGTGCCCCTGCCTTTCTTTTTTAATGAACAATATAATCTAAACATTTTTGTGTCGTTCTATGTTTTTCTATGACTCCATTGGGTTCAGCTTTATGTTCCAGTTTTTTTTCTCTAACAAATAATATAATGAACATGCTTGGGGATAAATCATTGTGGGTATTTTCTTGGGGTGAATTCTCAGAAGTAAAATGGCAGGATCATAAAATATGGATATTTTTAAGGCTTTTGGGGAGCTATTGCTACCAAATTACTCTTTGCTGCCAATAGTAATTTCTTAATTCTGGTCCTGATGCCAGTCCCGCAGCTCCGTTGAACAGTGTCTAAAGTGTCCCTGGCTCTCCCGTTGGCATATGTTGCCAAGAGCTGAACTTTGTAGATGAAACTTCCTCCTACGGCATTTCTTTGTTCCTTGCAGATGAACCGACCCTGAGGGTTCCATGTCTCCCATGGCTTCTTGTTGAAATGTGTCTTTTAAAATTGATGGTGAATGCAATCTCCAACTTGAGATTGTGGTTATTCAGGAAGGCAAGGTGGTGCTGTCCACTGCTCCATTACTGGGCTTTCATTCTTGTAGATTTCCCACTCAACAAATCTAGTTGATTTCTCCCCCAAGGAGAGCCTATAGGTAAGAGCCCCCCTCACCCGGGAATAAGACCTTCTCTCTTATTCTCTCTCTAGAGACCAGCTTTATGAAGGTTTTGCCTTGTAGAACTATTCCAACCACGGGATTATTTTGCCTAGATAACTCCCTGGTCTCCAGGGATGGCCTTGGCGATTTTCCTAGGAAGCGAGCTGAGGTGTTCTGCAAAGCAGTTTTTTAAAAACTCTGGGCTGTTATTTGTGGCCTTTTCAGATGAAGCAGCAATTGGCCAGAGCAAGAGATGCTCACGACCCCGGTCTGTCCATGCGCAGGTCACAGATGTTCTGGCCAATGAGAAACGAGAGCTGATTTGCTCTAAGGGCTAATTGGCTGATTGTGCAACTCCATGCCTACTATTTTAAGGCTGTGTATCTAGCCCCAGCTTGGCAGGCTTGCTGGAGACATCTGGCAACAATGATCAGAATGCCTTTTTTTCAAGGAGGCTCACAATCAAGTCATCTGTGGACTCACAAGGAAAGGCTCATTGAGTAGAGCCAACATGTTTCAAAGAAAAATATATTTTCATTAACTAGCCTCAAAGCAGTAATTATATGTTCAGAGAACACAGTAAAAATTTATTTCTAAATATTTGGCAGTGAAAAGTTGAAGGCAGTGTGTGTGTGTGTGTGTGTGTGTGTGTCCAACATGTTGCATGTGTTTTAAATAAATCCAGCATCTTCCCCTCAAAAAGGAAGCAGGAAATGCAATTGTAGACTTAATTTTTAGCAACAGGATGTGTTTCTAAATGCTGCTAATATATCAAAAGGGAGATGTGGTTAAAGGCTTTGCAACTGTGAAACAAATGAGGTATCTTTATTTTTTTAAAGCACGGTGGTGTCTGAACAAGGAAAGCCAAATTTCCACCCAAGGATCAGAAGCAACAGGGGTATCTTTGCATGAGATGCAGCTGAAACTTCGATGCTCCCCCGATCTGATTCACGGTAAATAATCACAGTTATCACAGAACCATTAAAAGCCTATTAACTTGAATTCCCACAATTCCTGCAGGGCAAGGGCAAAGAAAGAGCAAAATAACTTGGACTGTAAATGTAACACAATGTTCAAAAGAGGAGTATCTCTTTTAATTACGCCAGAGAAGGAAGATGTCTATGGATACATCCACCCTGGCAGATGGCTGATGGAGGAATGCGACATGGAGTCTCAGGACGCTCCGGATGTTATGGAAATGATTTCTCCGCCAAGAGACCGGGACAGCACCCGCCTATTCCAGACCCTTTTTCTGAGAGCAGGAGGAGTGGACGGCTTGTTAAAATGTGTTGACTGCTGGGTAGGCTGGCCGGACAAACGCTGTGCGGGGGCCGATCGAATCCACCTAAAAAGAATCCTCAGGCTCATTCGGTGAAAGCAAAAATGCAACGAATATTCAAGCCATTGTCATATGAGAAATTTGATGTCGTGTTTTTCCACCCTTCAGTGCCTTTGCTGACATTTCCCCTAACAATGTTATTATGTGCTGTACAGTAAGACAGTGCAGTCAATAAGCTGCTTTGAGACCTCAGATAAAACGCAGAGTTCTTATCTCACTGCAGAACAATTACAGGCGTCACATGGCTGCGAGCCCTGTGCAGACGAATGATGAAGTCTCTCCCCAGACCTCTGGGGCCGCCGCGGCAAGGTGCGCACCGGCTCTACGGGGCCCTCGCTCACGCGCCTCTGGCAGGCTGGACTCAATCCTCGCCTGGCCTTTGTGCAGGAATGCTGGAATCACCCGAGGAGAGAAAGCGTTTTCTCTCCGCTGTCTCTGACTCTGAAACAACCAATTCCAATCAATCTACCCTCACCTAAAATGAGTTCTTCCCGCATGAATTACCCACATTCACTGCCCAGCTTGATCTCGTTCCCGCAATGGATAAAGCAAATGGCTCAGTCCAGAGGGAGTGGGTTATTGACTAAGTGCTTAATTAGGCACACAACCCTGATGGGGTCATTCTCCTACACTCAAGACGACTGGACCGTGGCCTGGCAGAACCGTGAATCTGGTTTGCTCTCATTTGCCTGAGCCACAGTGGAATCAATGGGGCAGCAATCTAAATTAAACATTAAGACAACCACACAGGGTCCTCCAGGGGAAAACATGATTCACTCCCTACTTCCATATCAAGCACACTGAAGGCTTGTGTGGTACCGTCTAGAAAGGATTTGAGCACCTCAGAGAAGACCTTCTGGGTAAATGTGAACTCTTTTAGCCTGTTTGACTTCTGAATCTTTTAAAGTCTAGGACGACAGTGATCTTGGTCCAAGGATTAGTGCCTCCCCGCAGGTGCAAGATCAAATGTGCCCTCAGGGCTTTCTGACTCCACTGTCTTTTCATAGAAGGATGGGAGAAGTAGGCACTGCCAACATGGCCGAGATGGGTCTCACATGCCTCCATGGTGGCACTTGTCAGACTTTTATGTGCATATGAATCCTCTGAGAGTCTTGTGAACACGCACATTCTGACTTAGTAGGTCTGGGCAGGGGCCCGAGAATCAACATTTCTAATAAATTCCAAAGTGGGGCCCCAAGGGCTGCTGGTCTAAAGACCACATTGGAATAGATGGGAGGGTTCCTTCCTTTACAGCCAACTCAAACAGAGAGGGGAGGAGGGACAAAAATAGAGCCGATGTTTTGGTGACAAGTTACGTTGGAAACCCGAGGGGGAGGCAGAAGGGTACAAGGAACCAGCCAGACCTCCCTCAGGGGAAGGGGCTGTCTACACTGGCTTTGAAGCCACATCCTGTCCGGTTCCTCCATCAGGGTATCGTTTATGGAGCGAATGGAACAGGCAACATTGCAAGACTTAATGCTGTATCTATTTCCTATTGGCCTTTGCAAGGCACCCCCGATGGGCAGAAAGGCCTTGGAATGTGAAGAAAGAACAGGAGCGAGAAAGGACGAATTGGTGGTCATCCACACCATTAACTGAGTTGATGAACCTGAGGTCCCTGGAGAGTTGGAGAAAGAAGGGCCTAAAGCCAGAACTCAGCCCAAGTCTGTCTTTCTGACTTTCTCTTATTATTATCTTTGTAACAAAGGCTCTTTTATTAGCTTGCAGTTTCCTGCCAAGTTGATGAACTCTCCGTTATGGTTTATAGTACAAAATAAGAGGGTAAAGGAGATTTTAAAAGGCCCACGGATCTCTTCTTCGTTTGAGGACCTGCCTCTGCTCCCACCCGGTGGCGCAGAGATGAACTTTCTGTCACATTCCAAGACACCGCTCATTTTCTCTTCAGCTGAAAAATATATTATTTATTTTGCCGTTTTGCTCTACGATTCCGGAGGCCGGCATTTTCCATTTTAGTGCTCTCCGTTTTGAACCACGCATGTAATTACGGCTATCTTTTATTCCGCGTTTTCGGAGGACTCTCCCATTCAAACTGTGAGAGAGGACAGAGCAGCTGACTTTCCAGGGGGGTGAGACCAAAGCGTCAAGTCTTCGCGTCAACCTCGGCACGCACGCAAACGCACAAGTGGAAACAGGAATCAAAATCCCAACAAGTGGAGAAACGGGCGCCAAACTAAATGTCTCCACTCGTCTTTTCTCAGCATCTGGAGAAAAGAGGCTCAACGCATCTGCTGCCTTTCAGGTGCAGCCTATTCTAAGGTGATTTTATTTAAAATGCCGAAGCTCTCAGGAGGCTTTCTTGAGTCTCTGCTTCCTAGTGACATTGGCTATCGGGTCAAGGTCACAGAGTGCTAGGGGCCCGTGCACTGCTCTGGATGCCCCGAGTGGCCTGCCTTCTGCTCCTCCCTCCAGCCTCTGCTCGGGCCACATTGAAGCCACCTCAGTCACTCTTCTTTTCTTTTTTTTTTATTAAAAAAAATTTTTTTTAATGTGTATTCATAGTTGAGAGACAGACTGCAAGCATGGGAGGGGACAGAGAGGGAGACACAGAATCCGAAGCAGGTCCAGGCTCTGAGCTGTCAGCACGGAGCCTGACGCGAGGCTTAAACTCATAAGCCATGAGATCATGACCTGAGCCGAAGTCACACGTTCAACAGACTGAGCCACCCAAGCGCCCTGGCCACCTTTCTGATTCATTCAGGCCTCTCTGTCAGGTGGTCTTGGAGCACCCGTGCATCTCTGCTATGACCCACTGTTTGTGTGCAGTGTCTCTGGAGGATGCGCACCATGAAGACGGAGGCATGGTTTACTTTGTCTTTCTTTGTCTCCAGCACAATTTGCCAGAATGCCTCACCTGAGTGACCAATTCTCCAGATTACCAATTACCAAAAGTGTCTCTGGAAACAATTTGAAAAATTTATAGCAATTCATGTTTCAGCAAAGTTATAAAAAATTCAGCCATCACAATGACAGGTGCAGGTAATTTGAATTTGGGGTATCACGTGTATGTTGGCAAATGTAAGGGTTTTTGCAAATGTTACCCTGAGTTACTTTCTGTCTTTTAATTCAATACATTTCCTCCTTGTCTTCTTCTTCTTCTTTTTTTTTATGGGAGACAGAGAGAGAGGGAGAAGGTACAAGAAGGGCAGAGGGAGAGAGAGAATCCCAAGCAGGTTCCATGCTGGGCCAATATGAGCTCAATCCCATGACCCTGGGATCATGACCTGAGCCAAAGTCAAGGGTCGGATGCTCAACTGACTGAGCCACCCAGGTGCCCTTCCTTCTTCTCTTCCAATTTAGTCTTACTTGTCTGGATCCACTGAATGGTTTTCTTGAGTGGAAAGGAAAGAGATGGAGTTACCTTTCCAAACAGTTTGCAACATAGGCTACAAGAAATGTGCTTCCATTACAAATGCCAGAGTACTTTTCAAGAGGGTGAGCAAACCTATTGTGCACCCTTTAAAATTCCCGTTAGTATCATATGAATCAGGGATCATAATAAAAAGTGCAGTTGAGTCACCTTGATTCAGTTGCTATTTGCAGAAAGAATTCAGAGAGATAAAATGTGTTTTATAGTTCAGATGCCGGAGAATTTCTCAGATGGATGGACTTCCTCCACACAGGTTAAGTTGTCCAGGGTTTGTGGACGTGAATGTGAAGATGGAACATTTCATTTGGTGGAATGACAAATGGAAGAACGCCTGTGTGTTCACATCTGAGTGCTGTGAGGGCATCGCGGGCGGCCATGGGCAGACCCATGTATGAAAGTGTTCCTCCAGGGTGCCTGTGATCCCATCGCTTTCTCTCCTATAAAAGATAACACATCATTAATTAAACAATGAGTGGCTGGCATCCCACACTGGAGACACGTGGAAGAGACAGACATATCTACCTTTCATAAATCCTTAGAAGTTGAGATGCCAAAGACCTAAAAGTCAAAGTACACACAACTGTTAGGTCAAAAAAATATATTGGGCAGACCACCTGGATGGCTCAGTTGGTTAAGCATCCAACTTTGACTCAGGTCATGATCTTGCGGTTCGTGGGTTTGAGCCCCACATCGGGCTCTGTGCTGACAGCTCAGCCTGGAGCCTGCTTCAGGTTCTGTATCTCCCTCTCTTTCTACTGCTCCCCTGCTCGCACTCTGTCTCTCTCTCACAAAAGTAAATAAACATTAAAAAAATTAAAAGAAATAAAATAAAAGTCAAAGTACACACAACTGTTAGGGCAAAATTATATTGGGCAGGGTGTGTGGGTGGCTCAGTCCGTTAAGCGTCCAATTCTGGATTTCAGCTCAGGTCACGGTGTCACAGTGGGGAGATCAAGCGCTGCACTGGGCTCTGAGCTGAGAGCGTGGAGCCTGCTTGAGGTTCTCCCTCCTCTGCCCCTCCCACACCTGCTCCCATGCATGCATGCTCACGCATGCGCTCTTTCTCTCAAATAAATAAACATTCAAAAATATGTATATTGGGCAAAACAATTTGCTATAAATGTAGATGGTTCACTGAAAATAATTTTTGGTCAATCAATAATTTGGGGTACTGATCATTGGATGTATTGGTAAATTCATTGTTTATTATTTATGAAGACTAATTTTGGTGATCGCCTTAGTGCTATTTGAAAACAGTTCTGGCAGAGAGTGGACGGTGGGTAAATATTTGTTGACGGAGTGAGTAGATTCTGCCGCACACTACCCAGGGGTCACTCTCTCACAGCCATCTTGGGCCACTGCACTCCAGGCAGGGGCCCTGCGTGTGCAAAGCTCAAGGCAGGATGGAGTGAGAGCCTCCGCTGACCTTCACCCCAGTGGCTGGAACGCTCTGAGGGCTCCAGGACTGTGTGCAGACTGGAGGGTCACCAAGTTCAGCCCAGTAATCCAAACCTCTGCAAATAATACCGTCAACAATGAACAGCCCTACCCCCATCTGTGGCCAAGAAATCCTAGCTGAAGGAAAATTGAATTTTGTTTTTCCTGGCTGCGTGTTCTTTATTCAGTTTTGATTTCCTTGAACAAATTGGTTAAGGATTTTGAACAATCATTCAAAGGGGGAAAATTGGGACACACCTTGGCCAGTGATCATATTCTTCGTTTAACAGAGCGAAGGACTAACTGCAGAGGAGATGCAAAACATATTTAAAAACGAGACTTCAGTTCTAGAAAATTTTCTGCTCCATTGGTGGAGACAAAGTGAATGCACACAAAATACTGTGTTGGAAATGGCACTTTTAAACTCAAAGTCTTGGGCTTCCTCTGTCCTAGCTTTCCTTTCGGTTTTGGGGTGCAGGAGGAGCACATTCTGTGCTTGTGTCCCCTCTTCCCCTTCCCCACCCCCACCCCATCACGTGTGCAGTGCTGCCTGGTGTCACTTCCATTGGCGATGTTAATCATTTGGCCGATGACCTCCAGAGGTCACTGGAGAGGCAGAAGTGAAGGTAGCCAAGAGGTAGGCATTTAGATGGGCCCTGTTTTATGCAAATCAAAGAAAAGGAATGAAAAGCAATCTTCCTTGAAGTCACTGGCAGGGTCAGGGAAGTGCCACAGAGTGAGCTCTGTTTCATGCTGGCATTGAACTTGGCCTCAGTACGTTGGGGGTCTAGTTTGGACTCTGCCACGTGTTGGCTGTGTAACTGTGGGGGTCCCTCCACTTGTCTGAGACTGAGTCTCCTCTTCTGTGAGTGGAGATAGTGGCTAATGCCTGCGCCGGCCTCTGTCTGTGTCCCAGCAGGAACCAGACGGCCCACTCGGAGACAGAAGATGTGACGAAGGGTGTCCTTCGAGAGATGTGGACAGGGTTCGGGGGCTGACAAGGACCAGCGAGGGCCAAAAGCCCTGCCCACCCCTAGGCCAAAGGGGAGGGGAGAGGTCACTGTTAATAGCAGGAGCTGTAGCTGGGAGCCAGGGGCTGCCAGACTGCTGGCGGATGTAGGTAGCACAATGCAACTCCTTCCAAAGTCTGGCCTGGGAGCAGAGAGCCTGGGAGATCAACCCTTTGACCCAGGGAGGGGTCCCGGAGCCTATGTGTACATCTCTTCCCAACTCCATGTTCATCAGTGTTAGCTTAAAAATCACGGTAGAAGTATTTACATCATGGAAATTGGCCAACAGCACACGAATCAGACTGTCCCAGAGATCAGGTCGTCAGCCATTTGCCAGCACGCCTCGCCTTGCCCTCTCTTCCTGCCCTTCCCGTCCCCACTGGTTCTTCCCGCTGGGTGAATCCAGCCGGAGCCAACGTGTAGCGAACAGGGTATTCAGTCTTTGGAAGCCAGCCTCCAGGGCACAGAAAGAGGTGGGGGCGGGTGGAGAAAGATGTGGGGTGGGGGAGGCACACAGAAGGACGATGGTGAGCACGTCTCTTAGGGGGCTGGTGAAAGTCAGATAAAACAGTGAATAGGAAGGTACGTAGTCAACACTCAAGTGCTTTGCACACGTGTCCGTCCTTAGTTTTGCAAAGTCCCTTACGGTTTGCAGAGTGCTTTTATGGGGTCTACTTCCTCGGTCGCCACAATGCTGAGGAGTGGGCAGCACAGCCCCTTCTGCCTGTCCTCCCGAGCTGGGGCAATCCACATCCCACATAAGGGGCATTTTACACCCATCGGGGTGCCCGAAGCTTTGGTTGTCCTTGATGTTTGTTCTCCTTCAGGGTGCTAGAACCTTCAGCTGGCCCCACCAGGACAAAGCCTATTTCACAGCCTCTCTTAAATGGAGATGTGACCACGTGGGGCTCACAGGATGAAGCGCTGCAGAGCGGCAGCAAGAAACCCGCCTCAGGAAGAAGCAGCTGGGGGCGCCTGGGGGGTCAGGCGGTTAAGTGTCCGACTGAGGCTCGTGGTTCATGAGTTCGAGCCCCATGTTGGGCTCTCTGCCCCTCCTCCACTCACTCTCTCTCAAAACTACATAAACATTAAAAACAGAAAGAGCAGCAGAGCCAGCAATGAGAGCATGTCATGAACCGTGGGGCCAGGACGGGTTCAGTCCCATACTCTGGGACACGCCCTCTCTCCCCCCTGCTGCGTGGAGCACAGGTGCCACCTCTGGGCCACAGGAGGACAGCAGCAGGGTGGCGAGAAGAGCTTCGCCTCAGGGGCCGTGAGCCGGCAGCAGGCAGCCTGCCCTTCCCCCACGCGGCAGGGCCATCCGTCTGGACCTGGGACAATGGCTCCCGGCACATGGGGACACCGCCCTCCATCTTTTCCCTTTGCATGGCTTTGGCCTCACGGCTGCAAGAGGACTGTGTGCCACCCCAGGTATCACACCCAGGAGCCCAACTCTCTGGGCCACCAGTGCTGTGAGGGGACAGGTCCCACGTCCCTGACACGGAGAGGCGTGTGTGAATACCTAGGTTAGTGATTAGAGGTGAGGACACATGATCTGTTGGCAAAAGACAGTGCTGGACAGATTCTCCTATAGATGTTTCCTCTCATGATTTCATGGACTAGCCAGGAGGGTTGTCAAGACAGAGCATTGAAAAAGGGAGAAAGAAAGAAAGAAAGAAAGAAAGAAAGAAAGAAAGAAAGAAAGAAAGGAAGGAAGGAAGGAAGGAAGGAAGGAAGGAAGGAAGGAAGGAAGGAAGGAAGGAAGGAAGAAAGAAAGAAAGAAAGAAAGAAAGAAAGAAAGAAAGAAAGAAAGAAAGAAAGAAAAAGAAAGAAAGAAAGAAAGAAAGAAAGAAAGAAAGAAAGAAAGAAAGAAAGAAAGAAAGGAAGAAAGAAAGAAAGGAAATAAGGGAAGGAGAGGAGGAAAGAAGGAAAGGAAGGAAGGAAGGAAGGAAGAAGAAAGAAGGAAGAAAAGAAAAAGAAAGAAAGGAACAAAGAAGGAGGAAAAGAAGGAAAGGAAGAAAGGAGAGAGAAGGAAGCAGAAACCGCACTGTCGAGGAGGAGAGAAGCAGACTCGCATGTCCAGGCTCCGAGAGAAAGCCCAGCCTTTAGGAACACCCTTGCAACATGGCAGGTGGGGGGCAGCTGGCCCTCTGGAAGGCTCTGAGCTCTGAGCTCTGGAGCTGCCCTGTGACCCAGCGCCTGGTGCATTCGCCGCAGGAACCTTGTGTTCCTCATTTGTAAGTACCAAAGGCTGTCGTGGAGAATAAATAAGATAAAAACCCGAGAAAGTATTCACCTCGCAGGTCGTGACTGTTGCTTCCTCGGGGCCTTGGGGTGTGCGGTAAGGTGAGCAGAGTCTGGGCTGGGACAGGGAGGGAGGCCGGGGGGGCTGGGGGCAACGATTCCACTGAGGAGGCGGCGGCCATCTCCCGACGAGGTTCAATTCACTTCTCCCAAAACTAGGAAGTTGGGACAGATGGTTACCAGGGGGACATTCAACCCGAAGGGCACCAGTTCAAGGGCTTAGAGGGTACAAAATTGGCCTTTATCTCAAGGCTGTCCTGTCCGCACTTGTCTGACCCAACAATGGGGCTTCCTCAGCGGGGGCCAGTGGGGACGGCTGCGGGGGGCCTGGGCAGGAACCCTCAGGGACCCCTGCGGCCCTCCCCCATTGTGACGGGGAGTCAGAATTCTATGACGACAGTGGGCACTCGTGGGCCTCCCCTTCCGGTAGAGGCCGAAGTTCAGGACCAAGGAGGAGGGGCGTCCTCCAGATGCAGAGGTTGGCAAGGCCATGGGGAGCTAGGGAGAAAACCTCAGCCGCCTTCGCTTCCTGCCGAAAATGGTCAAAGGGAGACGCTGCAACCCCCCTTCAGACAAGGACGGACGATGGGTAAGAAGGTGGTGGCCTGTCTCCCGACCCGGGTCAGTGGGCGGGGCCAAGGCCGCAGAACCCGGTCTCCGTCAGCCTCTGCTGCGCCTCGTGAGCGGCATCCCACTCAGGGGTCACCGCACCCGGCCTCAGTCCCTCCGTCTGTGAAATGGGACTCTCAGAGCATTCTGGGGAGGAGTAAATGAAATAAATCTGGTGTGTAAAGCACTCAGCACACTTGTGAGCGTCCGTGAGGCAGTCAGTGCTTGTGCGTTTTCTTTTTTCGTAACACCTATCTTGTAAGACGCTGTATAATCTATCGTGTGTGCTGTTTCTCTTCCCTTCTAGAATATAGTCTCTGTGGGGGTGGGAGCTTAGTTTTTTTTACTTACTGATGCAGCAGGGCAGCAATATGTAGAAAAGTTAACACTTTTTCTTTGTTTAAGAGGGAAAGAGAGGCGCCTGGGTGACTTAGTTGGTTGAGCGTCTGCCTTCCGGCTTCGGCTCAGGTCATGATCTTACCGTTCGTGGGTTCGAGCCCCGCGTCGGGCTCTGTGCTGACAGCTAGCTCAGAGCCTGGAGCCTGCCTTCGGATTCTGTGTCTCCCTCTGTCTGTGACCTTCCCCTGCTCACACTGTCTCTCTCTCTCAAAAATAAATAAAAACATTAAAAATTTTTTAAAAAGAGGGAAAGAAAAATAGAAAACACCTTAGAACATTTCAGTCTGAAGGCTTTAAAAAACGGACTTTACCCACCTGAACACGAGCCTGTCTAAGCAGCTTAGTCCTTCTAAATCAGTTTCTTTGTCTGTTAAATGGGATCATAGTATACATCAAGGTTAGAGGGTCGTTGTGTGGATTAATGACACAATTCATACAGAGCAGTTAGTACGGTGCATGGAAACAGAGTAACCATTCATTACTTGTTAACTATTATATATTAATATATATTATAATAATATACACATATTTTTCTTCCTTATATACCCTACTTCATTCTTCAAAGATTTACCATAATATATGGAAAATATTCAAAATAAAATAGGAAAGTATAAAAAATAAAACTTTAGATTCCGTCTGAATATATTTTAGAACAAGAGGCTGAGGCTGGGAAAATACATAACGCACAGGCCATATGGCCTCATGACAGCTATTTATATAACATCATCAGATTTGACACTGAGATTCCTGGCAGCCAAAGTAAAATGGGAAATAGTGTGAACTACATAACACCACTCAGTCTTGAAGAGAAAAATACAAGTTTCTCAGACTAGCTTCCCCTCTTTCTATCACCTACAACCCCAGTGAGGACTGTGTTTGATCGGATACCATACAAGCTGACTACAGTGTCCTAACCAAATAAGAGTTTGTGTTTTTTGAGCAACAATAAATCCAGAAGGTGGCTGTGCAGGGCCGTACAGATGCTTCCGTCCTCTGATCTGTCATCTGTGGTGTGCAGCTCTTCAACTTAGGTGGGTAAATGAGGGGGGGCGGTCAAGGGACAAATGACAACAGGCACCTGTCGGCTAAGTCTGTCCCTTTGGTGGGGGAAAAGCAGAGCGATCCCAGGGGCCCCGCCCTGCAGACCCCTGCTTTCATCTCTCTGCGTCACATGGCTGACATGGCTGCCCGGGAGTTTGGGGAAGTATTTTTTTAAGCAGCCATATGACCACCTCAGACAAAGTCAGGGTTTGGTTATATGGGAGAAAGCAAGTCTTGTGATTCCACCACTCCCCAGAGCCCGATTTCAGGTGGAGAGACATCACCTCCCAAAGTCTGACTTGAGCACGTGGTGTGGGTCCCTTCTGCTGCCGGCACCCAAGAGCATAAAAAGAATAGTGCTGATCACGAAGTTTCCCAAAGTGACTTGCAGATGAGCTGGGAAAATTAAAGAAATCGTTGGCTTTGACTCAGCAGCAGCCTATTTGGGAGGACAGTAATTGCTGCATTAGAGGTGACCGTCATTTTGCAGTTGACCTTGCTGCCTGTAATCTGGTTCTTGCCGGGTAGGAGAGGCTCTTTCCGTACGTGTTCACCTTCCTGTTTAAAATTGCAATCGCTGCGTGATTGAATACTGCACAAATCTCACCGCCAACTAGTTAAAAAGCCGTATTTCATGGTTACAATATCTAACAGAAGGGTTTATGTCACAACTATCATGTTATCACCATTCAATATATATTTTAAAAGAGGGAAATGAAAATGCTAGAGCCATTTTTCCCCACCCCCAGTGATTTAGTCCGTAGACTTCCAGAATACAAATGAACTCAAGTCAGTTGTCACTTAGCCAGTGAGAGGGTGGCTCCTGATGCCAGAAAGACCCCCAGCCCCACCCTCCAGCCCTGGTCTTCCGTAGCTGCCAGGACAGGAATGCTGACACCGCCAGACCCGAGGAAGGGGGAGAAGGAAACGTTATGAGTCTGGAGGCCCTTGGTATTATTATTATTATTATTATTATTACTTTGGAAAAGTAACTGTTTTAAGACATTAAATCATATAACAGCATGAGTTAGAAACGCATAAGTTGACTCTGGAAGAGTCTGGGGTGTCTTGTTAAGTGGGAAGGCAAAGAGCAGAACAGTACGTGCCACATGGTCCAAGTTTGGAAAGTGACAAGGCCCCTCTGCAGGCGGCGGTGGGGTCTGTGAGTGCGCATCTGTGATCCTGGTGGTCCTGGGTGATGTAGGGGGAGAGAGAAAGGAGCCAAAGTTACTGTTCAACACGTAGGCGTTCACGACGTTTCGAAACCAGATGTATAATGTGATCCTAGGTGTGTAAAATTATACACATATACACGCACGCACACACCCATGGCTGTGCGTGCGTGTACAGGGACGCCTGCAAAGGAGGGTCACCAGTGCGTGCCGGGGAACTTGATTTCCTCGTGTTTTTATGTCCACATTTTTTTTAAACCATGAGGATGTATTACAACCGTAATCAGAAACAAATACAATGTTTTTGTTGTTGTGGAAAAAAAGAGAATGTAATGGGTGTACTTAGTTGAGAAATGTGTAAACAGTGGAGCATAACAGGGAAAAGAAAGTCATCCTCCTTCCTGGCTCCCTCCTCCATCCGTCCTCCTCGGCCCCCGCCCCCCCTCCCCCCCCAAGGAGCATCAGTGTGGCTGCTGGCTGGGCCCCGGACCTGGCTGCCTGGGCCCCGGCGGCGCTGCTCTGGCCCCCATCCCATCCCTCCTCACCCCACATGCAGTCATTCACAAGTGTTTCCCGAGAGTTGATTCGGATGTGTTCTGTAAGTTAGGCGTTGTTGTCTTGTGTGCACGGAGTAGTTATTCACATAAATGGTGGAGGGTCATGCGCCTCATTCTGTTTCTCCCCATCGCCCAAGCGCTGTGTTGAAAAGGCCGCTCGGAGGCTGTACGTCACCTAGCCCTTTGCTTCTCACTGCCGAGAACAGCCCACCGAGTACACAACGTGTAGGACACAACCCTCCCGCCTTTTTGCACAAACAGTAACGTACTGAACACACGTGTGCAGACAGTGAACAGGAGTCACCTGGGGGTATGGTTCCGCCGTGACGTGAGAAGGAGCCGGCGGGGATAGTCATGTTGGCCAAGTTCCTTGTGACCCAGCAGAAAGGAAGGAGGGCCAGCCTGTGGCGTGGCGGCGGGTTTGGGGATCAGGAGGCGACAGCGTGAGCAAAACCACAACTGCTAACAGTTGGGGGACACGCGCTGGGCAGGCACTTTCTTTCTGAATCACATCCATGCTGTCAAATAAGTATTATTATCCCAATTTTCCAGACAAAGGGACTGGGGCTTGGAAAAATGCAGTCTCTTGCATCAGGCTGACCGCATAGGAGAGAGAGCCGGGACTGGATTTCGGAACATTGAATCCACAGTCTGTGACCCAACCGCCAAGTGATGCTTCCTCCCTTTGTTGGAAGGCACTGGTGCCCTAACCCTAGGGATAACCCCTCGCTGAAGAGCGGCCTCCTCAAAATCACCCCTCTTCCTAGATCAACCCATACCTGGTGACTGACCAATGAGGGGGCTGAAAGGCCCAGTGCCCTCACCCTAACTCAAGAAGATTCTGAGAGGCCAGCACATGCCCAGAGCTCTCTGTGGGGCAGGTCAGGGCCTTTCTTGGGACCTCTTCCCTCTGCCTCTTCCTGCGTCCCTCCCTCCTGTCCATAGGGAGATGCCAACAGCCTCCCCAGATAATCCTGATGATGATGATGATGATGATGATGATGATGATGATTTTGCTTTGCATCCTCTCCCCTATCTTTCCTTCTACTCTCTCCCATTCTGCCTTCTCAGGGCAGAGTCAACTGGGTTCTTCCTCCACCTCCTGCCTGCAGAAGGTTGGCCCACCCCTCTGAACGTGGGCTGGATTCTTAGCCCCGATACAGGAGCGCCCCGACAGGAAGGGAGCGCCCCACACACTTCTGGCTTCTCAGAGCACATGGGCTCTGGCTCCAAACCACACCCCCCTCACCAGGCCACAGAAGTATTTCCGGGCTCCACACAGCCGGCGCAGCCCCTGTAACTTGAAACAGCCAGCAGTATGGCCTTGGGCCATTACAGTATTTTTTTGGTCTTGGAAAGAATACTTGCAAATTACGAAAATTATGCCATTTCCAGCGCACACCAGAAGCACCCAAATTGCATTTTAATCACGTTACAGAGGAAGCCCCAATGCTTGGCTTTGAGGTTCGGATGCATCTGGTTTTAATCACGGCGTGTGCTGGCTTTCTAGTTCCCTCAGATTGGACTAACACAAAAGACACCAGAATCCATCACCAGTGCTATGTTAAAAGAACCCCACAGTCCACGTTTGTCTCGGCAAGTGGAGGGGAAGCTACCACCAATCTACAAGGTTCGAGAGAAGGTGAGTCCAGAATGCTGGCCCGGACGCACGGCCCTGGGGCTCTCCAAGGGGGCGGGGCCACTGACATTCCTGGCTAGTCAGTTCTTCCTTGGAAGGAACTACTCTTTTGTCATCTTTGGGTCTTTAAATGTTGGTAGCATCCCACCTCCTGTCCTGGTCACTGTGACACTGTAAATATTCCTAGAAGGAACTACCTCTTGGTCCAGACAATCAAGTTAGGCTCATCTGTGGACAAGAAAACACCACCTTTGGTTATAGCACACAGATCATTAACATGCACATTCTGCCTCCCTGGCCCGTTCACGGGCAACTTCAGGGGCATGATGTGGCCTCAGGGAGAAGCAAGGATAGGCTTCACCCTTAGCCTACTCACGCTGCCAACCTGGGCCAGGATCCTTATTGGTCGGATGAAGAAGTTTGGTCTTGATGGCCTCAAAAGTTTCTTTCCAGCTTCTAATTCCAAGAACCTGTAAACTTTCCTTCTTTGCCTCCAAAGAAGGTGTTCTGAAAGAGACTTTCTATGATTTTCCACAACACCAATGAGGTTGAGTTTGAAAGCCTTGGGTTGACACACACACCTATGAGCTCGCTGTCCTGTGTCATTTGCTGCTCTCCAGTGATGGGTTTAATTGTGTCTGTGGGTTCTGAGAGCATGTTGGGGTTCTGACATGTGCCTTTTCAACTCTTCCCCAAACTCTTCTAGCAAGCAGTAGACAATCACTTCCCCTTCTCTGTACATGACAATCGCTACAGCCTTCAGAGCACTGGATTCTACCTGGACTCTGTGAGTATTTCTCTCCAAATTACTAGTGAAACTAGGGACGCCTCTGGGAGGCACATGATGTCAGAGGACTTTTCCCAGAATTGGAACAAGGTCAAAATCCACGCCTCATAACAGGTTTAAAAAAATGGGAGTGGCTCTCAAAGTTCCATATAGCTTTCAAAGTCTGCACCCGCCTTCTCCCTACGTTTGTGTGCACTTCATCCTTCTCCTGGTATGAACTGCCTCATTCACGAGCTTTCATGGGAAGGTCTGTCTGTAACGGAAAAGGGGTTTCCTATGTGTGTCTCTGGTGGACGGAACCAAGCCCCACAGGGACAGGTCAGAGGGAGGCGACCTTACAACGTACAAAGGACTTCCCCATGACTGGATTCATCGTTTCCCTAGAGGTGGTGAGCTGCTCTCATGGAGGAAATAGTCTGATAGTCCTTAGTGGTGGTTAACACAACGCTATGCCGTGGAAATATATATCGTGAGCTGCACATGCGATTTCAGATTTTCTGGTAGCCACGTGAAGTAAAAAGAGGTGAAGTTCATTTCAATAATGTATTTTATTTAATTCAGTAATCCCCCAAATTATCAATGCAATGTGTAATCAATAGGCACATTACTAGTGAGATATTTTATATTCCCCCAACTAAGTCTGTAAAATCCGGTTTGCATTTTATACTTGTGGTACGTCTCAGTTTGGAAAACCCACATTGACGGTGTTCATGTGGCCAGGGACTATCAAACTAGACAGGGGAAGGTTAACGTATCTGAGGTCGAGGGTTGGATCAGGTGATCTCTGAGAATCCTTACCAGATCCGGAAGCCCATGATGGTGATGATGATGATGACTATGACCATGACGGTGCTAATAATGCCCACCACCACTTGTAAAGTATTTGCTGTGTGCTAGAATCTGCTACTATCTCATTTAATCCTCAGGACAACACTGCCGCTAATTACTCTACCCATCCCCAATTTAGAGATGAGGAGCCTGAGAGCAGTGATCCTAAAAGGCTTGCCCAAGGGCGCCTGGGGGGGCTCAGTCGGTTGGGCCCCCGACCTCAGCCCAGGTCATGATCTCACAGTTTGTGGGTGCAAGCCCCACGTCGGGCTCTGTGCAGACAGCTCAGAGCCTGGAGCCTGTTTTGGATTCTGTGTCTCTCTCTTTCCCCCTCCCCAACTCGTGCTCTGTTTCTCTCTGTATCAATAATAAATAAACATTAAAAAAGTTTAAAAAGCTTGCCCGAAGTTACTCTTTCCTCCAGGCTACCATCTTGAAGCTAAATTGGAGTGGTTTAACCTAAAAAAAAAAATCTGGTTTTCCCTGGAAGGGTGTTGAGCACAGAATGAGAATATCCACTCTGCTGCCTCTCCAAATGGAATGTTTAACATCGTTTTTTAAATTATCAAAGTAACATATGTCCTTTACAACTTTCAAAGAATACAGAACTAAATACATTTTCTTAAAAATTTGCACTCTTACTTTCCCTCCTCACAATCCTACTTTGATGACTCCCAGATCATGGGTTGGGGGGCAAAATGTGGTATTTTCCTGCAACTCACATGCAACTCTACCCATATAAGTACATATCTTGTTAATGATATAAACAGGATTGCACCACATGTATTTTATCAGAGCTATCTTAGTCTCATAGACAACACTGGAAGCTCTCCAACTTTCTCTACATTCTGGAATAGTTTAAAGTGTGGAATTTCAGTTTAATGAGGTTTAGGTAGAAGTTGCCCATAAAATTATTTGAGTTTGATAATTTTTTAGAGTTTTTGTTTTTGGTTTTGGTTTTTTTTTTTTTGTACTGATTTACTTTTTAAAATTTCTTCATTGATTATTAATCTGTTCAAACTTTCTATTTCTCTTTTTAAAAAATTTTTAACGGTTTATTTATGTATTTATTTATTTGGAGAGCATATGAGTAGGGGAGTGGCAGAGAAAGGAGAGAGAGAATCCCTGATTCAATCTCACAGCCTCTCATGACTGTGAGATCATGACCTGAGCCCAAATCAAGAGTTGAATGCTCAGCCAACTGAGCCACCTAGGTGCCTTGTTAAGATTTAATTTTTAAATAATCTCAGCCCCAAATGTGGGGTTTGAACTCACAACTCCGAGGTCAAGAGTCACCCACTCCACCAACTGAATCAGCCACATGCTCCCAAACGTTCTATTTCTTCTTGAGTAGACTTTGTTGGCATGTGCCTAAAACGTATTTATTTGCTTTCAAATTTATGGGTGTAACATCTCCTAAAATACTTCTGTTTTGCTGTTCTTTTATATCTTTTTGGGCTGCATGTTTAATTCATATACTTGCAACTGTTTCTGTTAGTAAACTTACTAAAACTATGAATATTCCTTAGATTATTGCTTTGGCTACATCTGAACATCTTTTTAAACTAGAGTTTCATTATTATTTACTTGCAAATAGTCTATGATTTAATTTTTAATTCTAAAAATAATTTAGAAGAATGTTTTGAATTTTCTACATGGTTAGAATTTTTTTCTGATCATCTTTTATTGCTAATATCTAGTTTTATGGATTATATAAGTTTTATAGAATATGAAATTTGAATAAAAAGATTATCTTTGTTATCTTTACATGATTTCCTTTTTTTAAATTTATTTTTATTTTTTTTTTTAATTTTTGATACAGAGAGAGACAGAGCATGAGAGGGGGAGGGGCAGAGAGAGAGGGAGATACAGAACCAGAAGCAGGCTCCAGGCACTGAGCTAGCTGTCAGTGCAGAGCCTGATGCGGGGCTCGAACCCACAAATGTGAGATCTGACCTGAGCCGAAGTCAGAGGCTTAACTGACTGAGCCACCCAGGCGCCCCTACATGATTTCCTTTAACAAGTGTTTCATGGGTGTTTACAAAGTTGGTTACAAAGTTTTTTATTTTATTAAAAACCATTAATTATGTTACTCAAATCCTTCATATCCTTTTCTTAATTTTTCCCTTGATCTGTCAATTTTTCCTTCTAAGATTATTCTTGAGTTTCTAAATTCTTGTAGCCTTCTATAATTCTTTCAAATTTATATAGTTTAATATATTTTTCTGCATAAAAATTCATGAATATTTTCTTTTCTTGGTGGCTTTTATTATTTATCAACATGGAGTATCTCTCTTTACATACTTTACTGTTTTGGGCCATGAATTCTAAATTGCAATTGAGTTTTGCCAGTATTACTTTTCCATCACTAACATTCATAACTTGTATTACAGCTTATTTCTTTGTCTTTATACTTTTTAGTCATTTTGTATTTTTTTAATTATACATAGCATAGAGCATGGTTTTTTTTTTTAATCTAAGAGTCATTGTTTCTTTGTATAAGGATTCCATCCATTCACATTGTTAGGATATTTATGTTTTGGTTTTATTTGTTTCATTGTATGTTTCCTATTTACCATGTTTGTATCTTGTTTCTTTTGATTTCTCCCTCTCTCACTTAGCTAAATTGAATTTCTTTGCTCACTCTGACTTTTATTGTTTACCGGTGGTTATCCTTAAGCAGAAATGTTTAAGATTTACATTGATATTGTATTACCCTATGAATATAAAGTGTAATATCCATAGGTACGCCCCAGCCCCCAAGGGTACGGCAAGTTCTTCAGCGCACTGACCTCCCTCACTGCGGTGGCCAGAGTGTGCTGTCCCAACTCGTGGGGGTGCTGTTTCCACGGGTCATGTGAAGTGGCACCTCCTGGGATCAAAGCCATCAAGTTGAAATCCTGCAAATTTCAGTTCCGTATTCCCCCACTTCCCCTCCGTTCCTTCCTTTTTGTGGATTCTTACCTGAGGTTTCAATATATTTCATAGTTATCAGCAAGTATTTAGACTTAAAAAACTTTTTTTCATTTTTTTTAAATTTTTTAAAGAGAGAGACCAGGGGAGGGCCGGAGAGAGAGAGAGAGGGTGAGAAGAATCCCAAGCAGGCTCGGCGCTGCCAGTGCAGAGTCCGACACAGGGCTTGAACTCACAAACTGAGCCCAGATCAAGAGTCAGATGCTTAACTGACTCATCAACAGTCTTCTGGAGGGATTCGGCTCCGTTGTTATTCCAGCAAGAAGTTAGACTTACTTACAAGCTTCACTTGTGGCTTTCCTTGTGCCTCTTTCCCCTATTCATTTGTCTCTTCCTTTTATTTTATTTCATTACTTTCCCCCTGGACTGTCTGCAGGGACATTGTCAGAAAGGTGCTTGGGCAGTGTTTTCCCTTCATGCTTCTGGAACCAGTCTCTCCCGTCCTCTCTTCCGTAGCACCAGGGACCCAACTATGGGGACCACATTCCACCTCAACCTACAGACCTACAGACTCTACACTGTCCCTGTGAAATTCCCCACAAATAGTCCCTTTACTAAACTCTCTTCAGGGCGCTGGGGGGCTCAGCCGGTTAAGCATCTGGCTTCAGCTCAGGTCATGATCTCACAGTTCGTGGATTCAAGCCCCGCATCAGGCTCTGTGCTGACAGCTCAGAGCCTGGAGCCTGCTTCAGATTCTGTGTCTCCCTCTCTCTCTGACCCTCCCTTGCTCTCACTGTCTCTCAAAAATAAATAAAAGACATTAAAAAAAATAAACTATCTTCAAATTACCCTAATTTGAGTGAGCCACCTGCTGTCACTTGGAATGACGCTGGTCCTTATGAATCGACAACTCGTTTGGCGACAGAGGGTCCTTGACTTGCAATTTTCTCAACTTCCCATGGGTTTATCGATGTCACTCCATCACGAATCTAGGATGGTCTATAACATAAAGTCTGGGTGATTGCATGTCTATTTCTTTCTAATCTTTAGTCTAAGCATAGTGTTTTCTTCGAATTGTGGATCAGATCGAAAGCACAGTTCTGAATGCAGAGTAATTCTCAGGTTCACAGGTGAGGTCTGAGAGTTGATGCAGAATCCTGTGGGCAGAGCCCCAAGGGTGTTGCTTCCTGCATGGGAAAGAATTCAGCCTCTCTTGGAGTGAGGACCACCTACCCCGTTGAATGCTGGGATGCAGCCAGAGGCCGACTCACTGAGGTAGCACCTGGGTGCCGAGAACCTGCCCAGGGTGCCCGGGAGTCTAGGCTGCCTCACAGGCTGCTTCCAGCTGTGGTCTCTCTGGTTCTGCTCTCTGTGTCTCTAGCGGACCAATCCCCTTGGTGGAGGTGGAAGGTTACAAGAATGATAATGAAATGCCACCAGCATGCTTTGGGTGTTGACTCCAAGGTTGGTGAAGGATAGCTCATGTAGGCGGTTGCCGTATTGTGCATCCAGACATAGGATCTCACGTAGCTGGTTTTGTTCAAGACCTCAGAACTCTGTGACCTTGAATATGTTTCTCCTAATCTTCTTATAATTCTTCTCCAGGGCCTGGGACGTAGGAAGATCTCCCCAGAGAAAAGGCAACACAGTTCAAGAAATTTCAATCTTTGGGCGTGTGACTATGTCCCGTCTTGTCTTGATGGCTTTTCAAATAGCCAAATATCTTACGTCTGTCAAGAAATTGTGGTGCTCCCAATTTTCAGACGCTTCCCAAGACATTATAATGAGATATGGAACTCTTTTAAATGTCTTCCTCAGAGAAGCTATACAGAGTTTTTGAAAAAGAATCCAAAGGTAAGTTTTACTGTTAACAAACGGTTGGGTCTTCACGGGAGCCCTAATCCTTCAGAAGATTGTGGATGAGTTTTGTAGTATTGGCATTGCACGGGACATTCTAAAAGTATGTGTTTTCTGGCCCAGCACCACTAGTTGAAATAGGACTTAAGTTAGGGGCTAGAGACTGTGTGTGCCTTATGGTGAGGTAAAGTATTCATGCAGCATAAACAGAGATTAAAGTTCTTATATTAAGAAACTATATTATCACTCCCCACCTTTACAATATTTCTGTTTTTTAATAAGTTTGAAAAACATTCAAGTCCTTATAAAATAAAGATCTGGGAAGATACACACATTTTTAATGGAAGTATTTTAAACAAAAATATATTTAAACCAACTTTTAAATGGCCACATTAACTTTGGGTGATGTTTTAACAATCATGTAATTAACATATGACTGCATTTCTCTTTTGACAGTTCAAACAGTACAGAGGAAACAGAAGTTCCTCTTGATCTCATCACACCTCCAACCCTTGTCCGGTCCCCGAAGTAAGTTAATCATTTTTCATTCTCTGCACTTACAATGTGTAACTACATCTACATTTTGAACATAAGCTGAAATACATCATATGAGGCTGTAAGCTTTTTTTATATTTAACAATGTATCTTGGGAGTTCTTGGGAGTCAGTATGAAGGGACTTTTTGCTTTTGAAACTCCTGCACTGTGTTCCCCGATATGGGTGTGCTGTGTTTTTAGAAATTGTCTTATTAACGAGCGTTTGAACTGCTTTTATTTTTTCCCTGGTAGGCCTGGTGCTACATGAACATTCTCAAGAGCCTGCCGGGGTGCGTATCTGCAGGGGTGCGTCTCTGGAGTGATATCTGCAGGGTTGCTCTGTCAGTGCTGGACTGGATGGTGCGCACAGTTAAAGTTTTAATAAGTATCTCAAATTACCTTGGAGACTGGACCAATTAAACTCTTACCAATTGTACCTGCATTTATCTCTCCCCTGTCAAATTCTCTTTTACATATTGTTTTCTTTCTCTTTTTAAAATGTTTTTCTTTTATTTGGGGGGGTGGGGAGCAGAGAGAGAGAGGAAGAGACCCAGAACCCCAAGCAGGCTCTGAGCTGTCCGTGCAGAGCCTGATGCTGGGCTCGATCTCATGAACCGTGAATCATGACCTGAGCCGAGATCAAGAGTTGAACGCTTAACCGACTGAGCCACCCAGGCCCCTGTACTGGTTTTCTTAGTCTGCATTTCTCTGATGATGGCGAAGCCAGCGTCTTTTCCCGCTCGGTGGTCCTCTGTGTCCCCGTCCTGTAAGCATGCCAGTGCCACCAGCACTGAGTATCAACACCTTCCTGTTTGTAGTTGGATATTTTTCCTAAAGCTGAATTTTAGAATAAACTCATCAAGTCAATTCATTGGCAATTTGATAGAAATTTCTGCAAATTTAGATGATAACGTAAACAAGAATTAACACCCTTAGGCCATGGTGGATCTCACCATTTATTCAGATCTTGTTTTATGTTCTTCAGTAAAGTTTTATAGTTTTCTTCACGTAGTTCTGACGTGTGTATTCCTTATGTTAATTCCCACATATTTTGAAATTTTGTGGCTCTTTTCAATGTCTTTTTTTAAGTTACATTTTTAGGTTGATATTGACTATGTATAAAAAAAGCTATTGATTTTTGTATTGATTTCTAGTATTTGACTTCTGGCTAAACTTCTCATAAATACATAAATATCAAAAAAATAAAGTTCTCATAATTTTTCAGTTGATATTCTTGGATTTTACATGCAATTACGTCACTTGTGGAAATGGTAATTTATATCATTAATGTTCGTATATCTGCCCCCCCCCCGTATTATCGCATCAGGTACAATTTGACCATCAGCACAGAGGCCTTGTCTTATTTCTGAACTTACCAGAGCTGCTTCTAATGTGTCTCTCTGAAGTCTGACTATCGCTGTAGGTTTTAGATAGATCATCTTTATCTACTTAAGAATGAGTCATTATTCTTTTTTTAAAGTTTATTATTTATTTTGAGAGAGAGAGAGAACATGCACATACCCATGAACGAAGGAAGGGCAGAGAGAGGGAGAGAGAACCCCAAGCAGGCTCTGCATGGTCAGCACAGAGCCCGAGGTGGGGAACTTGAACTCATCAATAGTGGTGAGATCATAACCTGAGCCAAAATCAAGAGTCCAACACTGAACTGGCTGAGCCCCCCAGCGTGGTCTCTTGTTCTTTCTTTCATGTTTTTTTCCACGAAAGTATTTTTTAAAGTCCATGTGAAGTATGTACATGGAAAAAAGAAAATGAAACAGTGAAATATAGTTTCTCTGACATCCTTGACTTCAGTCCCCATTTTTTCTCCCAGTATCAGCCCTACTGACACTTTTTTATGTGCCTGTTTTTCCAGGTGGCCTGTATAGATTCTCTCCCTCTCTCTCTCTCTCTCACACACACACACACACACACACACACACACATCCTTTAACAAACACCAATGGTGGATTCCATTCCATTCTTGCTTTTTGCTGCTCCTCTAACAATTGAACTCACGAATGTGTCTTTGAAGTTTCAAAGTAAGTATCAGGACCTACAAATCTACTTCTTCTTTTTTTTTAAAGCGTAGTTGCTTGGTATTTCATTACACGGGTCAGCTATGGTCCTGGAATCTTTTCATGGGCATTTATTCAGTTTTCTGTCTCTTCCTCCTATAAACACCTTTATAGATATATATTTGCATCCATCTCTGAGCATTTCTACATGGTAAAACTCATAAAAATAAACTTGTTCAACCAAAGAACATATGGATATTAAATTTTAGTTTACATTACATTTAAATTTTAACGTTTATTCCTTTTTGAGACAGAAAGAGTGTGAGTGGGGGAGGGGCAGAGAGCGAGAGCGTGAGAAGGAGACAAAGAATCCAAAGCAGGCTCCAGGCTCTGAGCTGTCAGCACAGAGCCCGACGTGGGGCTTGATGTCATGGACCATGAGATCATGATCTGAACTGAAGTCGACGCCCAACCGACTGAGCCACCCAGGCACCCCAGGTTTACATTCCACTTAAAAAATTTTAAGATCAAATTTCCTAAAAGGATCTGTGCTCCAGCTTACAAGTTCACTAACAAGATACAAGATATGGGCACTTCTATTTTTCCACACCCTTGCATTACCATTTTTTTTTTATATTTACCCATTTGTTGGTTATAAAACGGTATTGTATTTTAATTTGAGTCTCTTTCATTGTGTGTGTTTAGCTATGGAAAAGCCATTTGTAAATAAATAAATAAATTAAGTAAATAGAAAAGCCATTTGTGTTTCTTTTGCTGTGAACTGTTTTTTGGTATCTTTCACTAATTTTTCTATTGATTCTTTTGTCTTATTCAATTATTTGTATGATTTCTTTTTTAACTTTATTTATATATTTTGAAAGAGAGAGAGGGAGCAAGCAGGGGAGGGACAGAAAGAGCAGGAGAGAGAGAGAATCCCAAGCAGGCTCCACTCTGCCAGCCCGATGCAGGGCTTGAATTCACAAACCGTGACGCTTACCGCCTGAGCCACCCACGCACCTCTGGTTTCCTGATATATTAAAATATTGAGGCTTTTAGGGGCCCCTGGGGGGCTCAGTCAGTTAAGCATCTGACTTCAGCTCAGGTCATGATCTTATGGTCCATGAGTTGAATCCTTGAGTTGGGCTCTGTGCTGACAGCTCAGAGCCTGGAGCCTGTTTCAGATTCTGTGTCTCCTTCTCTCTCGGCTCCTTCCCTGCTTGAGCTCTGTCTCTCAAAAATAAATATTAAAAAAAGATATTGAGGCTTTTGTATGAAATGTGTCACAAGTGTTTTATCTAGTTTATTGGTTATTCCCTTTTGTTACTGTATATATTTTTCATCAATAGACTTCATTTCTTTGAGCTTTTGGCTTCCAGGAAACTTGAATGGGAAATGTACAGCTCTATACACCCACTCTCCCTCCCCTCACCTCCCAAGTTTTCCTCTATCGTTAACATCTCGCACCGGTGCGGTAGGAACTATATTTTTAGTTCTGCATATATTTTCATGTCGTAAAATGCATGAATCTCCTCTTCATACATTTCATGCCTTGCTTAGGACCTCCTTTGAGACTATGAGACAATTCTAAGAGCTTGTTGTAGTTTTTTAAAATGTCTATTTCTGGGTGCCTGGGTGGCTCATTTGGTTAAGCATCCTACTTTGGCTCAGGTCATGATCTCATGGTTTGTGGGTTCAAGCCCCACGTCAGGCTCTGTGCTGACAGCTAGCTCAGAGCCTGGAGCCTGTCTTCAGATTCTGTGTCTCCCTCTCTCTCTGACCCTCCCCTGTTCACACTGTCTCTCTCTCTCAAAAATAAATAAAACACTTACAAAATTTTTAAAAAATTAAAAAAAATAAAATGTCTATTACTTATTCATTGATTTTGAGATAGAGACGGGGAGAGAGAATCCCAAGCAGGCTCAGTACAGAGCCCAATGTGGGGCTCAGTCTCACAACCATGAGATTATGACCTGAGCAGAAATTAAGAGTTGGATGCTGAACCAACTGAGCCACCCAGGCACCCCAAGTTTGTTATAGTTCTTATTGTTAATATATGGGGTGACATTTTAGCAAATGACATTTTGGCACCTATTGAGGTGATCATATAAATTTTCTCTATTAATCTGTGAATGTAGTAAAGTATATTCATGGATTTTCAAATCCTTTCTAGCATTCCTAGAGACAAACTGTAGTTGTTTATGATATGATGTATTATTATTCTTTTGATAAATTGAGGATTCGATCTGCCAATTTTAAAAGGATTTTAAAATCTATTTTTACGATGCCATGACACTGGTTGTATCAATTGCTAATATCTATAGAATTTGCTACAAAACCTCCTGGATCTGGTACCATTTTCACTTGGATCTTTGAACATCTTTTCAATGTATTTTATGGAAATTAGTCTGTATCTACTAATTCTTTTTTTCTTTTTCTCTAATTTTGGTCATTTTTTTGAAAGTTTATTTATTTTTAGTAATCTCTGCACTCACCGTGGGACTCGAACTCACGACCCTGAGATCAAGAGTTGCACACCCCTCCAGCCAAGCCAGGCAGGGCCCCATTTATTGGGTTTACTATTATTTGTAGAGAAAAATCATCTGCTTTATATGGAATTTTGAGTATTTAATATAGTTCTTCTCTTTCATGCTTTAAAGGTATGCCCTGTCCTTTGACAAGTTAAACGTTGTTCACATGTCTTTGCTCCGTTTCCCAAATCTACATTTTTTGTTACTGTTGCTTGCTTTTGATCTTACTAATTTATGCTTTCATGTTTATGTATTCTGTTCTTGGGCTTATTTTTATTTTTCTAACTTTTCAAGGTGAACGTGTAACTCAATTATTTGCAGCCTTTCCTGTTTTCTTGTAAATGTAGGCAAGGCGATTTCTTTCAAATGCCACGTTGTAGACACATCATGCTCCTCTACTTATTATTATTTTTTTTTACCTTTTCCTCCCTCTTTTTAAAAAGTTTTTATTTAAACTCCAGTTAGTTAACACACAGTGTCATACTAGTTTCAGGTGTGCAGCACAGCGATTCAGCCCTTCCATACAGCGTCCTGTGCTCATGCCAAGTGCTCTCCTCAGTCCCCATCCCTCGCTTCCAACATTGCCCCTCCTCACCTCCCCTCTGGTAACCACCACTCTGTTCTCTAGAGTTAAGAGTCTGTTTCTTGGTTTGCTTCTCAGACACATAGATCAACGGATCAGAATAGAAAACCCAGAAATGAACCCACAACTATATGGCCAATTCATCTTTAACAAAATAGGAAAGTTATCCATTCAAAGTAGCTTGTGATTGTCTTTTATAATCCAAGAATTACGAAGAAGTGTATTTTTGGTGGGACACCTGGGTGGCTCTGTTGCTGACTCTTGATTTTGGCTCAGATCATGAGCTCACAGTTTGTGAGTTCAAGGCCTGAGTCAGGCTCTGAGCCGAGAGTGCGGAGCCTGCTTGGGATTCTCTTTCTCTCTGCCCCTCCCTCACTTGCATACGCATAAACATGCTCGCTCTCTCTCTCTCTCAAAATAAATAAAACTTTTTAAAAAGAACTATATTTTTTCACTAATTCTATTGTTACTTTTCATTATCTATATTTTATTAACTGATTAATTTTTGCGTTGTGGTCAGTAATTAGAATCTGTATAATTTTTGCTTATTACGGAGAGGTTAAAAGTGTTTTGGCTTAGGATGGCCACTTTTTGTAACTGCTCCATGTGTTTGAAAGGCTGTATAATTACCCCTTAAAAATTTATTTTGAAAGAACTATGGATTCATACAAAATTGTATGTGTGTTTTTAAAGCATTTATTTATTTTGAGGGGGTGGGGGAAGGGCAGAGAGAGGAAGACAGAGAATCCCAAGGAGGCTCCATGCAGTGGGCAAGGAGCCTGAAGCGGGGTGTATTTCCTCCCATTTCCTCTCCTCCCCACCCCCTACTCGCAGGTGCCCTCACCAACCCTCACTGCCTCACTCCTGCCTCGCCTCACCTACCTCTGCCCAAACGCCAACGGTCTCCAACAGGAGTTACCCCGAATACAACATACTCGGGATGAAATTCACAGACTCGCCAAAAAGGTTTGTGGAACCAAATCTGCAGTTGGGTAAAGGCGGGGCATGGTGGTGGGGGAAGGTCAGCCTCTGCCCTTTGGGATTAAAGAATGAGGGGCGGTATGTTTACCATTGACAAAAACGCAAATTAGATAACTTGCCCTTAAACACCCAGTCTTTTCTCATTTAATCGTTTTCTACATAAAATGTAACTACCACTGTCCTACAACCTCACCTTTCATTCTGGATCCAGTGAACCAAGGACAAAGGACTTCGCGCTTTAATGAAAGGGGAGTCCTCGGGGACTCAGGTGGACGCCCCAATACAATAACCCACTTTACAGAAATAAAAGTCTCTAATACCTTGGCACAACGTCAATGACTTGCCACTGTTGGTTCTTTGTTTCAGCGAGTTGTTTTGAACAGAAGAATAAACAGCCAGTTAAAGAAACCCCAACTTACTAATCAATTGCATGCAGGTGTTATAGATTTCTGCTGTCTTAACGGATGAGACTTGGACTTGTGCCATCCCAGAAATGACTTAGACGTGAGAAAGAACAGCTGATGTATTAGTAATACTCTTTCGGAGTGGCATTGCCAGGGATCCGTCCCAGAGTCACACCAGGGAGTTTCAGTTACTTACTGTGCGTGTTGTAAGCATGCGCCTGACAACTGGCTTTCTCCTTTGTAAAAACCATATCTCAGACCCTTCAAGACGAGAGTTAAAAGAGCAGAGAGATGATTTCCTATATGAAGCCAACTCTTAAACACTGTCTATTTTTAGACAGAGAAG
>NC_043701.1:180381674-180405241 GCF_006229205.1 Suricata suricatta | reverse complement strand
TCACTCCAGGAACGACGTCTGCTTGGCATTTCAGAGGTCAACAGCAGCTCTACTCAAGTTCAGGACCCATCGCTGCTGTCCCATGGGTCAAGATGAAAGGTCACTTTGCCCAATGGAACATTTTTTTTTTTAATCTACAGAACTGGTACCATATTGAGGACTCCTGGCGGGGGGGGGGGGGAGCTGTGTGTGCGGGAGGAAGGGCTTGAAATGACAGGCTAAGTATAGGTTTCCCATATGTTCTGCTGAGTTCAAGGAAGAATCCATGCTGTTATGGTAACACCCAAAGAACCACAAAACAAGCAAGAAGAATCCATTTCCTCCTCTGGGCGCTTTGCTGCCCCCAGTCTTTGGTGGGAGCATGACACTGGGAGCCCAAGAGTTAGGAGCAGCCCCTTTCGCTCGGCGCTGGGCTTGGTGGCTGGACAGCACGGCTCAAGTCCTGCTCTCCTCTGGGTGCAGTGAGGTTGGCACTTCGCAAACACACAGGATAGTCATTCTCGAGTCCCCGTGCTGCGTGGAGGACTCGGAAAGCGCTGTGTAAGTGTGAAATGCTGTACGTTGCCTTTATAAGTACCTATCAAAACAAATGAAAACATCTCATTTAACACACAGTATTTAAGTAAACATGTTGCGAATATACCAAAATAATCCCCCCCAAATATTAAACAACAAATCAACCCCCTGTCAGAGCCTGACTCACTGAATAAATGGAATGAATAAAATCGTAACTCACACGCTTGACTACGGCTCTATGAAATTGCCAAATTTGTTAGGTGTAGCGTGTGATTTCTGCACAGAATAACCCAAAATAACTTCGAACGCTGTATTCTCTCCCCTAGTCGAAATCAAACAGATCTGCAGGATTCCAAATTGGGCAATGCCGGCACAAGAGCACACATCACATTTTCCTTTCTTCTTTCCCTCGGTCCAGACAGGAGCCAGCTTCAGAAAGTCAGATCCAAGAAGCATTGTTTTGGTGTCACCTAAGCGCTGGTCTGGTCGCATCGCTGATAGCGGACAACGCGGGTTCCCGGCAGAAAGACCAAGTGTGCTCAGGACCCAGGGTCCTAGAGTCGTTCACAGGATTATAAGCGACCTTACCAGCATCTGGCCTGCCCTGCCTGAGAACACAGTGCAATTCTTTGGCCTGAAGGGAAAGCCTTAAAACTGTCTTAAATATTCTCTTGCCGCTTATAACCTTGGTCTGAGCGTCCGCCCGGCCGTGAGTGACGTGTGCACTCCTTCCACACACGCTGTGGCAGTCCCCAAAGAGGAAGGACAAGTCTCAACAACATCCCTCGGGAGAAATCGGATTTTCCCCCTGAAAACACACAGGCACCGAGGTCTAACCAACGCCTGACACCTGTCACATTCAGGATCTTTGAAAGGCAGGACTTGGCCCTGCGCACTCACACTCGCAGGAGAGCGCAGTGTCGCTACCCGATCAGGACAGCTCTGATCAAAGCAGATATGTTTGCCAATTCGACCCGGCCTGATTTCTAGCTCCTCCTTAACAGGGCTCTGCCCGCTTCCCTTTGGGCCTCGTGAGCCACATTCTCATGGGCACTGACTGAATAAATGCAGGACGTGCCCAAACACCGCACGTGTTTACTCAGCCCTCGAGGACTGTTTCCCAAGTCCCTGCCTTGGGCACCGGGGGACAGGGCTGAGCAGGGCCAGACGCCCCTCCCTCTGCGAGCCTGCAGTCCAGTCTCCCCGCCAGGGGAGGAAATGCAGCACCCCCCTCGGAAGAGTCAAGATTTCGAGCTAAGAATGCCGATGAAGAGTGGATCGGGCAATAATACTTTGAAAGGTCATAATTATAATTTTATTAAGCTGTGATCAGGGAGATAAGATAAATGTCACAGGAATGTGTTTCATGTTGGTTACATACGATATTAAAGAACAATTATGAATTTGCGTTTCTTGCGTACATGAAAATTTGGATCTCTGTAAGGGCAGAAGCGGAGCCTAATTTTTTATCTGCTGGATGAGAAATTGATTTTAATTCTTTCCCTGCTAATTAAAGGAAAATTAGAAAAACAAACTATTTGCTACAGCACTAAATACATTTTGATTACTTATGGATATAAGTAGTTATTTGGGTTTCATTTATTTACTCACTGGAAGCCTAATGATGGGTAACATTAAGAGCAGGGTGATGGGGAGGGATGTGGGTTTATTCCGCAGAGGGGCTGAGGCCCGTGTTCCCACCACGGCTGGGTGCTCGTGGGCTCGGCTCGGTTCCCGCAGAGCAGGCTGTGTGGGGTGACCGCAGACCCGCTGGGCTGGGCAAGAGGTGACGAGAGACTGGAGGGAGCAGCTTCCGGTTCGAGGGGCCCGGGCGGGGGTGGCGGCGGCAGAGGGGACCTCCTTTGGACAGCTGGGTACTGGGTTTCAGCTCAGGAAGAGGACCGGATCTGCAAGAAGGACATGATGACCGTTCGATGGAGGGGGACAGTCAACAGATGGAATTTTGGGGTTTTTTTTGGGAGGGGGTTAAAATGACCCAAATTGATGACAGTTTTGGAGCCCAGAATCAAAATAGGTCTCAATGGACAGAAATCAAGGTGTGGGCAGGGCCGTATTCCTTCCAAGAGGCTCTGGGGAGAACCCCTTTCCTTTCTCATTTGGGTTTCCGGGGCCACCTTGGTTTGCAGCCCCTCCCTGTGCGTTTTCAGGACCAGCGTGGATCTGAGTCCTACTGGCATGGCCCGGTTCTGTTCCTCGTGTTCCCGCTCTGCCTTTTGTAAACAGAGAAAAGAGTAGTGTGTACAAGGCAAAGAAGGGGAGGGGCATGGGTGCACTGAGACGGCCTGGGGGGTGAGGGGAGCTAGGTGAGGCCCGAGCAGGGCTGGGCCGGTGTGCGCCTGCAGGGGGCCACCTCTGGGGGGCTCAGTGGGCAGGAGTGGAAGAGGGGAGAGCAACCTTCAAGGGCGACGGGGGCCTTGAGTCCCTCTGGAGTGACCACTTCACCCTAGGGAGGAGCATAGGGCTGCAGCCCAGAACGAGGGGCCCGAAGCGGAACCCTGTGGAAGGTGGGGGGTGGGTAGAGCTGCCCTTTCAGGTGATGACGCCAGGACGCCAGCCGCAGGGCGATGGCCTGGGCGCACAGAGGGCTTGCTCCCCTTGGGGATTTCCCAGCAGGTAGATGCCCCGGGGGAGGCCTAGGGCAAGGATTCGGAGGCTGGCTGCACTCTTGACCGGCTGGGACCTGAAACCCACTGAAGCCCGCACCCCACCCAGTTCAGTTACGTTGGGTCCCTGTGCTGGGGCCACTTTGGTATTTTTATTCTTATTAATTTTCTAAATGTTTATGTATTATTGAGAGAGAAACAGAGCACGAATGAGGGAGGTGCGGGCCGGGGGGCAGGGGTGGGGGAGACACAGAATCCAAAGCAGGTTCCATGTTGTTCAGTGTCAGCACAGAACCTGACTCGGGCCTTGAACTTACAAACTACAAGATCATGACCTGAGCCCAAGTCGGATGGAAGCTTTCCCGATTGAGCCTCCCAGCTGCCTCTGAGTTTGGTATTTTTAAAAAACTCCCAGGTGATTACAAAGCCAGTGAGGCCAAGAGCTGCCTGTGGGACAAAAGGACACGCACTGTCTATACACCCGGGCTTCTGGAGAAGCTGGAAGAGTGTGAGGATGAGGGAACAGCACTGAGCAGGCTGTGGGGCGTGTGCAGGAGGGGGGCTGCCACGGCGCATCATGGGTGTGGGGCAGATCTGTGGGGCTGGAATGCAGGCTTTAGAAAAGTCATATCTGTGAACGTTTGCAAAGATATCAAAACTGAGTCTCATTTGGTTATTCATTTAATGCATCATCTTTATAAAACGGTGGAGCTGTACACAATGTGTTGAGATTTGAAGTATTCTAGAAATGCAGGCTGCCCAGAGGTGCCTGGGTGGCTCAGTCTGTGACGTTTCAGACTTCGGCTCAGGTTCGAGCCCCCGCGTCGGGCTCTGTGCTGACAGCTCAGAGCCTGGAGCCTACTTCAGATTCTGTGTCTCCCTCTCTCTCTATTCCTCCCCTGCTCGCTCTCTGTCTCTATGACTCAAAATTGAGAAAACATTAAAAAAAAGAAAGAGAGAAATTCAGGCTGCCTGGTCACTACAGAGAGAGAGAGAGAGAGATTGGAAGAGTCCCAGGGGTCTGGAGTCCAGTCTGGGCTGCAAGGGACGCCCAGCCCTGAAGTGAAGGCAGAGCGCTGGCTGGTGTGTGGAAAGGAGGAATCCTGTGGGGGAGGGGGCAGGGCCCTGAGCACACAACGTGGAACCAGGACGCTGCCGGGTTCTCAGGCCTGGATGGCAGCAGTGTCTGGGGACAGTAGAAGACTGTGCACTTCCCCTGTCTGCTGTACCCCCTCCTCCCCAGGACATAACACCTGCCTCACATACAGAACATGGTTGCAAGGAGACGGCCCAAAGAACATTCCAGAATGTCTTTACAGGGGTCGTTTGTGAGAGGTAGTCTTAGCTTTCTGGGTGAGAGTGCAGCTTTGGTACCCAGCTCAATTTTTTGTTACCTTCATGGGCTTGGGCAAGTCACTCCTAACTCTTGGTTTTCCTATCTTTTTATGGGGTCTAATTATGGGACCCACCTCCTAGAGTTAAGAATTACATGAAAAGGTGCATGCAAAGTGCCCTTCAAAGTGCCAGGCGGGGCGCCTGGGTGGCTCACTCAGTTGAGCCTCAGGTCGACTCTTGATTTTGGCTCAGGTCGTGATCTCACATTCGTGAGATGGAGCCTCAAGTTGGGCTCCTCACTGAGCGTGGAACCTGCTTGGGATTCTCTCTCTCCCTCTTTCTCTGCCCTTCCCTGCTCGCGTTCTTGCTCACTCAGAAAAACAAAAACAAACACAAACACAAAACCGCCCCAAACAAGGTGCCAGATGCAGGGTGAGAGTTGTGTACACAGGACCCCGCTACCTGGAAGACGCCGGTGGCCCCGTCAGGGAGGCTGCAGGCCGGCACCCCTGGGCCCTCTCCCCAGGAGCGCTGGCGTGCTGCCCCCTTCCGTCCAGACTCTGCCGTCTGCCCTTCACACAATCGGCTCCCTAGTTACGATTCTCTGGCAACAACCAGGGATTGCATTAGTTCCTAGAGACCCCCAAAATACTGGGTTGGCAATGGCTCTGGTGGCCTTGACCCCTCCTCCTGCCTCGTGAAGGGAAGACTTGGCCACTCACCCTTGCCTCCGGCCGGAAGGAATATTTCTCCTTCCTCCCCTGAGCTCCCTCACAGCCCCGGGTCAGTGGTATGTCAGTGTCTGCTTCCTCTTCCTCCCAGGCTGCTGGCACCTGGTGGACAGGCTCACACCTTCCCTTTCACCTTCACCTTGGCATCTTGCTCTGCTCACCCTCTGACTCTCACTAGCAGTTTAGGGCACTAACGAATGAGGGAGTATTTCCAAACAGCCAGCCACTAAAACTTGTGCTTTTTTTTAACCTTATGATTTTTAAATTCTTTTCAGTGCTTATTCATTTTTGAGAGAGAGAAAGAGAGAGACAGAGTGCAAGCAGGGGAGGGACAAAGAGAGAGGGAGACGCAGAATCCAAAGCAGGCTCCAGACTCTGAGCTGTGGGCACGGAGCCTGACGTGGGGCTCGAACCCACAAAGCACGAGATCATGACCTGAGCCGAAGTCGGACGCTTGACCAACGGAGCCACCCAGGCACCATGAACCTAATGACTTTTAACCAAAGGGGCTTCTTCCATCCTCGAAACGGTAACAATCCCTTTGCTTTACAAAGCTGGGGTGGGTGAGGAACGCTGACTCCAGACCACATTTATGGGAAAGAAGGCTCCGGTTTTTCCCCTCGGAAGATGGATTCCCTTTAGTTATTTATTTAATCACTGTGATGACAGCTTTTGCTCTGAACTAAATATATGCAGAGATGCATCTCACAAAATAACGCGCCCACAGCAAAACCGGTCAAGACTAACCCAGCGGGCCGGCTGAGGGACGTGGAATAAGATCATAGCCTCAGAAATCACTCAGAAAATGTTTTTTTACAAAAAAGGTAAGTATGTAACAAACGTCCTTTATCTCTTCCCTTAAAAGACTGTACAGAAGCCAGTTTATCATTTTTAACCATTTGGCCCCCATCAAAACAAAAACCCCAGTTTTTGGAAATCAAAGAACTAATGGTAACTAACGTCCAAGGACCACGCGAAACCAAAAGGCAGCCGAGTGACCACTAAGGGCCCATGAAGCACCAGCCGACCTCCACCTAATGCCCACTCACTCACCGGCCTGCCTTTGTTCAGCTTTGTCTGCTTCAACCGTGCAGGCAAACTGGTGGAACTGTGTCCATTTATGGGAAAGTCGAAGACCAATAAATAAAAAGTTTAATTTCCTGATTCCCAGAAGTCGATGGGGCTTAGAAAATGCTCGCCAATCCTTCCAACAATGTCTCTCAAGAAACAGTGCCACCAGCCACCTCGTATCAAATTTCATCGCTCATAAAGAGGAATCAGATAACGTTAAATGAAAGAAAGCAGGATCCAAAGTGCACCGTGCTTACAACTAAAAACCTCTCGGCTCTGGGCTGAGGACTGGGGTGTTCGAGCGTTATCAGACCTCCGTAGTGGGGGCAGGATTCCGGGAGACGGTTTTGCTTTTTTCCTAAATTTTCAGCTGCTATATTAGTTTTGCAGCAACAAAAAATGTAAAGCAAGCCGCCAAATCATTCACGAACCGTTTACCAGGGGCTATCACTCGGAACAGGATTATCACGTGAGGCCTCTGATGATGGTTAGAGGAAACTGAGAACCTCATTCAAGTATCCTAACACTCCGCCTCTTAGCTTCCATCTGGAGGGCTTTTGACTCCTGAATTGCTATCTGAGGTTACGACCATTAATACAGAGGAATCCTCCTTCGGTCTTTCTTCTTATAGAATTTTTTTTTAAGTTTCCTTTATTTATTTTGAGAGGGCTTGTGGAGAGAGAGAGGGAGAGAGAGAATCCCAAGCAGGCTCTGCGCTGTCAGCACTGAGCCCAACACAGGGCTGGATCTCACGACCTGTGAGATCACCGCCTGAGCCAAACTCAAGAGTTGGATGTTTAACCGACTGAGCCACCCAGGCGCCCCGGCCACTTACTGAATGCCTTGAGGTAATTAATGATATTTAGGAAACCGTGCCCTCCGCACATATAATACGGGAGAATGAGACCGTGAACTGGGCGTGTGAGGCCACGTCTAGTAAGAAAATGGGAGAAAGGAGCTGGGTTACTCATGTGCACCGTCTACAGAGCAGATCGTGCATGAAAACGGACAGAGCCAGTTGTGACCCGTTCCAGGCCACACCGGCAGGCTGAGTCAGTCCCCAGGAGCCCTCCGTCCCCGGACCCCGTCTGAGGGTCCTGTGGCCGGGCGGCTGCCAGGTCTGCAGACGCGGGAAAGGCTAGGGACGCGGCTTCAGTGGAGCTGGCTCTCTTACCCGGCCTTTCTTCAACCATTTCTCAAATGGGGGTCCTCGGAGTGCCCCCCGCCTGGACCCTTCTTTTCCTCCTCTTCCCTCTCCTCGTTCTTGCACACGTTTTGTTGGCCAATCGCTTACGCAGACGGTCATTTATTCTGCGGCCCCACGCCAGGCATCAGAGACACGACACGAAGAAGTCTCATCCCTCTTGGAAGGCGGTGGCAGCGGGGAGGAGAAATGATTGAACCAGGTACAGGCCCTGAGGCAGAGCCGGACCTGCGCCCCGGTGGTGGCCTGAGCATGTGCACTCAGCAAGTCCAACTCTGAGCTCAGGGTCTCTGCCAGATGGACTCTTCCCCTTCCTCATATGCCACATAAAGGCATCGCCATCCATCCAGTCACCAAAGGCCAAAGGCTGGGTGTCCACTCAAGTGCCCCCCTGCCTCTCACCCCTGCCCTCTGCCAATCTGCCTCGGAAAGGTCTCTCTGATACTTTCCTCTGTCCGTTCCCACCACCACTGCCCCAGCCACCCCTGCCTCTCAGCTCCCTGCGGTCATCTTTCGGCACACACTCTTGCTCCTTCATGGCCACCACACACAGACGATGCTTCTGAAATTTCCCCAGATGCTGGCGCCCTCGCTTAAAAACACTGAAGACTCTCACCCCAATGGGTTGAATTCAGCCTCCCTATCATGACCCTTAACTACCTGATGCCAACTTCCCCATGTCACCAACCAGGACACGGGTACCTGTCATTTCCCAGGCATATGGCTCTTCTTGACATACTGGCCCTTGGCTCATGCCCCTCCCTCCACCTACAGGGCTCTCCCAACACCCCGCAGAGGCTGTCCACCTGCTGTTAAGGGCTCAGCTCCAGCCCCATGTTCTCAGGGTCCCCACACTCTCCAGCCCTGCCGTTGGTCATCTCCTTTCTGACCACAATGCAGAATGTTCCAGATCGTGGGTGAGTTCTCTGTTCTACAGTTGACGGCCACACCATGACAGCTTCTGGCTTCACCTCTGTCCTCTGAGATGGCTTGTGGGTAGTGATCCAATACCAGTGTGTGGTATTCCTGAATACGAGGCTATATTTTTTTCAGAACCCAAACCACGTATATGTTTAAAAATGGAAAATCTGAATTAAGACTTGAGTTACATTCAGATAATTATAGGCAGCAGTCAATTTTCAGATTAAATGAGGTTCCGCTCCTTGAGAAAGCGTTCTGACCCCGCCCTTCCTTCAGGGTATCTGATTATGGCTTCAGTGTCTGTTTCCAGGGTTACTAGTGAATTGAGATTTTTTTTTTCTTTAATGTTTATTAGTCATTCTTATTCCTCCCAGAAGTCCTTGATGGAATCTCTGAAATTGAAGGTGGAGGTGGGAGTGGAGAATGGGGGTCTGGGAGGGAGGTGTCTCAGAAGACAAAAGTCCCCATCCCCCCCACTCCAGCCCCCAGCCTGACCGCCTCCTACCCATCTGTGCTGGCTCCCTCCTCTGGTCTCCCTTTTTCCTTCCAGAACTAGATCCCGGGAGATCTCACCTCTTTCCTTGGATGAGTCACTCTGTTTGAGACATCTCCCTTAATCATTCTCCCAGAGACACTCAAGCAGGAAGGAGAGGGGACTTCAGTGCCACACGCTGGTCAGACAGAGAGCATTCTAGGCCCCGGTGCAGAAAGGGAAGGCAGTCATACCGTACTGAAAAGTAAAACACAGTATAGGTTCCTTATACGTATGTATGACATACATGCCGTCGGTCTTCAAGATGACGTGTATGCATCAAGGTGACATGTGTGACATGTATGGCTCCTGTATAAAAGCCCTGCTGTGGCTCGCTAACATGCCGAATCGGGGCTGGCCCCTGTGATCCATAGAGTATGGCAGAGGCGACCATATCTGACTTCTGAGGCTGGGTCATACACACGGACAGAGCTTCTGCCTGGCATCCTCTCTCCTGGGGACACTCATCCTTGGAACACAGCCGCCGCACTCTGAGGAAGCCCGAGCTGGCCCATGTGAAGAGCCAAGTGCAGAGGAAACTCCCCAGCCTCCAGCCGGCCTCACCCCCACCCGGACAGTGACCGAGCCTTCATATGTTTCCACCCCATGGCCTTTAAATATTGCCCCGGACAAACCAGCCCCTATTCGAATTCCTGGCTCAGAATGCTTGTTTCATGTCGTTACATTTTGGGGGTCACTTGTGGGGCTGTCCTGGCAGCCGGAGCAAGACAGTGCAGTGGATTGGGCTCCAAAGTTGCTGCCGCCAAATGAGGGCTCTAACCCGCAGCCGGGTGTGTCTAGTAAGCGCTTGTTGGAAAGAATCCGAACCACCTGGGGACAGGGCTCTGTCCTAGGGTGCCGGCTGGGACACCCCATTTCCAACAGTCTTAATGGTGCTGGGGGGCGACCCTACAGACGAATGCCACAAGAGGGCAGGGGTCCATGCTGAAACGGAGTTTCCTGGACTCCACCTTCTCTCATACTGACTCCCCCGCTTTTGCATTTCACTGATGATTTTGTTTGATATCGATCACTGCCCACAGACCAGCTTCATTTCAAAGAAGTGAATCTACATTTTTTAAAAATTTGATTTAAGTTTATTTATTTTTGAGAGGCAGTGAAGGAGAGCAAGAGAGAGAGAAAGAGAGACAGAGACCGAAAGTGAGCCGGGGAGGGTCAGAGAGGGGGAGACATAGAATCCAAAGCAGGCTCCAGGCTCTGAGCTGTGAGCACATAGCCCGATGTGGGGCTCGAACCCATGAACTGTGAGAACAGAGAAGTAGGATGCCTAACCGACTGAGCCCCCCAGGCGCGTGAATCTAAATTTCAAAACCCAAGCACCCAGGAAAGAGTTCCGTCGGAGAGACTCCCTAACAGTTAATTTACCAATGCCATATTTGTATTTCTTATAAAATATATTTTTGTAATGACAACACCTACAATTTCATTGCTAAGAAAAATTGAGCTGCTATTTTTAAATGTCAGTGGGATAAACATTTCCTGACTTTATATCCCTGCATGAATGCAGATGTGCTATTTACTCAATCTCATTTATTTCATAATGGGATTAAATAATGCTTCATTATTTCATAATGAACAAAGTAATATCGTGATCTCGAAAAAAGAAGCAATTACACTTATTTTTCTTGCACCTCAGAACCCCTTCCCCCGTCGATGCATTCTGACATTAAAATGAACTAATTTGTTGGATAATTTAAAGTCGACTCAATTTCTGCAGGAAAGAGGAGGAAATGGGCCTCTCAGACCCTGGGGTTTTTTGATGACAAATGATCTTCTCAGAACGTTTCTTAGAAGCTCCGGGTAGCCTTGCCCCCAGAGTGCTTGTCACCATCTTTGTGGACAGCGCTCTTGGCATCTGGTCAGCGCCTCTCTCTGCAGGGCTGTTTAACTGCACCTCCGGAGCCGGCAGTGCAGAATCATCCAAGGCTGATCGACACCGCCCCCTGCCCAGGGTACCCCTCACCAATCAGAGCCACCGGGTGGGGACACAGAGCTCAGCCTCTGCCAGTTGGGATGTGTCAGTCCTGTGCCCCTGGGCACCTCAGCAGCCTCTCTGAACCTCAGTTTTCCCATCTGTGAGATGGACCCACACTTCTGTTTCTCTCCAGAGGATGCTGCTGGGACTGAGAGAGAGAAGGGACCACGGCTCCGCCTGCTGTGACCATACACACCTGGGAACGTGGGCGTGCTCACTGGGCAGAGAGCTAGCTAGTGTTATTTTTCACTGCCCTGCTTTTTGTTCTGTGACAACCTTTAAAGATGACTCTGGGAACAAGGGTGCTAGAAAAGTCCTATGTCTCCCTTCCTAGCTGTGTGCAACGCATGCCCTCCCTAAGAGCTTCCAGAAGCTTCCTCCAGAATGGATGCTCCTTTCCATGCTTCTATACTGCATCTGAAGATCCAGCTATAGTTCGGGAAAAAGTCCACATGAAGGAGGCCTTCCATCCCGTTTTCCCGCTCGGCGTTGGCAGAGACGGTCTATCACAAGAGGTCGCGGTTTCCACAGCAGCCCGTCCTCCGCCTTCCCCTCTGAATCCACACGGAGGTCTTCCAAACTTTGCTCCCTCCAAGGCCAAGCACACCTTGGAGGAGTCAGATGTTTTTATAGGACAGAGTTCTGCAACGGCACACTCGAATTTCTTTCCCTTCAATGTGCCAAATGTTTCTTATCATTACATGGTCTGAAATATATATTAGTACAAGGTGTTTTTTTTTTAAGGCACCAATAACTTGCATAACCTTTAACCCATGGTAAGCATGCTACATTTGGACAAGCAAGTAAATGGGGACTCTAGTTTGAGAGCCACTTGGGTTAGCCTGGACAAACCGCTCAACCTCTCGGTTGGAGAGTCTTTGAAGATTCTCTGTGGTTCTAACGTTCCAAGAACCATACCTGGCACTTCCCTGAGCCCATGGTGGGGGAGGCGGGGGCTCTCTCTGGGCTTTGGAGGGGGCTGCTCTCCTCACTGGTTGGTCCCGCGCTCCGCTGTGCATTCAGAGAGGACAAGGACTATGTCTTGTCACCATGGAATCTGTCTCGGTTCAGTCCACTGTAACAAAACTTCCCGGCACGTCTTAAACAACAGCGTGCATGGCCCCCCGTTCTGGAGGCTGAGACTTCAGCATGGTTGGGTTCTAGTGAGTCTCTCACTGGTTGGCAGACTCTTGTCTTCTTGTGCCCTCTCGGGGCGGGGACACAGGCGCCAACTCCATCCCGGGGGCTCTACCCTCGTGACTTCCCACAGGTCATATCTCCAAACACGATCACACTGGGGGTTAAGCCTTCAACATACGAATCTGGGGAGGACACGAACACGCTGTCCATGATAGTACCTCAAGAGCCTCACACAGACCCGGGCCGTTTCCTGAGCCGGCAGCATGAGTGGCGCCCCCTGCAGTTGTACGATGCAGCCACACAGAATATCGGCGCTCAAATACTGGTTGAACAAAAGGTGTAAAAAATTATGACATTTCTGATTCAAAAAATTTTAAGTATTTTTATTAACATTTAAGTACTGTTTTAAAATAATGCAAAAAGCAATGCATAAATTTTTTAAAAATGGCATTTTAGGGGTGCCTGGGTGCCTCAGGCTCTGGCTCAGGTCATAATCTCCTGGTTTATGAGTTCAAGCCCCACGTCAGTCTCTGTGCTGACGGCTCGGAGCCTGGAGCCTGTCTTCGGATTCTGTGTCTCCCTCTCTCTCTGCCCCTCCCCTGCTTGCACTGTCTCTGTCTCTCAAAAATAAATAAAAACCATTAAAAAAAATTTAAATGGCATTTTAAATTAAAGACATGCTTTCAAAGAACTTAAGTTGATAGATCTTTTTTTCCCCTGAATGACTTTAAGCATGACTTCAATATTCTAACAGGCCAATGGCTTATTGATCAGAAAAAGTTAGGTATTAAATTACCGGCTGAATACTGCCCTAGGAATCCCATTTGTCTTTAGATTTTAGGGTGATTAATTTCGTAAAGAGGCAAGCAATGTTTTCATCTTTGTAACATCTAAAAGCCTAATCTGATGATCATTCTTCTGAGCAGTGATGTTCTAAGCACGTGTGTCTAGCCCCACAATTAAGCATTTAAATTTTGTTTCAAGTATCGGTATGTCCTAAATTCAGATCAGTGAAAACCTCCTATTTTACATGTTTGTTGTGGTTGTTTGCTTTTGTTTTTGTTTTTTGGGTTTTTGTTTTTTGTCTTGTTCTCTCAAGGTTCTTCCCCTACTGGAAATACAAAACTCAACAAATCCCGTTCACTCTGGAAAGTAGCAAAGAAGGATTGAAGTTAATTTCATGCTTGAAGCGGGACCAGGGACAACTTGCCAAGATCACAAGATTCTTTTCTTTGGAATCCCACCGCCCAGCACCCGATGCCTCCAAACTCCCTCCTTCCTTTCGCCATCTTCTCTGCGGCTCCCGGGGCTCCGACCAGCGGTGCGTGAGGCGGAAAGCCAGAGCCCACCAGGCCTCTTGGGCTCCCAGCCACCCGTGTCCAGCCCGTGGGAACCCAAGGGCGCCAGGGTCGGTGTGCGGGCTCTGCAGCCGCTGGCCCGGCCACGCATCTCCGCTCGCACTCTGTGGTCTCACCGCTGCTGCAGGACCCCGCCCCCGGGCAGCCTCACCTCCCTGGAGGCCACGCCTCCCTCCTCACCCCACTTCTCCCCATTCCGTGGCTTGTCCTGTCGTGGCCCCTCAGCATCCAGAGAATTCGGCCCGGGCACCTGCTTTCTGCACTGGACTGTGGCTCTCAGAGGGACGGGGAGGTCTTACTCCTCACTGTACCGTCACTGCTGACATGGAGCAGGTGCGATGGGCGGGCTGAAGGAGGGAATGAATGAATGAACGAATGAAAGAGCAGAGAGCGCATGCGTAGTGTGCACGGAAGAGCTTTGTAATCAGCAACGGGAAGCACAGTAATGACCATTGTCTTTATATTCCTCAGCTGCAGGGCGCTTGCCCAGCTCAGAGTCGGCACTCAGAAACAAAGTCTGGAAGGCTGGGAGGTTCGTGGCAGCAGGCCCGGTGCCCAGGAAGCAGACTCAGACTATAGAATGCAAGTCGCTAGACTTGGGAGAACCCTCGGGCGGGGCCTGGAGGCGAGGGGAGGACGTGGCACCGGCCAGAGGAGGAGGGCTGTGATGCTGGTGGCCCGGTGACAGTTTTGCCTGTCCCCATGGGGATCCCTGAGCTAGGACGGTCCTTCAGACTGGTCCTGACTTGGGTCATGACAGCTTGGCCTTTATCCCCTGCCCTGATCAGATGTTGGGTGCGGGTCATTCCAGGAAGAACTGTGACCTTGAGGGGAGGTGTGTGCTGGCGGGGTGTGCGCAGCACATCACAGTGTCCACTCCACCGTGACCCCAGGGAACTTGCTCAGGCCGAGGAGGCGGGGCTTGCCAAATCCTTCCTCCACAGTGAAGACAGGCCCCAGTTAGGAAAACACAGCCAAGTGAATACATAAGAGTCTGCCGCCAAAGTGGCTGTTGTACCAGACCGGGTGCCAAGACACCCCAAAGTCCGGGGCAGGGCCTCTGGGGTGCTGGCAACGTTCTGCCTCTTCCTCCGGGTGTGGGGGTTACACTGAGCTGTGCTCTCGTGACACCCTGACTTTTCTATATACATTATGTAAATTACATCTCAATAATGCTGTTCAAATTATTTTAAATGTTTGTAACAAATGTGTCCCAGTTAACCTCCTGGTCTGCCTCCCATTTCTCCTTTCAGAGGAGAAAACATCAGCGGGGTTTTACCACACAGTTCTGCCAGCGCCCAGATGGAAACGAATTATTTTAACACTAAAGTATTAACGGAGCCAGAGAACATCAAAATTCTCTCCGGAACAAACCTGATCTTCAGTCTGAGTGTGGACACCTCTCCATTCTCCGCGTTAGCCCTTTATCAGCTCGCATTTCACTCAAAGGAACATTTGAACACTTTTATGGCAGCGCAGAGGGGTCTGCCCCATTTCTGGTCCCTCCTGCCGCGCCAGGGACATTCAGGGACCAGGGGGCGAGGGGCCGCAGTGTGGTGGGGGGCTGATGCACGCTTAAGAAATACGTCAGTGGCTGAGCTGGACGCACAGGGCGGGAATCTGCATGAACTTTCTGGAACAGGTGCGCCCTCGCCCGATTTGGAGAGACTGCCACCTAAGTGCCCTGGGGCCTCGCCTGGAAACCTCATTTGGCTTGTGTTTGTTTTCCTCCGCAGACCGGGCCAGCCTGGCTCCTGGTGGCCAGGCCCCCGTGTTTGGGGCTCTTGCCTTTCTGTATCTGTACTGTTGCCTTTGTGTCCTTTTCCTTATCTTTCTATGCAAAAAGGTGACTTGCTCTTCGATCCAGGTGCTGGCTGTTGGAGGGACAGAGGCTTTCCCAGCATCCACCTGAGCCTCCTGTCACAAAACCCTGTTTGCTTGGGCTCCCTGAACACTGCTCTGTTAAATTCATATGGAGTCAGTTACTGCTTCCTTGCCCCTTTATTTTTAATTAATTAATTAATTAATTTTATGTGTATGTATTTTTGAGAGACAGAGAGAGATAGAGCCCAAGCAGGGGAGGGGCAGAGTGAGAGAGGGAGACACAGACTCAGAAACAGGCTCCAGGCTCTGAGCTGTCAGCACAGAGCCCAACGTGGCATTTGAACTCACGGACTGCAGGATCATGACCTGAGCCAAAGTCGGACGTTTAACTGGTGGAGCCGCCCAGGCGCCCCTTTATTTATTTACTTCACCACAAGGCTGCACCTGTCCTGAGTATCAGCTCCTTCCGCAGAAGTTCATTCCCTATCCTCCTCCTTCAAGGCTTCCAACTAAGATTAGCCCCCCAGTAACAAGGTAGGCGGTGCACTGGGGGCACCCTCTGCCTGGCTCTGAAATAGCCAACCGGTAAGGACCCATCCTGCCCCTTCCCGCTTCTCAGGGCAGTGTTGAGAACCGAATGCTTTGGCTCCGTTCAGATCCCGAACAGCTCGGGAGAGCAGGACATGCAGCGACTCGGTTTTTGGTTTCTCCCCTGATTGTCTGGTCACTGCTCACTCCCAGCACTGCCCCCGGCGCTGACCCGGGCTCCAGGGTGAAGGAGTGTCGGGCCAATATTCACATGAGCACCTGTGCCATCCCCACATCCTTTTACTCCGCTTCAGGAAGTTCCTAGAAGGATACTGGGCAGCGGAGGGACCTGGAATGATACGAGGAGATTCAACAACCAGAATACATTTTAGGTCTGTAGATGCTCATTTAAATTATTTTTTTATGTTTGTTTTATTTTTGAGAGAGAGAGAGAGAGAGACAGAGCGTGAGCAGGGGAGAGGGAGAGAAAGGTAGACACAGAATCCCAAGCAGGCTCCAGGCTCTGAGCGGTCAGCACAGAGCCTGATGCAGGGCTCGAACCCATGAACAGTGAGATGATGACCTGTGCCGAAGTTGGCACTCGACCAACTGAGCCCCCCAGGCGCCTGGTAGATGCTTGTTTAATGTGACTTTGTGGAAGCCGCGACAGTTCACACTGGGAGGAGCATTCCAAGACTACAGTGTGTCCAGCCTAGAGTCAAAACAGACGCTGCAGGTAGTTCTGAAAGCTGAGATGCAAGAATGAGTGACACCACGGGGAAAAACCAGTGCCTTAGAAAGCCTCTCCATCTGTTCACACACGTCTGAATCCAGTTGGTACTAACATGTCCACTCCAAGGTGAGGACAGGACGGCCACCATTAATATGTCCCTTGGGTTGTGTCTCCAGAGCCAAAACAAAGAGGCACCTGATTATTTGTAAATAATAATTTAATAATATTTGTAACTATTATTTATAATTTGTAATTGTAATTTACAAAAATTGTAATATTTGTTTACAAAAAAGGGTGCATAGACATCCATTCAAAGAAGCTGACCTCCAGTCTTTTCTTAAATGTGTTATTAAATTCCTGGGTATGTATTTGCGGATGCAACATTCACAGTGAGGCTCCCAAAAGGTGGACTTAAAATCCCATTCTCATACTCCCCTAGAGTCACTTCAGATCCTCCTGCCCATGCTCACAGGGCCTCTTGCCTTCATGTTTCAGCAGTGCAGAGGATTTGGTTGATCAAGACTGTCCCCAGCTTTTTCTCTCATTTAGAAATTGGCAAATCACAGGGGCGATTTCAAGTGAGCTTCATATAAAAGCTGTTACTAAGAAGGAACGGGCTACCGCAGAAAGATGAATGCCCCCCAACATCGCTAGGCTCCATGCAACGGTGGCAAATGCAGTGTCAAAACTCGCCCGTGGCAAAGGCACATGAACGGCCCACAAGCATGTGAACAGATGCTCAACATCGCCCATCATCAGGAAAACGCAAATCAAAACTGTGATAAGATATCACTGAAAAAGAAACAACAGAAAACAGTGAGCGTTGGCAAGGATGTGAAGAAATCGGAAGGCTTGCGCCCCGTTAATGGGAATGCAGAATGGCGCAGCTGCTGTGGGAAATGGTACGGCGGGTCCTCAAAACACTGAAAATAGAACTACCTTGTGATCCAGCAATCCCACTTCTGGGTATTTATCCTGAAGATGTAAAACCAGAGTCTCCGAGAGGTATTTGTACACCCAGTGCACGGCAGCGTTCTTCACAACAGTCAAGAGGCAGAAGCAACCCAAATATGATATAATATACATACAGACAACGGAATATTACTGAGCTTTAAGAAGGAGGGAAATCCTGTCACATCCCGACACAAATGAATCTTGAGGACATGATACTAAGTGAAACAAGCCAGCCTCCAAAGGACAATACTGAATGGTTCCACTCATATAAACCCCTGGAGGAATCAAAATCATAGGACCAGAGGATGGAATCGTCATTGCCAAGGGCTGGGGGAGGGGCTGAGGAGTTGTTTCATGGGTATGAAGTTTCAGTTTTACAAAATGAAAAGTTCTGGAGATGGGCTGTACAGCAATGGGAATATACATTAACAATATCTCACTGTACACTTAGAAATGGTTAAGATGGTAAATTTTATGTTACGTATATTTTACCACAGTTTTTAAACATTATACAAGGTCGCCTCCTCCCAGCAATGGTCCCTGGGTGTCCAGTAGCGTTCTGCCGGGGTGTGTGTCATCCAAGGCAAGCTGAGCCCTTGCCTGTATCCACCATGGCCCCTGGCCTGGGTCTGGCAAACAGGTGCTCTGCACAGCTTTATTGAATGTCTGAGGGAGACAGGGAGAGAGAGGGAAGAAGGAATGAATAGAACATCCACAAAAGATAAATTACAAATGGACGGTAACCAAATGAGAAAATTTTCAGCTTCACTAGTAATCAAAGAAAAGCCCATTAAAGTAACAATGAGTTTCCATTTCTCACTATGAAATGAGCAAAGATATTTATTATTATAATTTAAATACCTAACGCTGTCTAGGATTTGTCGAGATGGATAATTTCAGACAGAACTGGCATATTTCTATAAGGAAATGGAGTAGTACCTGCGAACAGCCCTTGAAATCTCCTATCTCTTGACCCAATAATCCCCCATCTAAGAATATATCCTAAGGAATCAACAAGATATGTAGACAAAGATTTAGGGACCAATTTACTTACCACGGAATTATTATTGATAGCTCAAAGACCAAAGCAAAATATCTGGCAAATGGAGAATGCTTCAACACAAGATGTAAAATTCTATAGCTATCAAAAATCATATTCTACAAAAATATTTAATGATAGAAGAAATTTTTATAATGATATATGCACATAGGTTATACATACAGTGAGGTTGAGTTCATAAAACAAAACAAAACAAAACAACCAGCCTCAGAGAGGAGATACGGCACATCAAGACGTCATCTGTGATTTCCGGATGAGGTAGTTATCATGAATATCCCTGTCCCTTTCTTTAGCTTCTAAATATTCCAAAACAACCAGTTGATCTTTTTGGAATCCGAAACAAACTGGACTTGACAAAAGGAAAAGTGTTGTCACATCTGAGCATAGAAAAAGCAGTCAGGGAAGGGAAAAATGACAAGGCACGGTCCCTGTTCGCAAGGAGCCTCCGCAAGGAGGTGACGGTGTCCACTGCGCGGGGAGCACAGGCGCGGTGGTGAGGAGATGGGGCCAGGGAAGGCTCCCCGGGGAGGGCAGGGGTCTGAGCCCTTGTCTGCGTCCTCTGCACCTGCTGGCAGTGCTCCCTGCGGACCGTGTCCTCTCCTGGTATCTCTTGTCTTGGACACTCCGCTCCTGCGATCCCCTGATGGGGCTTCAGGGTTGATTCTCTCCATGGTATATGGAGGCTCAACTCGGCCAGTAGCTCCAAGGTTGATCTCCTTAACACCAGCACTGCAGCAGGCTTTCAAGTCGGGGCTTATTTCAGTCATCACTTGGCTCGCACGCGCTCTGGCAGGGATCACCTTGCTGGGAGACCAAGGTCTGGGAGGCAGCAGAACCCACACGGCCCGGACGGAGCACCACTCCAGCGGGAGCCTGGAGTCCTGGGGTGCAGCGGCGGGAGGCAGGTACCTCGAACATAAAGCAGGGATGGGAGAAGCACAGAGGGGCAGTGGCTTGTCCAAGACAGGGTCCTGGCCTCGGTCAGAGCTGGGACTGTGTCACCCAGGCGGCGCCCCGTGCCTGCACCCTGACCCCCAGGTGGCACACCGTGCCCACACCCTGACCCCAGGCAGTGCCCTGTGCCTGCACCCTGACCCCCAGGCGGTGCCCCGTGCCCATACCCTGCTGCGGGAAGGGACATGCCCCTGCTCCCCACTGGACCACTTGTCTTTTGGTCTTTTGGTGGTGGGGCACGAGGGGACTGGGGCAGGCTGCTGGGGGCGGTGGGGTGCTGGGGGCGGCAGGGGGCTGGGGGCTGTGTGCATGGTGGCCGCTTTTAGTGCTGCTGGGAGAACGATGAAAATCAGCTCTGTGCGCACATCAGGACACCATCTGGGTATCTTCTGAAATTTATAATTGAAAAAAAATTACAACCTAAATACAACCTTCTTCTATTCTGGCTTTATGTGTTCGCCTCCCCCGCCCCACTCCCCACCCTGATATGAAAGAACTACATGTTCTGGAAATTTTAGCCAAGGCAATAAACAAATCAGAGATGTGAATTATGACTGGTAGAAATAAGACAGACTAAATTATTTTTAGATGTTATGTTTGCCTGTTTATAAAGCCCAGGGGGATTACCAAGCCAGGGAAGGAGAGAATGGCATGGTCAAGTGAGCCCAACAAGTCTCCTGGAGGCTGCAAAACCAGAAAAAGCCTGGAGAGGATACAACTGTACAGCCACATTATTATATACGTATATGTGTGTGTGTGCGCACACGCGTGTGTGCATATATTTACATGCGCCTATTAGCTGAGCTAAAGAGGTACAGGTAAGCGCGATAGAAACAGAAATCCTCAGGTGTCCTAAACAAAACCAGAGAAGGTAACACAGGAGTGGATGCAGGTGCCCTGTATTTTGACAGGTGCTGGGAATACAAAGATGGAAAAGAGAGTCCTACCTTCACGGGGCGTGCGTGCTACAGCTCAAAGACTCTCACACCTGTAGAACATTCCCATCCTGAAAAGCGCTCAGAGGGACGGAAGGTACCCAAAGATACCTTGTGAGCCTATAAGAGGGGGGTTTACCTAGCTGGAGAAGTCACCTGAGGGTTGAGTGTCATTAACAAGTGAATTAAACAGTAAAACATAAAAACCAACATCTAAAAGAACTAAAAACAAAACATACAGGAATTATTTTGGGACAGGACTTTTTTCTTTTAGTATAATGATAAAGGAGGAAAAAACATCGCTAGATTCTACCATGTCAACATTGAAAGCTTCTACACATTGAAAAAACATGGTAAGCAAAAGTAAAAGGTAAAATACAAATTGTCAAAAAATGCAGTGTACATAAGAGTTGTCATTTTTCATATGCAAAGCGATTTATTCATCAATAAGAAAAAGACATGTGCACACGCACAGAAGTGGGCTCAGGCATGTTAAGTGAGCTCCACAAATGGGCTACGTATGTTAAAATAAGTACAAAAGGCCAATAAGCCACATAAAAAATGTGCGTCTTCAGTTGTCATAAAAGGCACATGAGTTACAACAATAGCATGCCTATTATTTTGCTTATGATTTGGGCTAGGATTTGAACGCTGGGGTGCTAAAATGTTAAGGAAAGCGGCAGGAAACAGGTGGGAATATAAATTGGTACAATTTCTCTGGAGGGCAATTCGGTAATATTTATCAATTGCTTTAAAACTGTGTCTACATGGTAATTTCACTCCGAGAATTTATCTTAAATCAACATGCGTGTGCGCAAAGATTGCGTGAAGGATATTCACCCCACAGTTATTTACAAAAGAGTAAAAGCAAAAACAAGGTAGCGGACAGAATGATGGATCGGAGGATACGTACGGGGCAGCCATTCAAATTCATTGTCAGAAAACCTTGAGATGTGGACAAATTGTTTCAAATATACGGTTAAATGCGGGAGGGGGGTGTGGGGGGGTGTGGGGACAGTTTACCCAACGGGAAAACCTGAATGGAGAGACCAGAGATTCGAACCACATATGTATGAACCTTGATTTATAGCCTATGACCGTGTAGCAGGACAGAGCCATAAGGAATGGATGATTAATTCAGTGAAAGGGATAATTATTACCCCCCCCCCCACACACACACACAATAACATGAACGCCTTAGGGGACCTCACAGACACACGTAAGTTCCAGCTGGGAGAACAGTCTGTGAAAAGAAAAACTTCAAAACTTTTAGAAGAAAATGCAGCTTGATAACTGCATGACCGCAGGCAGAGAATTTCTTAGGACACAGAAGGGACAGAAAGCAAGACAATGAAAGTTTGGCAAATACTACAATGTTAACCAAGTTTTAAAAATTTTGTACATGAGAAGATAGAACAACAACAACAAAAAACCGGAAGATGGGTATAGGACGGAGTGAGTGAATTCAACGCACATGAAGGATGAGGCATAAGGCAGAACTTCGGAAGCAGCGTTTCAGACTTTCTTGCGCGAGGATCACCGGGAGAGCTTTTCAAAATTCAGGTTCTGATTGAGCCGCTCTGGGTGGGGTGGAGACGCTGCAGTGCTAACAAGGGCCCAGGTGAGCTTTATCCTGCAGGTCCACACACTACCCTCCAAGTCGCAAGGTTACGAAGGACTCCTACAGACAAGTAAAAACAGAAGAAACCCCCCCATGCTCAGTCTGGCACAGGCTCTGAGCAGGTAATCCTCAGAAGAGAGAAATCAGATGAGCAATAAACACACATCAGCCAGGATGGGCTCTCTGCCGTGAATGCAGACCCACAGCAGAGGCGGCTTCCTTGCTCCTGGGACTAGCCCGGTGAGGGGAGGGACAGCTCTGGCCCTCACAGCCCTACAGGGCTCCAGGCCACGGGAGGCTCTGCCGTGTTCCACACTTGCCCGAGGAACTGGGCAGCTGGAAAAAGAAAAGAGGGTTTTAATGGGCCAGACGTGGAGATGGTGGGGACGCTATGGCTCACGTTGTCAGTTGGGATGCCACCCCAGGCTAGGCGAACAGCACGGGACGCTGGGAAATGTAGTCTAACTGTTCCCAAGAAAAAGAGGGCTGCTGTGTGGTGGCTAGCGGGCAGTCTGCCACACTCGTGAAGAGATGCTCAACTCGCCCGCAGTCAGGAAGATTCCATTCCAACCGGTGTCATTTTACACCATCACGTTGGCCAAAAGAAAGTACCAGGACCATTAGCAGCACAACTCCGGGAGGCGCTGTTCATAAAGAACATTCCTTCCTCCACCTCCCCATTCTCCTCATCTTGCTTGATGTTCCCCGCCCCCAACATACTGTATTACCTGTAGCAGACCACTGATTTACCTGTTTATAATGTTTATTGTCTTTCTGCCATCTCTGGACTGTCAACTCCAATGGGGCAAGAATATTGGTCTATTATGTTAAGTGCTAAATCCGTAGCATCTGCAACAGAGCCTGGCACACAGTAGGCGCTCAACAAGGATGTGTCAAATGCAGAGGCGAACCTTCTAGTCACCCCAGCCCAGAGCACAGGCACCAGACATGTGAGGACAGGGGTGTCCATGGGGCTCTGCGCTCAGCCTCGGCTTCTGTTGTGTCCGCCCTGATCCCCGCTCCACAGTGTCTGTGGGATGACCAAGGACTGTTGTTTCCAGCCCCTGAGGTTTTGGAGTTTGTTTTTAGTTTTTTTCTTTTCTTGTGGTGAACACTGTTTTATTTTATTTTAGTCTCCAATATCTCGTGTAAATTTGGTTTTCATGTAACCTAGTTGGTTCAAGGTTAAGTTTTAAGTATAGGGGCTTGGATTTTTTTTAATATAATTCATTGTCAAATTGGATTCCATACAACACCCAGTGCTCATCCCAATGAGTGCCCTCCCCCATGCCCATCCCCCACTTTCCCCTCCCCCCCTCCCCCATCAGCCCTAGTTTGTTCTCAGTATTTAAGAGTCCCTTATGGTTTGCCTCCCTTCTCTGTAACCTTTTTCCCCTTCCCCACCCGTGTGGTCTTCTGTTAAATTTCTCAAGATCCACATATGAGTGAAACTGTTTTTAGTTTTTAAAACAGTTTTTATGTTTATTTATTATTGAGACAGAGAGAAACAGAGAATGAGTGGGGGAGAGG
>NC_043701.1:180308202-180381574 GCF_006229205.1 Suricata suricatta | reverse complement strand
AGGGCCAGAAGATAGGGCCACTGCGTCTAAACAGGAAAGGTACAGGACACAGTCGGTCCTGAGAATTCCCCCAGTCATATCTCAATATCTAACAAGCATTTATTGAGCACCTATGAGTCAGGCACGGCTAACGCGAGGCACGGCGCTGAGTGCTGAGCACATGAAAGTGAACAGAAGCAGACGCAGTCCACCATCTCGGGGGGAGCTCACACGCAAGTGCAATGATCCCACAAAATGATATGCTCTAGTAAATCATAGTTGATGCCACAGGACAACCCCCACCCCCCCCCCCACCCCCACCCAGAATGGTCCTGTAACGGTTTCCGGCACACGAATCATCCTGTTTTATTGGAATCCATTGCTCAGGGATGGGGAGGGGGGAGGAGAAATGTCCTCCTTTCATGGTTATTTGTGATCAAGGTTAGACATGTTCTGGGAATTTGTGATAACAGTGGACCCTTCTGGAATCAATGTGCGTGCGGAAGGCAGAACCAAGCAAACCCACCAGGCTATCTGTTGCCTCTAATGTCTCTAACTTTAAAGCGGCAAACTTGACCTTTCGGGTAAACCCACCAGCCTCACAAACACTGTCCAGAGAACTCAGCCTGGCGGACACTTGCCAAAACACTGGACATTTCAGATGCTTTGCTCCTGCTTCCCCGTCAGTGACTTTATGATGGGGAAAGAAGCCCACTGCCTTATACATATTTCCCATTATGGAACTTTTTGGGAAGCTTCTAAAGCAATTTCAGATCTCAGCGAGGCCTCTTCTCCCCGCTGCCCAAGACAATATCTTCCAGGGCTGCCGAGCTGAAGCGACGGAGAGAAAAGAGAAATTAAGACAATTTCCTAGCATTCTGTTCGCATTTGCATGTGAATGCAGGCTGTCCTGCTGTTTGATAAATCTAGTATGTGAGAAAACCAAGAGAATCAAAGTTCACATCCAGTCGGGGGCTTTACATGTACGTCGGGAAGGTTGCTACAAAAAACGGGGTAATCTCCTTCCAAGTATAGGACTAATGAGAATCCGTACAGCACATCCGAGGAGGCGCAAATGTGTAATTATTGTGAAGATTTCACAGACACATAAATATAATGATCTTCAGCTAAGTAAATTGCTAGCTACCAATGAAATAAATAGGGTCCCTTCAGAATTTGAAATAATTTGGAATGGTAGGTGGTGGGAAATGATTCACCTTAGCTGTTATCTCCGGAACAGTAATGCAGAAATGTAGCTGCCAAGTCTGGTGCATTTACATTATTCTTCGTATCCTGGGGAGCCGGTGGAAAAGAGCTCTGGGCCTTGCTGCCTTCCACCCTCTTGCTCCGAGGGCCTGGGCAGCTCGGAGCAGCGAACATTGTTTACTCCGGTAGGTACCCCAGCCATAATATTTTTCCAAGAAACACTGATGCATTTAAAGGTCAGGTTGATGCTGATTTGACGGAATAACATAAATTCCTCTTTCTAGGAGTAAAATGGTGTACATGACTTGGTATAAAGGTTAAACTGTTTTCTGTGCACTGGATAGGTCAAAGATATAAGACTTTAATACACAAAGTATAATTACCTGTTTGGACAGACAGGGAGCCGCGGCCCGCGGTTTGCATTTTCGGAGAGATGTTGGAGAACTCAGCCATCGCTTCCCATCTCATCACTTGTGAATACATTTCATTACAGGGGAAAAAATCCTGCAAGGGTGGTCAGTGAGAAGGACTGTCTCTCCCTCACTCCTAGGTATACAAAGTTGGGATTCTAGAAATTGAGTTTTAGGGCACTGATAGAGTCTGAACATATAGAGTCATAGAGTCTCAGATACAAAGTTCCCTCAGGGCCAGTACGCTCCCAAGTACAAAAATGGTGCGGTAGGTGCTAAACAAAAGCTCTGTAAGGGGCGCCTGGGTGGCTCAGTTGATTAAGCTTCCCCAGCTCAGGTCATGATCTCAAAGTCTGTGGGTTCGAGCCCCACATGGGGCTCTGTGCTGACAGCTCAGAGCCTGGAGCCTGCTTGGGATTCTGTGTCTCCCTCTCTCTCTGCACCACCTCAGCCCATACTCTGTCTCTCTCTCTCTTTCTCAAAAATAAATAAACTTAAAAAAATGCTTGGTAAGATGAATCAAATACATATATATTTTTTTAAGGTACAAAATTGGTTTTGATAGATAAGGAGAAATATGAGAGATTTGTTGTTGTTGGGGTTTTTTTGTGACCAGAATGTAAAACTAGACCATCTTGGATCCAGAAGTCCAGAAGAGTTTCCTCCATTCACCTGTTTGTTTTTCATTCAACAAAAAATGTATTAAGCTCTCACCCGTCACTGCCCTATGCTGGAGATGAGCTGGGAAGACCGCTCCCACCTCAGAATTTAGTCTGGGAGAAAATCAAGTGAGAGGTGGACACGGGAGGGGGAGGAGCACAGGCGGCCTGGGCGCGCCTGGGAGCCGGGTCTCCTCCCCCACTCGGCAACTCCAGGCCATAGACCTTGGTCTGGAGCTTTCTGGGGGCCCCCAGAGACCTGCCAGGGGCAGCGCGTCCCCCACCCCGCCCCGAGGGCCCCGTGCTCGCCACGCTGCGCGCTCTGCCCCCCTGCGCCGCTCCGTCCCCTCTTCCCGCGGGGTCCTCGGGTGGTCTCCCAGGCTGGGCGGAGGGAGGGGACTGTGATTTTCAACACTAGGACGTGCTGGGGAGCCGAGGATTGGGAGCCCCAGAAAGGGGCAGGAGGAGGCGGAGGCTGCAGGCCCTTGCCGCCCCCCGCGGTGGCCCAGGTCCGAGCCGGTGGCCCCGCGCGCCCCCGCCCCGGCTGCTGCGCTCAGGCTGCGGCTTAGCGGGTCCCCAGTTGGGCTGTGAGCCCCGCGCCCACATTTTAGAGGCAAGAACGACGGCACAGCCCCATTCGTGCACCGTCTGCAGCTGGAGTGTTAACGTGTTTAGGGCCGTGTTAAAGGAGGGAACCCTGCGTGGCAGAGGGGCGCAGGGTAGGGGGGAGTTGGAAGAGGGCGGGGACGGAGGTGGAGCCAAGGGGGAGTAGGGGGCAGGACCTGCGGGCTCCGCACAGCGAGGAGTGAAGGAGGGGAGCGGAGGGGGGCGTAGGGGGGGCGAGGCGAGTCAGGGGCAAAGAGGTGGGCGGGGCGAAGAGGAGGGCCGAGAAGCCGGGCGGTGGACTGAGGGAGGGGGACCGGGATGGGAGGGGGGAACCCCAGGCTTCCCTGTGAGCTCCAGGCCCCACCAGGTTTCTGGCGTGGGGATGGGGACGTGGGCTCCTCGGCTGTCGGAGAAATCCAAGTGGAAACCGGCTCCTTCTGGAGGGTCTAAGAGGGGGAGCGGTGGGAGGGGGGTCTTTATTTAAGCCCTCAGAGTTGGAGGGGGCCGGGGAGGAGCTGAGAACACAAGACCGCTGGGTCTTACCCTTTTGGCAGCCTCTGAGCTTGAGAAGTTGTCCCCGGCCTCTTTCTGCCCCTGTTTTGCCACATTCGGTCCCGCGGTGGGGCTCCCAGGCCCGGAAACCTACCCGACACAGCGCCGGGGGCTCCTTGGCACCGCAGGCGAGGGGTGCATTTTAACAGGCGTTCCTTGGAAAAGGGTAAAAATGTGAATTTTTAAAGAAGGAATGAAATCCTATACAGCACGGAAATATAAACAAGAATGAAACAACGGGGCAGAGAGAAGTCCGGGATGAACGCGGGCAGAGGTCCGGGATGAACGCGGGCTAATCCCCGCACCTCTCCGCCTGTGCACCTGCTTGGGCCCCCGCCCCGCCTCCTTTTCTTCTCTGTCCGCCGCCGGTGGAGGATCCGCGGGCAGAGAGCAAGCACTCAGCGTGTTTGATGAGTGAATGAATGATTCAAAGCGGAGTCAGAACCATGTAATGCCTGCTGGAGAGCGCGCAGGAGCGACGGAATTCCAGGAGGAGGGGGCCTCAGGAAAGGGGGTGCTTCACAGGGGGCCTCAGGATGACTCCCAAAAGGCAGATAGGAGATAACCAGGGGCTGGATGGTGTAGGACTGAGGCCAGGGACTGCATGAGGAGCATGGGGAGCCCTGAATTCCTGTTTGAGCCATGGAGAGCGGGAGCATCTGGAAACAGTAAGGACCATCTTTTTCCAGCATCTTCTAAACCGAGCTGGCAAGCTGGTGAGTCCCACTGTGCATAGGTAATAAGTCAGCCGGAAACAAATGTCATGATTCACGTGTCAAGGCTAATGTCTAGCTAATATCCCCCAGCAGGGATGAGCAATTACAAATTCCCGAATTATCTTCTCTGTCTGTGCCTCAAACAAACAAGCAATCATCTGTTTCCTTAGGTCACCTGCCCCGGGTGATGTGGCTGAAAGGCTGAGGGGAGAGCCTCCCAGGGGGACACGTGGCTGTCACTTCCTGGCTGTAAGTCCTGGTCAGGCTCCTGGGAAGTCCTCATATAATAATCATTAGTTTCTAAAACAGCGTGCTTGATCATAGGTTACTGTGACGATTAAATACAATTATTGATGAGAAATTTCTTACCCACAGTGAGCACACAGTATATGCTGGCTCTTATTATTAACTGAAAATCAAACCCCAAATATTAGGATGTGAGCATTAATAGAAGTATGCTTAGATTTCACCCATATGTTTAGTTTTCCCAATTCTTCTGTTTCAACCAGACAGCCACATTGAATCAACACTGACACATGCCAAGTCCCCTGGCCAAATAAGAAAGCCAAAACAGAATTGCTTTTGGACTTGGCAAAGACATTGTATTCTTTAACAATTGCTCTTGCTGGCCGAGGTCATCAGCTGGGTTTTTTTTTTTTTTTTTTTTGGATTGTTCCAAGGTTTTATTTAAATTCTGGTTAGTTAACATGACTGATAAAATTGGTTTCAGGTGTAGAATTTAGTGATTCGTCACTTACCTACGACACCCAGAGCTCATGGCAGGAGCGCCCTCTTTAATGCCCACCCCTCACGTAGCTCCTCCCCCCTCCAAGATCCCTCAGTGTGTTCTCTTTAGTTAAGAGTCTCTAACAGGAAAACAGAAGAGACCTAATGGAGAACCAGGGGGAGCGGAGGAGGGAGAGAGAGGGATGCAAAACTTGAGAGACTATTGAATGCTGAGAATGAACTGAGGGTTGAAGGGGAAGGGGGAGGGGGGAAAGAGGTGGTGGTGATGGTGGAGGGCACTTGTGGGGAAGAGCACTGGGTGTTGTATGGAAAACAATTTGACAATAAAATATTATGGAAAAAAAAAGAGTCTCTTATGGTTTGCTTCCCTCTCTCTCTTTTTTCCCCTTCCCCTATGTTCATCTTTTGTTTCTTACCGGGGAATGCTAAAATGGGTGGCTATGGCTAGAAGCCCTTGGAAGGCCGAAGAGACGAAGTGTGCTGCCGGCCTGCCTCTCTGCCTCCCGCCTTCTTCCTGCCTTTCTTCCAGGTTCTCTCCTGGCATCCCTTTCCTTCCACCCTCAGGCCGTGACCAGGAACCTATTCTGTGCCGGTTTCTGTATTCGCTGGTGAGGACACTGTGGTCTAATTCTCTCAAGGCGGCTGAGCTATTATCTCAAGTAAATAAATACACAATGACAAGAGAGCAGTGTCCTCAACCGTGAGCTGAGCATCCCTGACCTGGGAGGGCTGGTTAGGGCCCGGGCTGCCGGGGGCGGGGAGGGGGGGGGTGCCTCAAGCCCCAAGTTTCTGATCCAGGAAGTCTAGAGGGAACTTGAGAATCTACATTTCTACTGCTGCTGGTCCAAGGACCAGGTAGGCACAGTGCAGAAGCGGCACGTAATCACACGTGCTAGGAATTGCGGGGAGGGAGTCAGGACCAGCTGGTGACTCCCGGCCACCCCACCGAGTCCCCAAGGTGGAGGGTAGGGTCAGGAGAAGAGGAGCAGGCAGGGCTGCAGGGGTAAAGGCCCTCCTGGGAGCGAGAGTCCGGAGGAGGACGTGAAAGCCTGTCATTCTGGGTGTTGCGGGGGGGGGGGGGGGGGGGGGGGGGGGGGGGGGGGGGGGGGGGGGGGGGGGGGGGGGGGGGGGGGGGGGTGCGGCAAGGAAGAGGTGATGCTGGACAGCTCACCAGAGGCCGGAGCACGGAGGGACCTTTAACCCACTCCCCACTCGACGACGGCAAACCACAGAAGGGTTTCAAGCGAGGGGGCGGTGGGAGGGGGCTGGAGGCAGGTCAGATTTATGTGTAGGACAATTGCTTTGGCAAGAGTGTAGACAATACTGGAGAAAGATAGGAAACCATTGTAGCAGCCCAGGCAAGCCGCGCTGGTGGCCGGAAGCAGGGTGATGCCCTTGGTGTGGAGGGGACACGGAGGCGACAGGATTCGGACACAGTGGGCTGAGGGGAAAGAGGAGTCTGCAGTGACCCTGGGACACTCGGACCTACAGCCAAGTACAGTGCATCTTGGTGATTGGGGAGGGAAGGCGCAAAGAAAGCATCGCTCACCAGGGAGTCTGCCAGGTTCCCGGGAGGGGCTCCCCCTTAGACACGCTGGGCAAGACCTTCGCCTGAAGAAAGGAATTCATGATGGGGACATCAGGGCATCTTAGGACGCCGAAGCCAGGGGTGAGAGCAGTGCCTCGGAAAAGTCCAGAACGTGGCGCAAGGGAAAGTGCCTGCTTCTCACCCTCTTTAGATGCGTTCTCTCTGCAGACCACATTCCTCTCTTCTCTCCCTACCTGGTGGGACCTAGCTGCCTGCTGTCACCGCAAGTTAATATCTTATAGTCTTGCTGAACGGTGGGTTCAAAGTCCTTCAAGAGAATTGGATTGGGTGATCCTGGGTAAGGTGGCCAGATTCAGCAAATAAAAATAAAGGATTCCTAAATATTGCATGGTGACACTTAAACTGGAAGACGATCTATTGTTTATCTGAAATTCAAACCTAGCTGGCGTCTGGCATTTTTCTGGCAATCTTGACCTGGGCCACACGTTCCCCCTGAGGTCAGTTATGGGTGGCCGCTGGGGGCACCGACCCCATGGGTGGGAGTGGAAGTTCAGTGAAGAGGGCCCAAGCAGGTGCCCCAGAGTGTGGGGGTGTTCCCAGCTTAGTCCTGGCCCACAGCCCGTGGGGTACTCAGGATGCCTACCCCTGAGTGTTGGGGTCTCAGTGGGAGGGGGCAGCCAGAGTTGGGGAGGCTGGGAGGAGTGAGGTCTTAGATATCCTGGCTGCGTGCTCCCCCCGCAACCAAGCTCAGGAAGGACTCTAAGACGTGAGGAAGGGGGTGTTCAGTCGAGGGTGAGAGTGAAGGCGTGGAGGGCTCCAAGGCTGGTCACAGGTGCAGGCTAGGTCCAAGTTCGGGTGCAAGGGTCCAGAAACATCCTCTCACTGGGCTGGGCACTGGTGGGCGCTGGACGGAGGACGGTGTCGTGCTGTCCTGTCCACCTCCCCTGGGGCTGTCTGGGGCTGGACCAGTACCACTCCTGTGTGTATCCTGGAGCAGTGCCCAGCTCTGAGTGGGGACTCATTTGTGTTTGCTGCCTAAGTCAGTTGGACCCACACCTGGTTTCCTGAACTGGGCTGGGGGTGTCAGGACTGGACCACATGACAAATCCCAGACAAGGGGCTAGAGCTTGTCCCTTCTGCCTCAGGTCAGCACGGGTCCTGGAGTCTGGAGCAGAGCCGAACCGGGGATGGGGGTGGGGGGTGTCTCTGTGTCATGGCTTCCTTCCAGGAGGGCTGCGGTGGCCCAGGAGCTAGAGAAAGCCCTCCTGAGGTGTCCGTAGAGATGTCCTAGGTTTACATATGGGGAAACTGAGGCTCAGAGTGGGCGAGCCATTTATGAAAGATCACAACTAGGACCTGCTGACACTTTTGGAGCCTCTGACCAACTGTTATCTTGAAATATTGAGCTACAAAGTGGAGGAGATTTTCCTGCAGTGCTGTCTAGCAAGGAGCTGGAAGCTGTGACACGTCACCAGTTTTGGTGATGTGCATGGCCCTGGGAGCAGGGAACCTCGGTGCTCCGATGAGCAGTCTTTCCCTGAGCAGATGGCCACTTTCCATCTGCTACTTATCCATGTCCTCTTGCGTGTGTGGAACTAGAGAACACATGTAAATGAAAAACTGATCTCGTGAAGAACTTTTCCTGGAAAAAAATGCAGAAACAAGGTCAAAACTGAAAAACAGACAGGAATGAGCATGAACAGAAGCCATACAGAGGAGAAAGTTCTAGAAGTTCTAGAAAGTTCTAGAAGTTCTAGAAACTTCTAGAAGGCGCCCCTCTGATGGAAGGCCTGTGCCCCATGTCAGGTGGTTCTCAGCCTGTCCCAAAACCCTGGAGATGATTCTCCACAGTCACACTCTGAGAGGAACTTTAATCTTAATACCTGCAAGGACCGCACTGTGGACATTTGTCATAAATCATTAGCTGTTTTAGTTTGCTGGGATTATGGGTGGGTTTTTTTTTTCGTTTTCCATTTGCCAAATGTTCTTTACTGTGGTTACATTTTATAATGAAAGAATGTTTCTTTTCATTATTACTATTTTTAATAGAAGTAATCTCTACATCAAATATAGGGCTCAAACTCACGCCCCTGAGACCGGGTCCCATGCGCTTCCAGCCGAGTCAGCCTGGCCCCCCTTTTGCGTGTTTTTTAAGAAGAGATATCCAAGATGAGTGTACCTTTCCATAGTTTAGTGGGTGATTTGGGGGAGCAACAAAGGGAGAGTGTGGGAAGGGGAGCAAGGTCATGGTCTAAAAAGATAAGACCCCACGGGGAGTTTCCCCTTTAGCTTTAGTCTAGTGTGAATGGGCTAATCAACAGGACCAAGGATATAATTTTAGACTAGGGTTTCCAACGTGGTGTGGAAGTTTTAAGACCACTCAATTGTAGACATTCATTTCTCACAGAAAAGATGCGATTAAATTCGGGTAAAGTAAGTCAGCGCTGAAACAGTTCTGAGTGAGGTGGTGATTGCACAGAGCTGGGCCACTCTCCATGAATGGGTTTCATTTCCTATAATCAGTCTGCTAGGTATCTAAAAACCTCTGTAAGGACGCAGGTCTGATTCAGCCTTCCCCTGTGCTTAAAGGGGAAGGTGCCGGCTTGTCCTTATCATTGGCCAATGAAAGGGCATACGTTGCCCAGGGAAGGAGGGACAACTCCTGTGGCACCCAATCAGGAGAGGCCGGTTAACACCTTTGACCTTTCTAGGGACGAGCCTAAAGATGGAGGCTAGCCATGTCCGCCCTAGGTGAGGGACCGGCCCCACTCTGTGATTGGTCCATACCCTAAATATTGTGATTGGCTCCCACTACTGCCAGTATCGATAGAGGGGTAGGGAATGGATTGCTGTACCTGTGTCGTCATTTCTTGTAATGCCCCCTTCCTAAAAAAGCCACCATGTTCCGGGCTCTCTCCACGTAGCCAGCAAGTTGGTGGAGTCTGTGAGCCCAAGCTTAAGCCCGTAATAAAGCCCTTTGTTTTTGCATGTGTGACTCTGTCTCCCTGGTAGTCTCTGTTTCCTTTTGGGGCGATATTGGAAATTTGGCCATAGCACCTCCAAGTGAAAAATCCGTAAAATCTACTCATGAGTGAAATACGGAGTTAAAAGCAGCATCAAGGGGTTAAAAGCAGCAAGAATGCACTTTCTGAACTCACTTGTCTCAGCATGGAGATTAGGCCAATTCAGTGATGGGTGCTCAGCCCTGGGCCCGTCGGTCTGAAGAGCAGCGGCTCCGCCAGGGCCCAAAGCGCGGCCTCTCCAGGTCAGGGGAAGTGGCGGCCAAGCCGTAGGAAGCCAGCTCCAGGCGGGGTTGAAGGCGGAAAGGGCACTGGCCTGGGCACCAGCCAGGAGGCCCGGGCGCTAATTCAGCCAATGGGACTGGTGTCCTCTGCTGCTGCCACACTCCAGGGCTGCTGTGAGCTCACAAATAACGGCTGGGCAAGGCCCGCCCTGGACTGTGATCTCAACCAACGCTCATTATCACTGTCCTCGTTAGATTATTAGTGGCATTAGAGTCCTCAAAGGTGGGCTGGAAGGACATGTGGGAAGGGTAGGAAATCCATGAGTCTTACAGGTGCTGGAAAAGAGGCTGGAATCGAATCTGCAGGTGGCTCAGAGCCTGAGGTGGTGGTTGGGATCCAGAGGGACTCACTGATGGGACAGTGGACTGACTTTGGTGGTGAAGGGAAGTGAAGGGGAGTAGTCTGTCCAAGCCTGAGGTCCACACCCACCCACACTGGCTGGAGTAAGAGGCCGGACAGGGAAGCACTGGCAGTCCTGGGACACTGTGATGTGGTCGCCCCCCCCACCCCCAACCTACAGGGCTCCATCCCAGGGTGGGCAGCCCACAGGAGCCACATGGCTTGAGTGCCCCCTGAGCTCACGCCCTGTTCTAAAAGCGTGGGCCATGCCCCGTGCATAAGGTACCGTGGCTCTTTGAAGAGTGTACGGTCCCTCTGCCTGAGAAGAGAAATCGGGGAAATTACGTCACTGTCCAAATTCACACATCTGTGTCGTGAGCCCAGACTCTCTCACCCAGGAGTGTCCCTGGTCGTCCCGGGTCGTCCGCTGCACCGAGCCCCACCGGGAGCAGCCTGCCTGGGCCCTGCCGGGAAGCTGAAGCCCCGCCCCCATCACACGCAGGTGGCCGGAGGCTCTTTCATCGTCCACTGAGATGGTTTTTTTTAGTTGCTAACATAAGTTACTATATTTTTCTATTGCTGCGCTAACGAATTAATATAAATGTAGTTATGTTTATGGGTCAAAACAACACGTGTTTGGGTGGCTCAGTCGGTTGGTTAGGCCTCCGACTCTCAATTTCGGCTCAGGTTATGATCGCGGGTTCGGGGGTTCGAGCCCCACGTCTGGCTCCATGCTGACAGTGCGGAGCCTGCTTGTCTCTCTCCCTGTGTATCATGTCCAAATATTCATCTCCCTCTCCCTCCCCTGCACCTCCCTCGCTTTTCCCTGCTCCTCCCCTCTATTCACTCCCCCACTTCTCCGCACCCCTTTCTTCTCTATTTCTGCCCCCAGGCCTCCCTCTTCTGACCCTTCAGTCTTCTCTTCTAAGGACCCACCTGGGTAATCCAGGGCAACATTCCAATCTCAACACCGTTGACTCAATCACACCTGCAAAGTTTCTTTTGTCACATAAGGTGACATTCACAGATTTGGGGGGATTAGGGCATGATCATTTTGGGGGGAGGGGTGCAAGATTTAGCCCAGAGCAAATATGGCTACACATTTCCTCCTGGTAAACGTCTCTCGCATTCCTGAGATCAACACTGCCTAATCACGATGCTGTTATTATCAGTATTTAAAAATAATAGCTGGATTCGATTCGCTAATATTTTCATCAAGATCTTGACATATCACATCACGACTACTCTTTCTTTGTACCCAACGTGGGGCTCGAGCTCATGACCTTGAGATCAAGAGTCCTACCTTCCACCAACTGAGCCAGTCTGGTACCCCTGTTCCACAACTTTTTTTTTAAATTTTTATTTATTTATTATTTAAAAAAATTTTTTTTTACATTTATTTATTTTTGAGAGACAGAGAGAGACAGAGCATGAGCAGGGGAGGAGCAGAGAGAGAGACACACACACAGAATCCGAAGCGGGCGCCATGCTCTGAGCTGTCAGCACAGAGCCCCATGTGGGGCTGAACTCACAAACCGCAAGATCATGACCTGAGCCGAAGTTGGATGCTTAACCGACTGAGCCACCCAGGCGCCCCTGCAACAGATATTTTAATGATGTGTCAGGCACTGTCCCAGGAACTTGGGACTCATCAGAAACAAAATGGACCAAGTCTTTGCCTTCAGGAGCTCACACTCCCAAGGCGGAAACGGTGATGCAGAAGGAACAAATATTCAGGAGCGTCGGTGTCTTAGCTCAGGCTGCCAGGAGATTGCCGCAGACCGGAAGGCTTTGCCCGCTCGCATCTTCTCCCTCGTCCTTCTGGAGCCCGGGCCGTCCCAGATCAAGGCAGATTTGACTCCTGTTGAGCGTTCTCTTCCTGGCTTGCAGACAGCAGCCTTCTGACTGTGCCCTCACAAGACAGAGAGAGAGGGAGAGAGAGAGATAGAGAGAGAGATAGAGATAGAGATAGAGAGAGAGAGAGCGAGCTCTGGGTGTCTCACCTTCCAAAGCTCCCTGAGGTCTTTCGTACAAGGGGACCACTTGTCGGGAGAGCGCCACCCTCATGAGTTCATCTAACCCTAACTACTTTCTGCAGGCCTCCTCTCCAAATACCATCGTACTGGGAGTTAGGACTTCAGTAGGGATTTCGTGGGGAGGGAGAGACACGTACAGCCCGTAGCACCAGGCCGTGCTATGCACAGTGCAGAAAAGTAAGTGGAGTCCAGGAAGTCGCTGTGGACAGAGACTGAATGAAGGTGGGGAGAGAGCCATGTGAATGTGGGGACAAGAGTGGTCTCTGCAGAACGAACAGCCAGTGCAAAGGTCCTGAGGCCTGAGTATTTGTTGTGCTTGAAGCACAGTGAGGGGACAAGGGAGAGGACAGGCCAGAGAGGCAGCCAGGGTCAGAGTGGTAGGTGTGGCATAATCTGACTTATGCTCCTAACAGATCACTCAGGGCTGCGTGTAGAATCAACTGTAAGGGGTAAGAATAGCAGAGGTGAGGTCAGCCACGAGGCTGCTGCCGGTGCTTGGCCAATTCTTTTCCTTTTCTCTAGGTCTTCTTGCCTGCTTTTGATATTGACATGTTGGCTTCATAAGAACAGTTTGGGGAACTTTCCCTCTATTTGCTAATATACATATTTTGGAGAGGGAATGATTTATGTAAACGAAAGGTAATCTGCTCATTACTTGAAGGTTTGGTAAAAACGCGCCTGTTAGCAGAGGACTTTTGTGTGAGATTTTTTACTCTGATTCAGTTTACTTAATGGATCTCTTCTGGCTTTCTGGTTTTTTCTAAATTCATGTTAGTGTAACATGTTTTGAGAAGATTACTTAAGTTTTCAAACACCGTAGTATACATTTTTTCTCTTTTTTGATAACAGTTTTTTTTAATGTTTATTTATTTATTTTTTTGGAGCTAGAGAGACAGAGTGTGAGTGGGGGAGGGGTAAAGAGGAGACAGAATCTGAAGCAGGCTCCAGGCTCTGAGCCGTCAGCACAGAGCCAGACGCAGGGCTCGAACTCCCAAACCGTGAGGTCGTGAGCTGAGCCGAAGTCAGATGCTTAACCAACTGAGCCACTCAGGCACCTCTTAAAGTTTTCAATCAAATTATTCTTCTGATTTTTAAAATCTGAATTGTAACTATCTGCCGTTCTCCATGCCTAACCATTTGTGTTGTGCCTTCTTTCTCTCTTTATCGACTCAACGTTGCCTAATATTTGTCTATTTAAATTGGTCTCTTGAAAAAAATAACATTGGTTTTGTGGATTTTCTCTGTTCTTTTATTCCGTTCCTTTCTTGCTGGCTTTACAATTTCCTTCCTTCTGCTTTCTTTGTGATTGCGCTGCTAACTTGAGTCAGTTTATCAATTTTTAATCTTTTTTCCAATATATATAATTCAGATTCTGACTTTTTCCTCTAAATAATGACTCAGCAAAATGTACAGAGTTTTATATTTTGTTTTATATTGTGCTGTGTTTAAAATCTCCAAAAATGTGGGCTTGGGGGTGATTTGGGGGAAGAGTTCTTGGTCTATTTGATCAATTTCAGGGAGCGGTGTGTTAAACTGTGTATAATGTGGACTCCCCAAGCCCCCTCTGATCTTTCTAAATGCCTTACGGATTTTGAAGCTATGCTGTCCAGTGTATGCAAGCTTAAGCTTAAATATTTCATCAATATAAAATATCCCTGGTGCTTCCTGCAATGATTTTCACCGTGAATTTAATTTTGTCTGGTATTAAATTTCCTACACCTGCTTTCTTTTTGTCTTCCCTTAGCTGGGACCCCTCTTTTTCAGACCTTTATTTGCAATCTTCAATCTTTTCTGGTGGAACTGTGTATCCAGTAAATAGTCTATTGCTCTACTCCTTTGAGAAGACGGTTGGCTTCCATACACGGGAAGCCAGAGGTTTACCATTGAAGTTGCTGTAGGTTACAGTGCGGTGAGAGCCCTCTCCCCTCCAAGTGACCCACATGGCAGCTGGGGCCCCTGCGGCTTGGAGATCTGATTGTGGGGGGCTCCGGGCTCCCCCAGCCAGGCTCGCTTCTTCTCTGGGCTCCTCGACCATCTATGCCTGCATCACATCCACCAGCAAGACCACAGCTTTCAAAAAATTCAGGTGAAATCCAGGTAACATAAAATAAATGACTGAAAGAATTTTAATGTTTATTTATTTTTGAGAAAGAGACAGAGAGAGAGCAAGTGAGCAGGGGAGGGGCAGAGAAAGGTGGAGACACAGAATCCGAAGCAGGCTCCAGGCTCTGAGCTGTCAGCACAGAGCCCTATGTGGGGCTCAGTGGAACTCACGGACGGGCGAGATCGTGACCTGAGCTAAAGTCGGATGATTAACCAACTGAGCCACCCAGGCGCCCCATGAAATGAATGGTTTTAAAGTGCACAACTCAGTGGCATTTAGTATATTCCTGGTATTATGCCACCACCACGTCTTTCTAGCTCCAAGTTATTTCCACTGCCCCAAACCAAGCCCCCAGACCTGTTCAGCAGTTACTCGCCCATTCTGATCCCTGCTCCTCCGGCAAACACTGGTCTGCACTCTTGTTTCTGTGGATTTCCAATTCTAGGTAATTCACATAAATGAAATCGTGCAACATGAGCTCTTTGTATTTGGCATCTGCCACTTAGCATCGTGTCTTTGAGGTCCTTCCGTGTTGCGGTGAGTAAAAGCCTGCAGCTTACTGGTTTCCCCAAACACCCACCCACGCGTGGGCACGGTATGCCTCCAGGAATGCCCCCCAACATTTTGTGTGTGTTTGGGGTGCTCTAACCACTTCTGCCCTTTTGCTGGCCTCACCCCACATGCCCCCCCACCTTCCTCCACTTCTCTGGAGAATAGACACGCTCTAACTACCTCATCAGCCGCATTCTAGTCCCATTCACCTGGAGAGTTTTGGCTTCTGCTCTAGCGCAGTTATCAAACAGCCGCCTCGGAGGGACTCTCTTCTCTCCCTGGACTCTGTTTTCTCCCCTTCCTGAGAGAGGACAGACTCACAGACTCATGGCCAGGATTTTATCTGTTGGAACAGCCTCCATGGGTCGGGAGAGATACAGTAAGATCCCATGTCCTGGTTTTCCAGGGACTGTCCCAACATTCGGCCATGCCCCCCACACCCTTTCCCAACAGCATCCTGTTTTGGAGGATAAATGATCCGGTCATGCGTGAGCAGGGAGTTTGCGCGTTCTCCCTGCTTTGATCATAACCAATCTAAGGGAAGGAGACCCTTCTGCGCAGGGGACGTGTCCTGGACACAAGATAAAGGGGGAGAGCGAGCAAAGATTGGCAGTGTCTGTCTGTCCGTGTCCGTCCATGGCTGTGGGACCAGTCCCATAGAGCTCTTCTGATAAGGATTTGGCTTCGCCTAGAGTCTGACCAGAGAAAGAGAATGTAGCAAACACACGGGATACAAGTCTTTCGGATGATATATAAGTTAAATTCCTTGCTGTAAATAATCCTGTGTCTCCCTAAGCCATCTGCTCCTTTATTTTTGTTGGGTTTTTTTGTATTGTGGGGAAACACGTATAACATAAAAGTTACCATTTTAACCATTTTTAAGTGTATATTTCAGTGACATTAAGTACATTCACCGGGTCATACGACCATCCCCACCAGCTACCCCCAGAATCCTTCCATCTTCAGCAACAAAAACCCTGGCCCCACTGACCGCTGACTCCCCATCCCCCGCCTGCCATCACCCCAGGGGGTCTCTGTCCTACTTCTGTCTCCATGAATTCGCCTCCTCTAAGCACCTCAGATAAGAGGAGTCCTAAGTAATTGTCCTTTCGTGCGTCTGCTCATTTTCTAAATGTTATTGCCAGCCTCACATGACTGCGAAGCATAGGGCCTTACAGTTTGTGTGAGGCTTTATGCCTCCTAAGAATTTTCTAGAATTTTCTAATTAGAATGTTTGAGTCTCGTGGCAATTCATGGAGGGAAGCGTGGATCTTGCTACCCTTGCGAGACGGACGTTCAGAGCAGTGATTGTGTTGGGTGAAGTCACAGGGCTAGGGGCTGAATCGCGACGAGAAACCTGGGTCTCTACAGACCAACCTTTGCTAGAGTCTGGCGACTTGTCAGAAGGTGGGGACAGTTTCTCTCCTCTGGAGTCTAAACCTGGAGTTTGGGCAACTACATTTTGTAGAAGCGAAGAAAGACTCATGTTGATTTTGTGAGCATGTAGTGAGGGGAACGCTGAAGTGGGGGGAGAGCCCGCTGGTGGAGAGTCGCGGGGGGTGGGGGTACCTCCCACGGATGTGTCTTCACGTCCAAGTTCTCCACTGGCCGCCTCCAGCTTCACGCGGCTCAGGCCCACCCTCTTAACAGGGTTTTCTCCCAGAGGGAGGGTTTAGGATGCACAAGATTCGCTCTTCCAAAAGGATTGGGCATTTCTCCAGGAGCCAGAAAAATCAACCAGTGCTCAAACAGGCTGGAAGACAATTTTGTTTTTCCAGGCTCTGAAATGATCAAGATCTCACTGTGTACATGTTTGCAAACAAGAGGGGACAATAAGCTCGCTCGACACGTAGAGTTTTATTTGCAGCTCTGTAGTGCGGGACGGTCGCTGCGAGGACTTGACTGCAGCTGTCCCTCCGTGAAAAAAGCTCGGGAGCTGGACCCAGCTCAGAAGCGAGAGCTCAGGACTCGTGTCGGGCAAGGCTCCCGCCTCCGGGGACACTAAGGATTTTCATGAGGGCCGGGAAGGGTGGTTTTTATTTATTTATTTATTTTAATTTATTTTAAAAAATTTTAAATGTTTATATATTTTTGAGACAGAGACAGAGCATGAGCAGGGAAGGGGCAGAGAGAGAGAGGGAGACACAGAATCCAAGGCAGGCTCCAGGCTCTGAGCTGTCAGCACAGAGCCCAATGTGGGGCTCGAGCTCATGATCTATAAGATCATGACCTGAGCCAAAGTCGGATGCTTAACCAGACTGAGTCATCCGATGTGGGGCTTGGGCTCATGGCCCTGGAATCAAGAGTCACGTGCTTGGAGAGGTCAGTCCAACCAAAGAAAAGCTGACCAGGGCTGAGCAACCAGACCGTGGTCAGTGCACCTGCTCGCGGATCCTCTGAGCCAGAGGGTTTTTCGCTTTCACGTGGCAGCTCTGTGTGCATGCATGCGTGTTTTAATTACACTGTTAACACTAAGACGAAGATTGGCTCTGATACAGGAATACTGATTTTTCTGTCGACTTCAGTAACTCAGAGTGTAGGGGAGAAGCGCGGCGGACAAAGGGTGTCTTCAGTGAGGTTTCCCAGCCCGTGTCTGCGTCAAAGCGATGGCCACCGATCCCGTCTTGCAAGAGAAGGCTTCTCCACGATTCTGTGCAGTGTGCGGCCTCTCACTCCCGGGCCCTGCTGCCTCCCAGTCACTTCCGGTGGAACTAAATGGCAAGGTCATGGGGAGTTTGGGGGCCGGGACCCCCAACGAGAACCAACTGTCCACAACATCTCAAACTCCCACCACACCCCACCTGACTCTGCTCCTGTTGAGAACCAAGCGCGGTCCTAAAAGTGACAAGAATGACAGCACAGGCTTCTTAGAAGACTTATAGAGAGGTGGTGGAGGAGATGTTCAGACTCCAGCCCCCACCTGGTCCCACTGCTGGGCCTGCCTACCTCTGGGGAGGGGGGCAGGGGTGGTGAGGCAAGGGCAATGGCATGAAAATTTCTAATGTGAAAAAAACTGCAGAGACGCGGAGAAAGTGCGCCATAGAAAGTGTGTCTCCTCGGGGTCCCCAGAGCGCCCACTCATTTCTGACTCCCGGCTCACACTTCCCCTGCACAGTCACCCTCTGTCACCAAACTGAGACAGAGCACCACAAGGCAGATCTTTCTGAGGGAGCACCCACGTGCTGAAGGAGACCCCCATGAGTGTGGGAGAGTTAGCTCCTAATGGGGGTGACCGTAGATCTGCTGAAAACTGGGCAGGTGCCTTCCATCTTGGTGCTCCCATTGGGGAGCTAGGTTGTGATAAGTCTTCTCCCCGCCTCCCCTCTGCTGCCGAGGGAGCGGGTCTGCTGAGTGACCTGTGGGCTCTGTTTGGAGCCTGTCCTGAAATCGCTGCCAGCGCGGTGACTCATCACAGGGAATTGCTTTGTGTTTTCCTGGTATTTTTTCTTTATTTTTCTTACATCTAGGCCCTGGGCCGGCCCCTCCCAAATAAAGTATCAGCATTTCGATTCTTGCCTAAGGCTGTCTTTTCCAGAAGACTCGTGTGAAGACATTATCCTAAGCCATTATTTAAAATGATGTCGAAGACTCTATTGTTTATATACATTTTTCATTTTCTCTATGGTATGATAGGTTTGGACATCTTAAGGACCTTTCTGCTGGGGAGAGACTGCCTCTCCCAGGGCTAGAAAATTCTTAGAGGTAGCAAATGGCTCAGCTGGAGTTTGCTTTTGGCATGCAAACTGAGTAATTCAGAGTCTTACCTCCTTTGTCCTGCAGACCCTCTCCTTTCCTTATCCCCAGGGGCCCAGTACAGACCGCCCTTGGAGCCCTGAGCCTGACCAAAGTCTTCAAACTAGCCAATCCTTACTGTTTACTCTGCCTTCCCTTCCCTTTCCCAAGGGCGCCCCAATAAAGCCAGGCCTAAGTTTTCCCTTGACCGCTGCCCCTTCTGGCCTGGACCACCCTGTGCTTCTCCATCAGGTGACCCGGCATGGCCTGGCTTGCCTCCTGTTTCAAGAACCTGGGAGCTTAATAAACTCTGCTTTCCTGAGCCTCTCCTGGGTCCCCTCTTGTGAGTACACTTGACTGACCATCACTTAAAAGAACACTGAACAATGACTCCTTTATGACACAGAAAAACAATCACACTGGGTGCTTAAAAAAGCACATTTAAGGGCACCTGGGTAGTTCAGTTGGTTAAGTGCCTGACTTTTGACTTCTGGCTCAGGTCATGATCTCACAGTTTTTGAGTTCGAGCCCCGCATGGGGCTCTGCACGGACATTGAAGAGCCTGCTTGGGATTCTGTCTCCCTCTCTCTCCACCCCTCCCCTGCTTGCTCTCTCTCTCTCTCTCAAAAACAAACAAACAAAGCAACAAACAAAAATAACCCCCCCCATATTTATAAAACAATATGTTTCTATTCTTATAAAAAACATAAAAGAAAACATTTGGAAGAGAAACACCAACATATTAACAGTAGTGAATATTGGAGGTAAGACAGTGGGGATGTTTTTTCTCTTTGTGAACTCCAGTTTCAGAATTTTCTACATGTAGTAAAAAAAAAAGACCACTTAGTACCAGCTACCTATTGCTGCATTAAAAGTGACCCCAACACTTAGTGGGTTCAAACAGCAATTCGCTGACAATTCTGTGGGTCAGTGGCTTGGGGCTGGGCTTGGTTGGTAGTTCTGCTACTTTGCCTGAAGTCCTTCCGGTGCCTTTCCTGGGCTGTTCGGTCCCCGGCAGCCTCGGATGCCTGGCAGTGGGTGCTGACCATCCGCTGGGTCTCTCCCTCGAAGCGGTCTTCCATCTGCAGAGGGGCGCTGGGGCTCTCTTACATGACCGTGGCACTCCACGAGGGTACACCTCGAAGCTGCAAGGCCTCTTAAGGCCCATGCTCTAAGCTCACGCAATGGTACTTCTGCCCCAAAGGATTGCTCAGAACAAGTCGCAAGGTCGGCCCACATTCGAGGGTGGGGCAGCAGATCCCTCCTCTGGCTGGTCTACAGGGAGGGACAGAAGATTGCTATCTCCTTGCAAACACCGACCAGCGGGCTACTGTATCATTTCCAAGACATTGTCAACATTTCTTCCCATCTGTGTACCTAAATTGAGACAATAATCACAAGTAGTACTTTCATATCGATCATTTTGTGCAGGACTCGATTCTCAAGCAACTTGAAAGACAAATACAAAAAGTATTTAGTAGCAGAGTCTGGGTGGCTCAGTTGGTTAAGGGTCAGACTCGATCTTGGCTCAGGTCATGAGCTCACAGCTCGTGGGCTTGAGCCTCTTGTTGGTCCATGGGGACAGCATGGAGCCTGCTTGGGGTTCTCTCTCTCCCGCTGCTCCTTCCCTACTCGCACTCTCTCAAAAATAAATAAACCTAAAAAAAGTATTAAGTAAGTCCTCCAGTGGATATATTTATTTTTTTATTACCAAAATAGATTGGCTCTTCCTCTCCGTCAACTTGAATCAGTGAGATTTGCGGCATACGTATCAGGGAAAGAAGACTTCTTTAATTTAGTTCCTGGCTGCTGGACAGATTGTCAGATTTGTGCCAGTGATTAAAAAATGAATTTCTCCACAATTCTGCAATTAAAACCCCGCCCACTCTCCACTCCTGACGATGGGATAGGATAGAAGCAGTCTCTGAGTAACTTCATATTATTAGATTAGCAAGAAGATGTCTAACATGACTCAGTGTTGTTCTTGAGAAATAATTAGCTACTTAAGTGGAATAGACCTCCATGGAATACAAGTCTATCTCTTTTATAACATTTAAATTTGGAGGCTTAATTATCCAGTGAAAAATAGTCACTTTAGCACTTTCGTCCATTTGGCTATATATTGACATTATTAAAATGCTTTCCTGGTCTTTATGCAAATTGCTTTTTTTTTTTAAACCAATTTATCTCCTAGCAACCCAAAGTGAAATAAGCTCTGAAAAATGACATCTCAAGAAGACTTTGGGCTGTTAATCCACAGAAATTCCTAGGGTTTATTTGTTGATTGTCCAAATGAACACACAGATTTGTGCCTCTAGGTGTGTGTGCCACCGAGTCACTGCTTTCAACTCAACTTTTAAGCAGCTAATTAAATAGCTGACTTCACACAAATAAACAGTCAAATCTGCTGCGTTCGGTCACCATCTCCAGTCTGCAAGCACTTTGCATCCAGCTGGATGGGAGAACTGAATGTGGACACGGCCCACTGGAGACTTGGCTGTGCTCTGGGGTGTGAGGAAGTTTCTTCTTTTTTCTAGACACGTGCTCCCATTGCAGGGGAGGTGGCCACCTCTCCGCCTAGGGCCTTAGCTTCCTTCTCTGGGAAATGTGAACAGCATCGGGTTCTAGGCTCCGGGCTGAGAAGGCAGAGTCAGACGATGACCTCGACAGTGTTTTACAGACAGCATAGATATGCCGGCCTTGGTCATTCCCTCGGATGAGGCAGCAGCAGCTGGGGGTCTGCTTCCTGCCTCAAGGATAGAGGCGATGGGCCCAGTGGTGACCCAGAGGGTCCCACCCCCTGCCTGCCTGCCTCCCTGGACTGAGGCTGTGTCCCTTTGCTTCCTGACTCAGTCACCTTGCCATCGGAGGGCACGCCTGCTGGCCACTCCACTCTGTCCCTGAGCTGCGGGGCTCAGGTCACAGTGCAGGGAGACCCCTATTTGCCCTGCAGAGCACATGTCACCACAGCCTTGGGCGTGGGGCTCAGGCCCCAATCTTGCTGCTGCCACCACAGCAGTAGCTCTCCCTGGTGGCAGGACCCACAGTAAGTCCCCTCCCCCCACTCCACCCCGCCCAACTAAGTGTGTGTCCAGCCAGTGACACCCCCAGGGCTGCCGCCTTTCAGACTCACTCACTTCCAGGGAAGGGGACACGTGAGCCTGGATGAGGTGTGGAAGCCACCACCCCACAGCCCCCAGCAAGTGACCACTTCTGCCAAAGCCTGGTCTTGCAGTAACTTGCTCACCTGCTCTTTTTCAGGACTCTTTAGATGTGACAAGTTTAGGCAAAAAAAGGGGTCTTTAGGTGTAGGCAGCTTAGCCCCCAAAGGGTCTTAGACAGAACTGGTTTTTGGTGTTCTGTCTGTATGAGACCCTCCCTGGTTAGTTTGGGTTCCCCCCAAAGTGGAGCCTGAGGTACGGACTTGAAGGTAGGACGTTTATTCAGAAGGTGTCTCCAGAAAGCCCAAGTAGAGACTCAGGGGGAAAGTGGAACAGGGAACTGAGAGCAGCCATGAGGACGGGTCACAGTGGTGAGGGGACAGCTGGGCCTGAGGGGCCAGTCGCAGAATCGTCCAATGCCAGCAGGGCAGGAGGGGGGCCCTTCCCACCCACTCCCTTCCCCTGTCACTTGAAGGCTGCCTCGGGAACCCAAACTTCCCTGTATTTGAGGTTGTGTCGGCTGGAGAAAGCACCAGCAGAGAAGCAAGCCCTTTGGACTTGAGGCTGGAAGTGGACCCCTAGCTGCTGCTGCTGGAGAACCCAGATGGGCGTGCGCTATGGCACGGGCACCAATACTTGCTGCTCTGGGTCCAGATGCCCTGGGGCCTGTGCATCTCCTCTGTCTACCCCTGCCGGTTGTTGGGCTCTCTCTGACAGCAAGGGCGTTGTTTTAGATCTCAACCCCTTTCAGGCTGATGTCCATTCAGATCATGGAAAGCGCTTCTCTTCTGGATCCAGCCAGCAAAGTCCCAGGGAAGGACTCTGATTGGCCTGGCTGGATCATGTGACATCCCTGGACCAATCAGGATAGTCTAGGTGCTGAAGGATTGTGACTGGCCTAGGATGGGTCATTAGCTCACCCATGATCAGAGGGATGGGGTCTGCTCCCAGAAGAGGGGGTATGACCCTTCCAGGAGTGGTTGGGTGCTTTTCTCATAAGACATTGGCCAGAACCAACCCAAACAACCAGCAGGCTTCAGACAATTTGAACCCAGTCAAGGAGAGTTTGAGGTCTTGACCCTTTTGAAGATCAAGACCTTTCCCCCTTTCCTGCCCCCATCAGTCTTCTAAGTCTATATATCAATGAGTTCTCTCTTCCCTCCTCTCGTCTTTTCCTTCCCATGCACCAGGAACTGTGTGCAGGCACTTATAACCCCTAAACTCTAACTAGCTGGGTGTGTTTTACGGTGCTCTAGAAAAATGCTCTCCCATTCATCAGGCATGAATATAATTTGGAGAAACGGTTTCGACCAAAGACACAACCACAAAAGAGCAAATGGAGAATTTAAAACTATGTTTCACACCTTAGGGCAATTGACATTTTAGATTCATGCTTTTGCTCTCTTGTACTAAAAATAAGACTTTCACTTGCCTGACCTTAATGAATGTTAAGGGAATTCCTTCATTGCTCAAAGACAAGTGCAGTGTGTGTAGGAAGCTAGTGGTAAAGACCAAGGGGACGTTGACTGGCATGAAACTGATACTCCAACATACCATCGTCCATGCCTGAAAGAAAACATGTCTTTTTGGAACTGGGTGTTCATTTATACTTTCATTCAACTAACATTTATTAACTACCCAGAAGGTGCTTAAGAAGTAGTGTTAACTAAGATCCACATTCTTGCTTTAAAGGACCTTACTTCTGAGTTCAGAAGATGGAAGATAAGCTTGCATGAGTGATAAAATGAGAGTCTTTCAAGAGTGAATATGCTAGAAATGCAGTGGAGCCTGACTCAGGGCTTGACTCTATGACCCTAGGATCATGACCTGAGCCAAACTCAAGAGACTGATGCTAAACTGACTGAGCCACCCAGCTGCCCCAAGATCTTGACTTTGAGTCAAGCGTTGAATGGTCGAGAACCCTTGGTGTGGTGAGCTGGGGAGAAGCATCTCAGGTGGAGGCAGGAACCAGTCCGTGACGCTGGGCAAGTAGAAGGGAGGCCTGAGTGGCCAGGGTGCAGTGTGCAGAGAAAGGGAGGGAGGGAGTGGGTCAGAAAGGGATTCCATTTGCAGAGCCAGGGGCCACGGTAAAGGTTTTGAGCTGTGAGCTTGAGGTTTTGGTTTTTGAAAGATTCTCTTTTTAGGCACTTCTTTTTGCTGGGCAGGATAAACTGGAAAAGACTGGGAGAGGATGGAGACCATGGCGCGCGCCCCCCCCCCACCTTCCCTCAGTTCTGCTTAAGGAAAGCTGTGCCCGTTGTCTGCTGCATACGTCCATGGCCACACTTGGCGGTGTCTGGCGAACTGTATTTTCTGAGTCATTGATAAAACCTGTGTTCTGTCTGTGTTGTCTTGGGGAGAGAAATCCGAGTCAGAGAATGACATAAAATTTAGTTTTGTTCAAAGACAGCTGAGTTCCAGTTGAAATGTCACTGCCAGCAAACAAACTCTATTCCAGCCCCCTCCTTGTGGGACCCAGGGATTTATTTTCACATCCACAGCGGGCCAGTTGAGCTGAACCAGAATGCAGTTTGGATGTGAGTTTCAATTAAGCAGCTGCAGAGCCTGGGGGTTTGGATGCACGTATGATCAGCAGCGCTCGGAATACCGTCCTATCCTCACCTGAAGCTGGAAGCACTTTGCACAAACCCCAGTACCACCCACACATCACAATGCATCCATGGACTCTCCGGGAAAGCCCTCCCTCCTCGGCGGGACCTTGTGGCCGGAGAGCACAACCTTCCACTGCCCCGGGACTGTCTGTGAGTGAACTCGATTACTTAAAAAATCGAGGAAGAATGCGTCTGGTGAAAAACGTCTACAACCAGTGTAAGCACTTCGCCTCTTATCTGTTCATCTCATCTCAACAAGGCCAAGGCCACGGAGGCTTTGTCCTTTTATTCCTTTGCTCAGACTCCCCTAAATAAAAAACAACCCCACACTCCTCCCCGTCACTCGTGCGGGCTGCGCATTCTTCCGCCAAGGATGGAGCGGGAGAGGAAGCGGATGTGCGCAGGGCACGGAGTCAGAGGAAGTAACGGAGCAAATCCTTCTGTTATAATTCCGAGTAAAAAGAGCAGGATGCAAAACTGTCTCCGCGCTATGGTAGGACTGTACTCAACATGTACTTGTGCCTAGGAGAGAAGCAGTTGGAGTAAGCACCCCGTGGTGTTCATTACAGTTGTGTTGGTTTTTTTTTTTTTATAAATATGGATGAGCTTTTTGTTTTTTTAATGTTTATTTATTTTTGAGAGCGAGCGAGCATGAGCAGGGGAGGGGCAGAGAGAGAGGGAGACACAGAATCCAAAGCAGGCTCCAGGCTCTGAGCTGTCAGCACAGAGCCTGACGCGGGGCTCAAACTCACGAACGGTGAGATCGTGACCTGAGCCGAAGTCAGATGCTCAACCGACTGAGCCCCCCAGGCGCCCCTCACTACAGTTGCTTTGAGATGACAGGATGATGTGGGATGTTTTTGCTCTAAGTTTTTAATCTTCTTCCATGACTTAAAATCACGGGTATTTGTAGTAGATGTGTATTGTTTTGTTCGTTCAGAAGAAACGGAGAACTTCAACCCGGCACTGCCGCCGTGGGCTGCCCAGGGCTGCACCCACCCCTCTGGGTGGAAGGGACGGGGATGTTCGGGACCGCACTGAGCCGGTAATGCGACCCCATTCTCCGACCTCAGCTCAGGAATGGGCTGGGACTCAAGCCAGGTCTTACCACACAGCTTTCCGCGGCCCCACTAAGTGGAAGAGGAAGACAGGCAGGACGGGGTGACACTACGCGAGAGAGACTCAACACGCCATCGCTGGCTTTGAAGACGGAAGGGGCCGCCAAGCAGGATTGGTAGGCAGCTTCCAGAAGTCTGAAAAGGCAAGAACACGGATTCACCGAAGAGCCTCCAACACCTTCACTTTAGCTCGGGGAGGTCCATCTCAGACTTCCCCACCCACAACTGCAAGATTATAAGTTAGTGTTGTTTTAAGCCACTAAGTTTGTGGTCATTTGTGGCAAGAAGCAGTAAGAAACCCATACAGAGGGAGCGCGGCCGGCCCCTGGCGTGGGGTGTCTGCGCTGGGTCAAGACGGTGAGGCACAGCTGCAGGCCGCCGCGAACTCCTCCTTGGGGGAGCTGGCGGGGGGGCCCTTGTTTCCCGCTGCAGCGGGGAGATCGAGCCGATGCCGTCAGCTATGGTGCTCCAAGCGCAAGTCCCAGTTACAGGGGTGCTCGCTGGGCGCTGGAACCACTGAGTGAGGCTGGGGAGACAGGCAGGCCCTCCTGGGTGGCGGCCATCCTCCAACCTCGGCTGGGGGACAGGGTGTCTGGGGGCTGAAGGGCCCACGGGCAGGTACTGAGCGCTCCACTGGCAGCTTGGGCCCCAGGGGTGTTCGGGAAAGGCCGATGCCAAGTTGTCCTCTCACTCCTATTTCTGCCTCAGGGATGGCTGAGCTAACACCAGGCAAGGTGGGGAGAAGGGAGGGCGTGGTTGGCAGTTTCCTGGGTGGCACTGGAGGAACAGGGGTTAAATGTGTCCTCACAGGTGTAGAGGGGACAGGTACGAGTGGGAGCCTTCAGACCAAATGTCAACAGAGATCATGACAAATCACACCAGTCTGGGGCAGCCGGCTGTCTCGGTCAGTTGGAGCATGTGATTCTTGATCTTGGGGTTGTGAGTTCGAGCCTCACGTTGGATGTAGAGATTACTTAAAAATAAAACCTTTAAAAAGAAACAAAGCCAGGGGTGCCTGGGTGGCTTAGTCACTTAAGCATCCGGTGTCGGCTCAGGTCATGATTTCGAAGTTCGTGACTTGGGATCCCCCATTGTGCTCTCTGCTGTCAAAGAAGAGCCCACTTCAGATCCTCTGTTTCTCTCTCTCTCTCTCTCTCTCTCTCTCTGCCCCCTACACATCTGAGCTCTCTCTCTCTCAAAAATAAAATATTTAAACAAACAAAAAAATAAATAAAATGAACAAACCAAAACCAAACAACCAAAAAACCCACAAATAGCAGCAATCCTACAAGCTCTTAAAATATATCCCATCGTTCTCACTTGAGACCTATATCTTCATAACAAGTTAAAATTGTTTAAATACGTTAAACATGTAGACATATGTTAACACATTAAAATAAATGTTATAATATGTTTAAAATGTTTGACTATAGTTTTTTTTAAGTTTTTTTCTTATGTTTACTTATTTTTGAGAGAGAGAGACAAAGTGTGAGCAGAGGAGGGGCAGAGAGAAGGAGACACAGAATCCGAAGCAGGCTCCAGACTCTGAGCTGTCAGCACAGAGCCCAATGCAGGGCTTGAACCCATGAACTGCAAGATCATGACCTGAGCCAAAGTCAGTCGCCTAACTGACTGAGCCATCTGGGGGCCCCTGACTACAGTTTTTACATGACAGACAGTTGGCCAAAATACCGAATATAACCAAATTTAATTTTTTAACTATATTTATTTATTTTGAGAGAGAGAGAGAGAGAAAGAGAGAGAGAGCTGAAGAGGGGCAGAAGAGGGGGAGAGAGGGAATCCTAAGAAGGCTCCAAGCTGTTAGCGTAGAGCCTGGTGTGGGGCTTGATCCCAAGAATGGTGATATCATGACCTGAGTCCAAATCAAGAGTCAAACACAACCAACCAGCCAGCCAGGCACCCCCCAAATTTAATTATTATTGTGTGTCTATACATTTTACTGATGAGTCAGTGGTGGATGTGTAATAAAGAAATGCATAATTCATAAATCATGTAATATTCCATAAAATTTCTATTTCTTACTTGAATTTCAGCAAAATCACTTATTACATTGTCATAATAAAGATTTTCACACAATTTGCATATAATTATGGAATGATGTCAAATTAGACATCATAATTCTTAGCTTTTATTAATTTCAAACTAGAGAAACTTTGGTCTATGCATTTCTTTAAGCAATACTTAGAATCAAAATGGACATAATTGCACATATCATGTTCACATGGTATAATGGAATCATATGATACATTATTTTAGAAAACGTTCTAAATTAGAATTTTACCATATAAATCACTGTCATCTCTTAAAGTGATGTCTAGATTGAGTTAATGTTTCTTAATTTCCTCTTTCAAAATTTTCAGTGCTGGAATATTATAAAGAAAGCTGAAAATAGCAGTAAAATACTCATTTCTCCCCACATCTTAGCTGAGATTATTCCTTGATCCATAATGACCAGAAAATATTCTTGGTAGAAATGAATTTGGGGATTATTTTCATGTAGATCTTCATGGTTAGCCAATTAGTTCCATTTCTTTGTTCTAATTTCTCTACATTTTAATGGAGTGCCACATCTTTTGCGTGTATTTTCTGTCAATTAAGAAAACTAATTTTCTTTCAAATTTCCCAAAATATCTTTTCATATTAAAAAACAAAGTACGGCACTTAACATTATCTTTTTTTCCTCTTTTGGCAGCTACTGATAATGTTAAGAGCAAGCCACAATATATACCAAACAACAGTGGACAATGCAAATTCAAAATTGACTTCCTTTTCCAGACATTCACTTTTTTGGTGGACCTTCTGTTCTTTTGCTTAATTAACTCTTCTTTGTCTTGTTTAAAAGACAAGGTCTAATTACTTGAGCAGCATTTACTTGGCACCCCCATTTTATGTCCTAGAGAGGTTGTTAAGGTCGGATTTGATGTATGGTTGATCAAGCTGTTCCTTTTTTGGAAAGATCTAGAAAATACCCTCTATTCTTGCTTAATTAAATTCTGAAGAATGCGGGGCGCCTGGGTGGCTCAGTCGGTTAAGCCTCCGACTTCGGCTCAGGTCAGATCTCATGTTCGTGGGTTCGAGCCCCGTGTCAGGCTCTGTGCTGACAGCTCAGAGCCTGGAGCCTGCTTCTGGTTCTGTGTCTCCTTCTCTCTCTGCCCCTCCCTGTCTCATGCTCTCTCTCTGTATCAAAAATAAATAAAAACATTAAAAAATATTTTAAAAAAAATTCTGAAGAATGCATCAGTGGGGACCAACTTGAGACCATGTGTCCTAGTAACAAAGTCAAATTATGATCTATACATCGATGCTTCTAAACTTTTGGCCAAAAAATTCTCGGCCATACATTTTTTCCTCTACTATGTTGTGCCATTTTCACAGACTTAGTCTCAACCAGCTTTTTAACGTTTTTAAAAAGTAATCTCCACACCCCACTAGGGGCTCAAACTCATGAGCCCAAGATCAAGAATTGTATGCTCTACTGCCAAAGCCAGGAAGGCATCCCTCTGATTTATTTTTCCAGTTCTTCACTTGAATAAAAAAGTACTTCTCGGTGTAAAAACAATGCAATATGTTCTTCTTTTCTTCTTCAACAATCTGTGTAATCAATGCTTGTAGTTCCACATGACATTTGTCAGGAGTAGCATCTAGTTACATTGAGTAATGTTTACTTACGTTTTTATTGTGTATGTAGGATTGATTCTCTCAGTTTCCTACCTGCTGAATTGATCATCTCATTTTGAATAATTCCATCCTAAATAGTGATTGTTGGTTTTATTGCTTTTATCCATCTCACATTTTTGGCTGTCCTAGCTTAAAAACTGGGATTATTTCCATTAAGCTTAGAACATTTTTATTGTTTTCTGTAAATATCGGGGTTTCAGTACCGTAAAAAGCACCATAACTCTTGGCTAAATGTTGAGCCCAAAATATATTATTTCAGAACATCACAACGGTGTTGTACACTGGCCTTTAATCATCATTGTTGAATGCCATTAGTGGTTTGCTATTTATTCATCCTATGATTAAATTTTTAGTGCTCGCATGTGCATTTTTTTCATATGTGTACAAATGACATTTCGTGTTGTTTCAGGAAAAAATCCAAATGTTTCTGGCTACCGATAACATCTCTGGCCAAAGCTGATCTTGGAAATTGGTTGTGAATTACATAACACGTGTAACAAAACACTCTGACTTTCACCTTGGAAGATGAAAAACTGCTTTCAGAGGTCCGTTCTCCATTTGAAAGGATGTTGGTATGAAGTGAAATGCCAAGTTTTCTGCTATGTTTATCCAATGAAAAATTGCATTTGTTAATTTGGTTCGGATTGTGTTTTGCTAGAACATTCTCCTGATGTCTAAGCGATCTTCACGCCATTTTAAGAATCATCCTACAATAAATGAGTGAAACCCCAGATGGCCCGTGAATGGTTTTTCTTCATCTTCCAACAGACAGGCCAGAGTTGCACTTGCTCCTTCTGAGTTGTGAATGCGTTCTGAACAATCCTCTGTTGTTCTTGTGGCTTTGATCAGTAATTAAATCGACATGTAGGGAGAATATGAAGTTCCAAGGATTCGCTCTGACCTCTTGAAGTTGTGAATTTGATTAGAATAATTTTCTTGCTCATTTTCATTGTTTTGATCTGGAATTAAAACTTTATTAAATATAGAATTTCTAATGTCTTACTAGCAAATTTTATGTGGGTCATGCCTGACATAGACTTCTCACATTGTTTCTAGCTTTAAAAAATTTAGGCAGATCACTTATTTGAAAGTATTCTGTTTCTTTTTTCTTTTCAGTTTTCTCTTCTTTTCTGATCTCTACATTCTATTTTTTATTCCTATCATGATCTTGCCTTATATTTGTTCTCAGTGATTTAAAGTTTAAAAATGGAAGGTAGTTGGATCTAAAGGAAATACAATTTAAATATTTTTATAACAAGAAAGAAATGAAAGCAAACATGACAAAAAGCCTATATTATTTTTCAAGGTTTAAAAAAATTTGTTTAATGTTGGTTAATTTTTGGGAAACAGAGAGAGACAGAGTACAAGCAGGGGAGGGGCAGAGAGAGAAGGAGACACAGAATCCAGGGCAGGTTCTGAATTGTCCATGCCGAGCCCTACACGGGGCTTGAACTGATGAATGCGATATCATAACCTCAGCCGAAGTTGGGCGCTTCAGTTACTGAGCCACCTACGCCCTCCTATTTTTCATGGGTTTAAAAGTTTTTCCTTTTAAAATATTAATATTCATGAAATTCAATAGGAAAAATAGAAAATATCATTAACGGGTAGAAAAGGGGAAGCTAGTTTTCTAAGAGATGGATTTTTATTTAAGTTTGAAAGTCTCACTAATCCCATTGAGAAGTTTACAAAAATAGGATAAATTTCCGTTCTAGCCTTCAGTGTCCATCTAGTTGCAACCACGGGAGCTGGTACCACATTTCATGCATGTCGCACCTAGATCCACGTGTATGCCAATTTAAGAGCAGTATGAATTATTTAGTGGTTTTGTTAAGCATTCCTTAGGCCAGCTGGGCCGCAAATTGGAACACAAAGAGAATTAAGAAAATGGACTATCGGTATCGCAGAGAATGCCTCACTCTGCAAGAATCTCTTGTGCTCATCCCACGAAGGCGGATGGGTTTGACAAGGTAATTAATTAGTCATTTATCTTACCTAAGCACTTCTGCTGCTCACATCCTCCCCGATGTTGAAGCGATGTCTATTTCTGACACCCACAGCACAACCCACAAGCCCTCACGGCATTGGCGCTCAGGTACTTTGTACTTCGAGGACATAGGGCAAGAGACATAGAGACGCGGTTCCCCAGGGTCTGAGCCGTTGTTGCGTGGGCGGGTGTTTGGGTCTGCAGGTCACGTTCCACCTGTCGCATTCCCCCAGGACAGCGGCACCTGTGTGCTCTCCGAAACATCAGCATGTGAGTGGTTTATGATAGTGGAGCCTTCGGAGGTTCGGAACCCACAATGAAGGCCTTCCATCCATGGATCCAAATTAACGTACTTTTTTTTAAGAGCTTTACTTTTTGAGTGATCTCTACGCCCAACGTGGGGATCGGACCTACACCACCCAGATCAAGAGTCGCACTGCATTGCACTGAGCCAGCAGGACGCCCCCAAAAGAAACTACTTTTTGAGTAGCTCCTACATTTCAGATACTGTGCCAGGTGCTGGAATCACTGAGTGGAGGCATTGAGAGCCCTTCAGGGAAAGAAAACTGGCACAGCTGTGTGGATGGGGTGACAGTGGGGCTGTTCTTGAAGATGGAGAGATGACCAGGGAGAGAAGAGGGAGAAAGCCCACTGAGAGTGAACCATGTGTACAAATGCAGGCTCTTGGAGGGCTGTGATGTCTGGGAGGGTACGCGGCTGGAGGGCAGGGCTCCAGGGGGCCAGGGACCCACAACCCTTCTGGAGAGGTCTGAGTGGCCCTGTCACCTGGGAAGGAGTTGGTACTTCATTCTAGAGGTACCAGCATGACCTGACGAGGTGCCTCACATCATTTCCCCCCCAGGGCCTGGGACCTGCAAATTATACTGACATAAGACAAACCAGCAGGGGAGGAAACCAGATTAAATGCACACCAGAGTTCTCAAAGAATGTGACTCAGGAGGTGGTGAGAGTCTGGGGCTTCTGTCCCATCTAATAGGGATGGTGAGGGCAGACGGGCACTTTTCAGAGAACAAATACCTTCTCAGAAGAGGGGAGAGAGGCCACTGATGGAAAAGCAAATGGCATTTAGGATAGACAAATGGTCCCTAAGAGGATAGATTGCGATGTGACGGGCAGGTGGCAATGTCTTAGGGGTCAGAGACTTTTTCTGCAGAAGGGATATAAGACCACCGAGTTCTTTGGGAGAGGCTCTACTTTTAGGCAGAAAAGAAATTTCAGGATCACCAATGCCTTCAGCTCAAGATCATTTTACAGTGGCTTATTTTGAGCCTCTTTGGTAGTACTGAGACCGCCATGAAACGAGAGGCAATATAGAAGAGAAGCTCCCTTTGGAGACCATGGATGTGTACTACCAAGAGGTGCAAGGGCCCAGGCCAGTGCTGCTGCTGGTTTAACATGCACACGATGCATCCAGGGGTCTCCTGAAAATGCAGGATTAGATTCAGAAGGCCTGGGCGGAGATTCTGGATTTCTACTGAGCTATCAGATGTCGCCCATGCTCGGCTGCATGGACTGCACTGGCCACCGCGGGGCTTGGACGGAAGCAGGATGTGGAGCTGAGAGAAGGGGGAAGGTTCTTGACTTTGGCTGCATGGTATAATTATCTGCTTGTACCCAGAGTAATCACATTGGAGTCTGTGCGGGGTGGGAAGCTCCGCAGGTGATTAAAACTGCAGGCAAGGTTGGGTGGCGGGTCTTAGAGCCGGTAGCGGCTGAATTCAGGCTTTGTGAGCCTTGCCATGCCGGCTGCCGTATAGTACGTTCTCCAGCTCCTGATGCCAAAGCTGATTTCTGGAAGATCGCATGGAATGGGTCTGTGGAGTGTGGGAAGTAAGCCCACCATCCCAGTCAAAGGAGAAATGCGGATACAGTGAAGCTAGGCTTTAAACAACGTTCTTGCAAGAGCAGGTGTCCAATGGGCAGGCACACTCAGGGCAGTGACAGCAGACAATTTATATCTTAGCATGTAAGTCCCTCCCCTGGGTTCTCATTGGCTGAGCACTGCAGCGGTTACAGTCTCCCCCCACCCCCAAGTCCCCTGTGCCCTTGGAAGGCAGAAAGCATTTTGAATGGAACAAATGTACATTCCCTGAGGTGAGGTAGAGACTTCAGTTCTTTGGCGCATGCTCATTGCAAAGCCTGTGAAAAATAAGCCCCCGACATGGAGAGGGGAAGAAGAACCAGGAAGTGAAGAATCTAAGAGTTTGGGACTCCATTGTGGGGGCGTGGGGTTTGCTCATATTTCCAATAGATTGTAAACCTACTGTTAGCTAGACAGCACAGCTTTTATTGGGTATTTCTGAAAAGGAATGATCTCCCTTCCCGCAGGCTCTGTAGAGCACGCAGAAGACGCACCTAGCAGGACAGAAAGGACCACTTTCATCTCCATCTTCTTTGCTGTTTTTGGTGATGCCGTCTGCCTTGGAAACAGTGCTCTTGTAACTCACTTCTCACAGAGTCCGAAAGCAAAAGCAAAAATCTGCTGTTGTTTACCACAATTGGGTAAACAGCCTTGAACCCTGGGCTGCAACTGCCATCCTAGGAAGATGGAGCTCAGGAAAAAAGAATGAAGCCCATTGTTTTCTTTTGTTTTCAAGCGTGTGGATTGCTCTTTCTAATTACAACGATTATACAGGCTCATTGAACAACTTACAAACATGACAGGTAAAACCAGAAAGGGCTAGTTCCCAGCATCAAGTTGTTTTATCTTAATTTCCATATGAGAGAGAGCGCGAGAGAGCGAGAGCATTACGCAAAGCAAGGCCCGAGCAGGAACATAATTGGAATGAAAGTCACCTTCTGACTGTATCAGCATTTGCTTGTCAACTTCCAAACTTTCCCAAATGTGAGGCCGCTCTCCCCTCCTCACCTGGAGTGATCACTACTTAATGGTAGTGATTAAGTCTCTGGCTCAGAAGGCAGCTGGTTATTAAATATCAGCCTCCTGCCACCTTATCCTTCTCCAAAACAATGCGCTCTCCAACCCCAGGGTTGGCCTCCCTCCTGCCGGGCCCTGGCTTGGGGTGGGGGTGGGCGAGCACACCCGGGCCTCACCACCAGCATCTCCCTCTCCTCGGGGTTCAGGGATAATTGGTAACGATTTCCAGTGGCTCAACTCCCTTTCTCTGGTTAAAAGACCACCATTTGTGCTAAAGATGAAATGTTAAGTCATAAATCTGTGAACGGAATTAATGAAATAAAATAGAGATTATTAAAAATTATTATAATGTTTATTCATTTTTGAGAGACAGAGAACAAGCAAGGAGGGGCAGACACACACACACACACACACACACACACACACACACACACACACAGAATCTGAAGCAGGCTCCAGGCTCTGAGCTGTCAGCACAGAGTCCCACGGTGGGGGGGGGGGGGGGGGCCTCGAACCCACAAGCCCTGAGATCATGACCTGAGCCCAAGTTGGATGCTCAACCGACTGAGCCACTCGGGGGCCCCTACTTTTAAAACATTGTATTGGCACCATCGTGGGACATTTGGGGAAGATATTAAAATTCTGCAAATTCTTGAGGATGCCCAAGGAAGAGAGGGACGGGTGGGTGGGGCTGCAGAAGGAGACAGGGGACTTCTTTACCCAGAGGCGGAGGGACACTGGAGACTCGGGTTTGGTGCGCGCAACTGTATGAAGCCTGCTCATTTCATCAGAACTCAGATGGAGATGGATCCTTTCAGAAGGACCCCTGTTTCAAAGGGATTGAAGGATTGATGCAATTATTGGATGAAGCGCAGAAGGAGAAGGTAGCTGGTGGTCTGGCTTGGATGATAATTTAGCAAGAAGAGAATAATCCAATGGGGTGATGGCAGATATTATTACAGAGGCCTATCGATGGACTATTCTAGCCAGAATGACATCTTCCCATTTTCTCACATTGTTTTATTTCCCCTACATTAGGTCAAGAGGAAAGTTTCATCAGTTGAGATGTATTAAAATTAATCCCTTTTAAGGGCACCTGGGTGGCTCAATTAGGCGTCTGACTTTGGCTCAGGTCATGATCTCATGGTTGGTGGGTTCGAGTCCTGCATCAGGCTCAGAGGCTGGAGCCTGCTTCATATTCTGTGTCTCCCTCTCTCTCTGCCCTTCCCCTGCTCATGCTGTCTTCTCTCTCTCAAAAATAAATGTTAAAAAACATTAGAAAAATTAAAATTAATCCCTTTAATACTCAGTAACCCTTCTCTCTACTCCATTGTTCCTTTGGTGCAAGTAATTCCATCCACCTTCACGGTTCAGTTTGCCCTGAGTCTCTGGTTGATAGGCAAGAGCTTCGCTTGGGAAGAGTCCACCTTCAGTGATGAGGCAAATGTTCAAGTTGAGTCGTTACCAGCAACACATACCACTCTTGAAAGGGACTCTCTTTCCCTTTTCATTAATGGTGCCATTTTGCTTGGAGGAGGTGATGTCTGATTCAGGGCCTGCCAAACCTGACGTTCTGGGGAATGGGTTTCACCTTTTAGGTGTTCTATTTACTCTCAGAATGTTCTGTGGAAACCTTAGAATATAAAATGGCTTCCATTTAGCCATTTCTCACCTTCCGGAGCTAGTGCCTCCCATCTGAAGCATCAGCAAATCAATTCAAGTCACAACCCAGCTATGCTGATCTTTAAAATAAATTAGGATCAAAATACTAAAAGGTATGTCCCCCATGGGAAATGGGAAAGGGTCGTGTATTTTTAGCCCCCCCCCCCCACTCAACCACAAATGCTTGGATAAGTCAGGGGTGGAAATGGAGTCTCCTTCCACCTACACGATCCAGGTAATTTAGGCTGTGAACTTTTGTGCACTCTGGTAGATGCTGATTATAAGTGACTCATACATGAGTCATCAAGTAATAACCAAATACTTTGCAAAAATTACTCTCATCACAAGTCTTGATTTCTTAGTCCTTGTGATGCTCAAAAACTCATCATCAAAAAGCTCTCCAAATATATTGTTAAGTGAAAAAGGCAAGGTTCAGAACAATGTATATATTGTGCTACCGTTTATGATAAAGGAAGGGAGATAAGATAGATTTGTACTGGCCTAGATTTGCTTTAAAGTCTCTGGAAAGAAAAAGAAAACAGAAACAGAAACAAAAATCTAGGAATCCTGATCCTCTGTTGGGAGACATGGGAGATTAATATCATTTTGGGATTTTCTCCATGTTTGAACCATATGAATGAATAATTTGGCAAGAAAACCAAAAAATTATTTAAGTAAAATATGTTCATACCAAGGATTGGTGATTAGGGGCTAAATGAAAGAAGGTCGTATCTAGACCCCCCACTGGCTTCTCTTTAATACGTGTCCTTTAGCTCAAGCGGACACACCAGGCAGAAGTAAGGGCCAATGTAGTTGCCATCTCTCACAAACAACTCAAGAAGAGTATTTGACTGTCCAGCCTGAGGTAGCAAAAGAAACCCAATCACTTGGAACATTGCTGGACAGTCTGTGGAGTGCCTAGCCCAAAGCTTCATGTTCCAATGTGCACTTAAAAATAGTTAAATTAGGGGCACGTGGATGACTCAGTCGGTTAATCTTCCAACTCTTGACTTCAGTTCAGGTCATTATCTCACAGTTTCATGAGATTGAGCCCCATGTCCGGCTTTGTGCTGATAGTGCAGAGATTGCTTGGGAGTCTTTCTCCTTTCCTCTCTTTCTGCTCCTTTCCCACTCACACTGTCTCTGTCTCTCTCAAAATTAAAAAAGAAAATAACTTAAAAATGGTTAAATTAGCAAATTTTATGTTACATATATTTTAGCGTCATCTCAAAAATTAATACGTAAAACCCCATTGAATTATATGCTTTTAATGGGTAAATTATTTGATCTGTCAGGAATATCTCAATAAAGCTGTTAAAGCAAAAATCTGCCTTTTTCTGAATTGTTGTAAACTCTTTGGAAGCAGAGGCTGGGCCTTTTACACACTCATATCTCAAATGTAGGAGGACTGGCTCAGAAGAGTGCCAGTAAATGTTTGATGACTGAGTGCTGACTCACATTAGCCATATGGATGGTTCAAAGTAACCCACTGATGCTATCTAGCTTCTACTGGAAACCACCTCTATACAATTATCTGGATCCTCATTTGAGTCATCTAGTCCTTTTTTTTTTTTTTTTTTTTTTTTTTTTTTTTTTTTTTTTTTTTTTTTTTTTACAGTTTTTATGATTAAAGACAAAACGCGAAACCTTCTTTAGGTCTCTACTTAAGAATAAACTACAATTCAGCAACAACAACAAAACCCCAATAACTTTGTTAAAAAATGGGCACAGGACCTGACTCGACATTTTTCCAAAGAAGACATCCAGATGGCTAAACAGACACATGAAAAACAGCTCAACATCTCTCATCATCAGCGAAATGCAAATCAAAACCACAATGGGCTATCACCCCATGTCCATCGGTATGGCTACTATTTAAAAACCCCCAAAGAACAAAATAACAAGTGTTGGTAGGGATGTAAAGATACTAGAACCCTTGTATGTGGTTGGTGTGATTGTAAAAATGATGGAACTGCTGGGGAGTTTCCATGAAAAATTAACAATAGACTTGCCATGGGATGCAGCAACCCCAGCTCGGGTATATACTGTAAAGAATTGAAATCAGGATCTTGGGCATCCGGGTGTGTGGGCACCCATGCTCATAGTGGCACTATTCACAATGGCCAAAACATGGAGGCAATCCAAGTGTTCATTGACAGCTGAATGGATTGACAAAATGTGGTCCATTCATCCAACGGAACATTATTTATTCTTAGAAAGGAAGGGAATCCTGGGGCACCTGGGTGGCTCCGTCAATTAAGCATCCAACTCTTGGTTTTGGCTCAGGTCATGATCCATGGGTCATGGGATCATGCACCATCTTGGGCTCCACGCTGAGCTTGGAGCCTGCTTGAGATTCTCTCTCTACTCTCTCTCTCTCTGTCTCTCCCTCTCTCTTTCTCTCTTCCTCTACCCCCCCTCCCCATTCTTACTCTCTCTCTAAAATAAATAAATGAAAAAAATTTTTTAAAAGGACAATATAGGCTAAGCCTTGAGGACATTATGCTAAATAAAAGAAGCTAGTCACAGAAAGACAAATATTATACAATTCCATTAATATGAAGTATCTAAAGCCGTAAAATTCCTAGGGACAGAAAACAGAACGGTGGTTTCCAGGGGCTGGGGCAGGGACGAAAGGAAGTTGTCCGGGGGATATAGGGTTTCAGATTTATAAGATGAAGAAGTTCTGGAGGTCTGTTTTACAACAATGTGAATATCTTACCACTGAACTTGTGTCCTTGAAAAGCGCTAAGCTGGTAAATTTTTTGTCATGCTTTTGCCACAATAAAAACAGTCGGTGACATTGGTAAAAGGTTGCCAATAATGGAGGTTGATGGATACACTGAAATGAATTATGCTGTTCTGTTTTGGTAAATGCTTAAAATTTCCAATAATATAAAGTAACTTAGAGAAGAACACAGGTCTTTTAGCAAAAGGCACACAGAGGAAAACCGTCGGGGATCTGGATTTCTGAAACATCCTGTGGGATGAGCTTGGGCAGACGCACAGGTTCACCACACGGGTCACTTCCAGTGTCAACGAGAGGGAAGGAAGCTCAGGGCTGCGGGTCAGACTCCGGATCACGTCTGCTGGGCACTTAATGACAGAAGGTGGCGCATTTCTTGCTTCTCACACTCCTCTAACACACTACGAAAATCTGAGCATTAGCCTGACTGTGTGTAATTCTCTATTGGAGAGAGACAAATCGTACTGATTATAGAACATGTATTTCTGATCTATTTTATTTGCATTCTCTAGTTATCTGCCTGTTACCTGATTAAACTGCTCTGCCTACCTCCCTGGAATCAGCAGTATCAACACTCTTAACGTTTTCCTAAGCTTCTCAAACACACCATCGGTCCCCCAGCTGGAATTTGCTGCTTTGTTACCATGGCTTTAGTCCCAATGCAGCTTTCCAGCGGTATCTGCCAAAATATTCTTGGATTCGTTCGTAATCCATTTACTAACTTACATTTGAAGGATAATTGTTTGTGCAAAATATTAACCACATTATTATGCCTGTTGATGGCTACCTAGATGACTTGGTAAATTATATAAAAATAACAGTAAGTAGCAATACCATGATAACCAAATATAGAAAATCAAAAGAACTGGCTAGCTTTCATCCAAGATATCTCTACATTATGAGAAAGTTCCAGACGAAAATGGAAGCAGTCACACATCCAGTGTTTTATTTACCTGCTGTCAAATAGCTACACATTTGGACAGATCAGGGACGTGGTTAGTTTTCAGTGTTGGGGAAACAGATGTAACCACACACAATTCAAAAAGACCGGACTTCAAAGGTGATAAAGATGATGCTGAAGAGCGAGTCAGAGGGAGGAAAGTCCAGGGGATGTGGATATATTGCGACAAGATAAAATGCCAGAAAGTAATAGTGATGGAATACATCTGACACATGCACAAAGTCACATCGTGCCAAACTCAGGAAGAGCAGGGTTCTGGGACGTCAGAGGGTTTAATGGAGATATCGTGTAATTTACACAGGTCCCATAGCACCTTCTTCATTAGGGAGAGGGCAGGAGGAGAAGGTATGAAAAGAATTTCCAAGCACAGTAGCCCTCCCCGTTCAATCAGCTGACTGACCTCTCTTGACACTGGCTCATAAATTTCCAAACCCTGAGTTATGGTTCTGAGATATAAATTACCGCCCGAAATAATAATAAAAGCAAAGGGAGCGCCATTTCTTGTGCTCTTTCGCTTCTGAGACTCGCCTTTGATCTCTGCAGCATATTGAGAAATCAAGTTACTGGGTGATTTTTTTTTTCCACTTCAGCCATTTGTCAGCATATGGCATAAAAATCTGAGTTGTCCCTCTTGATCTTTATCAGAGATCGAAGTTTCCTTTGATCTCCTCCTCGGCGTGTGACATTTGTGCATGGTTTCCCCACTTAATTGTCTGACTTTCAGTTGCTGTTTTAGTTTAAAAGTGAACGGTAGTTTTTGGTTGTTTTATTTTTAACCCCTAATTTCCTCAAGCCAGTACTCTGGGGACAGTTATTTGATCTCCTGATGACACCTCTTCGATTAGGTCAGCAATGTCTGCTGCAGTTCAGTTCTGTGCGTATATGAACTTTCCGGAATTTCGAAGAGGAACGTCTCGTAGAAAAGTTCACGAAGCCGTCACTGGCCCTTGGTTGCCAGTGTCTTGGCAGAAGACACCCAGGCTGGTTTGCAAAGAGCAAACCTCACTTCCCCACAGTGGGGCCCCATTTTTCCTATTCAGCCAAGTGCCTCAGTTTTCCTCCTTTCTTCTCCTTCCATGTGACAATCCACAAGGGAAGCAGGAAGCAGAAAAAGGTGATGACCTAGGTCTGCTTTCCTTACATTGTCCCCCCTGGTCCCGCGCTGAGATGTGTAGACTCCTCTGTGGGTGGGGGGCTCCAGAGCCCACCCCCGGACCACTGAGTGTCAATGTTGGGTTCACAACCAATGTTAACTGGCATATACCAGGGAAAGGGGACAGACATTTACGGGGGCAAATGGTGTGCGCAATGCCTTGGAAATCTCTCTGTGCTATGGCTGCCCCACATCACACAAGGCAAAACGGAGGCTGACGATGTGAATTGATGAATTTCTTCTCTTTCTTTGCAATGTTTGTGCCTTTTAAGACTCACACTATTTTTCCTGCATTCTGCAAAAACGCATTTCTGCATTACAGGCACCTTTGGGCTCTCCCAGCTCAGTGCACATAGTTGTGTTGAGTTCAAAGTTAAGCTTTGGCCGTGTGGACACAAACGGCTAAGGAGCAAGGCTGGGAAGCAGCGATCTGCACGGAAGGGAAGGCTGAGGAAACCTGCTCATGCTTTGCATGAGAACAAAACCCTGGAGAACACGCTGGAGGCTGCCGGAAACAGGTAGATGTGCAGGCACGCGGGCCCAAGCTCCCTCCCCAGGCGACGGACCGCAGCCCAGTGGCTTTCCCCATCCCAGTGCCTGAAGAGTGAGAGAAGAATGGAAGGTCTTGTCCATCCTTGAGGACGTGTCTGCCTTCCATCCTCAGGGGCCAGAAGTCCCCCAAAGCAGAATGTGTTTTTCCAGCGGCTGCAGCCTGAGTGCCCATCAGTGCCCAGGGTCTTGACCAGGAGGCACGTACACAGGATGTGTGTTGATCGATGGCCAATTTCCTTCATGATATACACGGCCATCATGATGACTAAGTTTGGTAGACATTTGGTTGGTAGTCTGTTTCCCTATTGGCCTTCACGTGTCTCTCGAGCTGGGTCTGACTGTCTCACAAACCACAGAATCCATAGTTTTTCTCCAGAGTCTGCTGTGAAGAAAGAGCTCAATGAGAAGCTGTTGAATGAATGAGCAAGGTCTTCACTCAGAGCAGCGCTTTTATCAGGGGGCGCTATGCAGGATCTTTGAGGGTGGCTGACGGGAAGCAAAGGCCCCACATGGAGAGGAGAGGCTGATGGAGGGACAGAGTTGGATGTGATGACTCAGTGGAGCCGGGAGGAAGGACGGAGGTGAGCCCGGGTTCAGGCTGGCGGCTGGGAAGGGGCTGGGGCGGGGTGTGCAGGAGGCAGCTGGGCGGGGCAGAGTCACAGCTTAACTTCCCTGGGGGAAGACATCAGGCACAGAGAGGAGAGAAGAGGAGGGACAGAGGAGGAGGAAAAGAGGAAAGATGGAAGGAGGGAGGCAGGGAAGAGAAGAGAAGGCAAAGAAAAGCAAAGGAGAGGAAAATGTCCTCTTCTCCTATTAGGTAGCAAAAGCACGGAGGCCAGGCAGACATGATTATTTTACAAAGCATCACAGGAGGTGAAGGAAGACAAATAGAGGAAGAGCAGAAGCAGCTAATCGGCGCTGGAGCACAGGAGAAGAGGCGCCGGGATCCGTAATGAGGGGGTGAGATTGACAGGAAAAAGATGGGCCAGGCGGAAGGGTATAAATAGCAGCCGGGGCTTGTTTGTAACTTTCATTTTCAGGTAAGGATGATTGGCACCTGGATGGCTTGGATGAAGGGAGCCCCCTGATCTTTAACTTGCAGGTCACATGGAGAAAACTTTGAGAAAATGCTCCGACATGGAGATGTCAACTTGAGTGACAGCCCTGTGTGAGGTGCCCTGCACTGGCTGCCTCCTTTACATGCATCACTTCACAGAAATGATGACTGCCATTTGAACAGAAGAATATCCTTCCCGACCAGGGTCAGGAAACTGACAGGGCCCACCCATTAATAGAAATAACTGTCACTTAAAATAAAATGCTTGGTGGAAAACTTCAGAAATCTATTAGGTAACGTGGGGCCTGTGATCAGGGCCCCCATGAATCACGGGCGCTCAGATGGGCCGCCGTGTGCGGGAGATGAATACATCTGGCCACGTGACTTCTTCGTGCTGGACGTGTGGGCTCCTTCTTCCAATTTACTGGCGTCCTATATCTCAATCAGGAGCTTTCCCTGTGGGACAACACAGGGTGGGATCTGAATGAAAAGATGGATGGCAACCTACTTTATGATTTGACAACTTCGGGCAAAATCTCTCCTGCTGAGCTTTCTTGGGGTCCTGTTTTCTGAAGCAAATAAAATGTTGCATGGAGATATTTGGCTACTGAAAAGGATGACATAAGCTGTAGGCAATTTTTCTTGAGTATTCACTACATTTCTTAATTGGAGGGGCCTGCACTACACAAACATGACAGTGCCTGATGACACGCTTGCAGGAAATGGCCCTTCACGACTTCTTCTTGGGTGTGTGACGTGTGCAGTTGGCGCTCAGGCTGGTGGTGCATAGAAGAGATGCTGATCCATGCCCTGCCTCCACCATCTCGTCTGACACGATCTTTAGAACAACGATCCGATAAGCATTAATGAGGTCCTTTCTACAAGAAGTCAGCTGAGGCGCAGAATGATTTTGGAGTTTCCTGAGAGCAACCACCTGTCACAGACTCCAGTAAATGAGACAGCCCTGGAAGACGAGTGTTATATCCATCACTTTATAGATGAGGAAACTGAGGCTCAGAGGTGGTGAAACTAAGGAGAAACTTCGTGCCCCGAAACCTACTGCAAAGAGCTCTCGAGGAAGACCGCAGTGGTCGTCCACTGCTGTGTAACGAATTAACACAAATGCAGTGACTTGAGACTACCCCAGTTATTCACAGTTCCGAGGGCAGAAGTCCCGTGGGCGTGGCTGCCCTGGTGTAGGGGCCTCACAAGACTGAAATGGAGGTGTCATCTTGCTGGGTTCTCACGGAGGCTCTGAGGATGCGTCTGCTCACTCAGGGTGTTGGCAGCATTCGGTTCCTTAGCCAGTCACTGGCTGCAGGCTTAACCTTGGGCAAGTCTATTCCCTGTGGCCAACGGCAATCTCTGGGAGCAGCTGGGAGGGGGTGCAGTGAATGCTTTCATCTTAAAGAAGGAAACTGGACAGAAAACTCCAGCATCCACTGCAAAGAGGCACTGAGACAGGGCTTCGAGTCAGAGGAGAAGTCTATTCCTAGGACAGCTTTCCAAGAAGTCGCATGTGACCACCCTCTGAAGGAATGGTAGGATTAGGAGGAAGGACCAGCTCCCAAGCAGTGGGACCCAGTGCGGGGCCAGCATCTGTGCCCACCCGATAGCCTGCTGCGACTGCAGAACTCAAGTTCCCCTGCCTCCAGAGAGCCGGAGGTGTGGGCTCTGTGAGTGCCAGGATGCCTACAGCTCGGGTTGGGTTTGACCCTGGGGTCTTCTATCCGTCAGAAAAATGCACGGGGAAATAAAAATAATGGAGAGGTTAATTAATGGTGCCTGCAGACTTCTTTTTAACCTCCTCCACTTCACTATGTCAATAATAACTCAAGAGTAGACTTTCCTCAGGATATTCCAAAGCGTGACTAATTGCAATAACACCGAACACATTTCCCCCCTCCCTGTCTGCTCCAATTTGGAAAATGACTTTGCCCTTTACCAGATAAATGATGCAAAATGGGGGAAGCATTTGAGCAAATTTACATAGTAAAAGCTCAGATGCTAAGACCTCGGTGCACTTGGCAGATCCTAGGCACTCCGTTAGAGACCAGGCCCAGCCCACCCTCCTGCACTGCTGGTGGGCATGCAAGCTGGTGCAGCCGCTCTGGAAACCAGTGTGAGGCTCCTCAAAACATTATCAGTGGAACTCCCCTATGACCCAGCAATAGCACTGCCTGCTGGGGATCTACCCAAGGGATACAGAAGTGCTGATGCATAGGAGCACATGTACCCCAATGTTCATAGCGGCACTGTCAACAATAGCCAAAACATGGAAAGAGCCTAAATGTCCATCACCTGATGAGTGGATCAAGAAGATGTGGTTTATCTATACAATGGAGTCCTACATGGCAATGAGGAAGAATGGAATCTGGCCATTCCTAGCAACGTGAATGGAACTGAAGGGTGTCATGTTAAGTGAAATAAGCAGAGAAGGACAGATACCATATGTTTTCACTCGTAAGTGTGACAGGAGAAACCTAACAGAGGACCATGGGGAGGGGAAGGGGGAAAAAGAGTCAGGGAGAGGGAGGGAGGCAAACCATGAGAGACTCTTGAATACTGAGAACAAACTGAGGGCTGATGGGGGAGGGGGAGAGGGGAAGGGGGTGATGAGTATGGGGGAGGGCACTTGTGGGGATGAGCACTGGGTGTAATGTGGAAACCAACTTGACAATAAACAATAAAAGAAAAAAAAGTTAAAAAAAAAAAAAAGAAACCAGGCCCAGCAATAGCATGAAGGGTGGGTGCCCTGTTGTGGGCATGAGGGCAGAGGCCCACAGAATCCCCCACTTCCGCTTATAAAAACACTTTCGGAGAATGAATCTAGAATTGCAAATGTTATATTTCTCTTTTTCTGAAAGAAAAGTTTGCTACCAATTCACCTCGTCTTCCCGAAGGTCATGAAATACATTTACTTGTGAATTTCTCTTTAATGCCCGAGACACAAGCCTTCAAGATAAAGTATGAGTAGGGAGCCTGGCGAGGACCGGGAAGTTTACGAGGCCGTTGCACCAAGTGATGTGTGTGTCGGGCGCGCATCAAGGACACAGATGATTTGCAGGCTGTGCTTACCACGTGCCCATCAGCCCAAAGAACCACAAAAGGAAGTTGGCCATGTGTTTATCGTGTGCCCTGAAACGAGGAACTTGTGCTAGGTTGCCAGGATGGCCACCTCTGGTATCATGTCCTCTATCTACCCTTTGGGTCATCCCTGCCCACGGTGGCTCTGGGCTGGCCTGATGTCTTGCTTTGGCCACTGGGACATTAGCAAACAAGCCAGAGAAGGAGGAAAAAGTGCCTGCACACTGGGGCTTCCTCCCTTGCTGCTCTGGGACGCAGGGTATTTGAACATAAATCTAGACTAGTGCACTGGGTGAGGAGCCACATGTGGCCCAGGGATCGCTGTCGCCCAGCCGATGAGCCACCAACGACCACACAGCTGGGTGAGGCCACTTCAAATCCACCAGCGTCAGCCGACCTGCCGGCTAACCAGAGATGCCTAGTGGTCTCAGCTGAGACCAGCTGAGAGACTCCGTCTAGCTCCGCTCAAACTGCTGACAGGCAGCATTGTGAGTGAAATAAATGGTGGTGTTCATACAGCAAAAGCTGATGGTTCAGCCTTAGCCCTCAGCCTCTTCATCTGTAAAATGGGCTCATAGGGTCTCTTGAAGCTGACACATGTCCTAGTTTGAAAGAGGCTCTCAGAATTTGCTTGTTTCATCCTTTTCTATAAAAGACAAGATGTTATGAATTGGCCCTCATTCTTCATTGTCTCCCCCACCACACCCTTGCCATGGCCCTTCTGGGAGACTGTGTGCCTTGCTTTGGGTGGTGATATGCAGGCAGAAGTGGCAGTGGTTGGTCTGGAGCTTACTCCTTAAAAGGTGTTCCCGCCGGCCCTGCGGTGCCCCTGCCATTGTCATGAGAAGGGCAGCCTCTGGGCAGGCCCCTGGCTGCGGGAGGAGGATGGAGGACGGGAGATAAATCCTCACAGAGCTCCCTCCAGAATCCCTCCAACCAGAGCCGTCTGCAGCACAGCTCAGCCTAGATTCACCAACACCAGCTGACCTTCACACTGGCGAGAATAAATCATTGTCGTTAAGCCACAGAGGTTAAGAGTAGTTTGTTACACAGCAGTATTGTGGCAGTGGCTAACTAATACAGGCAGGACACAAATTCGCTGACCACATCGGAAAGTCTGCATTCCGGACAATTCTCGAGAACTGGAAACAAGGCCAAAGGAAAGAAGATACAGGCAGAGGCTGGCTCCTCACTTCTGTCACGTCCTTGGTGACCACGAGAACGCTCGCTAACTGCCACAGAGCCTCTGTTGGGAGCAGCGGAATGGAGACTGAGCCCTTCCACAGCTGACGGACAGTCTGCCATGTGTCAGGGGCCGTGTCCGACACTCCGCATGATTGGCCTTCCCACTCAGCAGGAGGAAGGCGCTCTAGTTGTACCTGCTTCCCGCGTCAGGAGAGAGCAGCAGGGCGAGACCGAGGAAGACAGCCAAGGGCCCAAGAGCCGAGAGCTGAAGTCTAGGATTCAACCTTCGGCCACATCTCCCCGTCGGCCACAAGTCTGCAGCCTCATTCCACATGTAAGCCCCAGGTCTCCCGGGACTCAGCTGTTCCCAAACTCAGCCAGTGCTCTGTGCCTATTGGTGAGCCCAGCGGCACTAATGCCTCAAAATAAATGACCTCGGTGTATGACGTGAAGAAGGCCTTTGTGCAGGGAACCAGGTCCTCAAAGCCCGGAGTCGGCACTCATGACAGGTGCTCCACAGATTACGTTCTTTTCTCTCTTTTTTTGAGAAACTGTATTGCAGATGTGTAGCAGAGTACCAAGTTCTGCAAACACACTTGATTTTCACACGCGAGCTGCCTGGGCCTCTACAGACAGCGGGCAGGAGGAGCTTCCGCGAATGGCTAGCCAGGCACCAAAATGTGCTGCTCAGAGCTCAGCTCCGGTGTTCCTCTCTGCTTTCTCCTGCACAGATGATGTAGGGGATCTTGTCATTCGTCTGCCAAACTGGGACACCTGGAAGAGTGAGGCGAGGCTGGGCAAACAGGCATGATCTTGGACCGCTCTGGGCTAACCAGGGAGCTGTCGCTCCATCCCATCCGGGAACTTTTTAAAAAAAAATGACACGTGGGCTCTCCGAAGGACACTAGCCTTCACGGAGCCCTTCCGCCTGCCCGCGGAAAGCGTTACCAGAAGGTCACTTTACAGATGGGAAACCTGGCACCGGGGAGTCTGAAAGGCATGTGACAAAGCACACGCGTGGCAAGGCGGTGACTTGCATCTCCTGGCGTTTCTAACTCCAGCTCCGACTCCTTCTTCAACAGGACGTTGGTGGGTCCTTAAAATCGTTTCCCATGAGCTGTGCATAGAAGTCACTTGACAAATATTTGCTGAGTGAATGAGTGAATATAACAGCCAAAACATAAAAATAAAATAAAAAAGAAGAAGTAACACAGCAGCTTTAGATCTTGGGAGTTGGTCGAGGACTCAGAGGTGGTTCGTGACGTACAAGAAAGGCTCTGTTGTGCTGGAGCTTCTCTGAAATCTCCTAATACCTTAACTGCTCCTTAACATGAAGGGATTCCGCCCATATCCCCTTCTTCTGTTCTGGGGCTTCTGGAAATGAGTACTTTGTTCTTTCCGGCGTGGGAGGATTTGGTGGGGCTCTATAATCAGCAAAGTGGGAATAATGTCTTTTTTCATGTGTTCTCTGCCCCCCCTCACGCCCTCCAGCCATCCTTTCCTCCTTTTGAGTTTTGAGACATTCTTTTATTTGTGCCCCCCGCTTCCACCCGGTGTCAGAGGGGGTGCCGCTGCCTTTCACAAAGGCTTTGAAAGGCTCCCTCTTTCCCTCCAAAGTTTCCACTGAGGCTGTGTTGCTGGAAACACTTAGGACATTAGTTAAGTGGTGTGATTCCCTGAGCACTTCTAACATTAGCCTTCATTTTTTCTTGAGAAAACGCTTTTGTTCCTAAGAACTGGAGACAGCAGGGAGTAAGGTGCTAACAGTACGTCCTACTAAATGATCGTGGCCATGGCATTCGCGAAGATAGCTTTTAATGATATTTTTTAAAGTGATGTTTTCTAGAAACAAACTCAAGACGAGGCAGGAAGGTGTGCTCTGATCTCTTTGTGCTCAGCCCTGAGGCTCCCGTGGCTACCTTCTCGTTCATCATCTCCACCCATTTGTCGGAGATCTGAGGTACATGCTCCAATCTTCAGGAAGATCTTTGTCTGCCTTCTTGGATTAACCAAACCATCCCTGGCCACCCTGAACACCACAGGATAAAGCCCTTAGCAAAGAACTTGAGGGCACAGGTAGCAAACCATTCTTAGAACTGGACAAAGGGGCTCATGTCTGGGTTCAGCCCACGTCTGTGGCGTCAACCTTCACCGTGCTGCTGGGGAATGTAATTGCAGGGCAGACCCCTGCTAAGTGGGCAGTGAGCGTCTCTCAGACACAGACTCTGAAGTCAAAGAGAAACAAAGGGGTGGGGGGCTCTTGGGCCTTCCTGTCCCCACAAGGTGTAGATGTTCCTCCCAGACCCCCAACTTCCAGCCCTGGTGTCTCCTGGCCCATCCCTGCACTGGGGCCCCTGCAGAGGCCTGTCTGGGGGCTTCTGGGGCCCAAAGAGCTTTCGAGGTCTTATTCCCCTGGGCTCAGCTTTAAGGTGCAGGATTAGTCAGGGTTCTCTAGAAACAGAACTGAAAGTACAGATATGCACCCATACTTGTATCTACAAGTATACATGTGAGAATATATATTATAGGAGTTGGCTTATGTGGTTATGGAGGCCAAGAAGTTACCCAATGTGCTGTCTACTGTCTGGAGACTTAGGAAAGCTGGTGGTATAGTCTGGAAGCTTCCAGAAGCTTCCAAGTCTAGAATCTCAAGAATCTGGAATGTTGATGGCCGAGGGGAGGTGATGCCCCGGCTCTCTCTCTTGCTCTCTCTCTCTACTCTCTCCCTCTCTCACACACACACACAGAATTTGCCCCTCCTCTGCCTTTTTGTTCTACTTAGGCACTCAACAGGTTGGATGATGCCCACCCATCTTTTAACTAGTGGACCGATTCGAACATCAGCCTCTTTGAGACACCCGCATAGACACACTCAAGAATAGTGTTTTGCCAGCTCTCTGGAGTTTCTTGGTCCAGCCAAGTGGACACAGAAAATAAACCATCACGGCATAACTCACGCTGTGGAGCTCTCCATAGGATCAGGCGGAAATCACCCCACTCCCTCCATGTTTCTGGAAGTGCTTCCTTTGTAAATCACTCACACATGAAATCTTGTCCCGCAGGAACCTAGCGTACGACTCCAGCTTGCTAGAGAGAGCACGTTAGCAGGAAGCAGGTGTTGCGGCACGAAGCCCTTTGGTTTCTCTGCCACAGTGTTTGCTCAGGGAGCTCCAGGTTAACAACTGCCCCATCATCGTGTCCGCCCACCAGGGTTATCGGCAACCCTTCACTATGACAGTCAGCGCAAAGATGGCGTCTGATGCGGTACGGTGCCTACACGGCCGTGCCCGTCTCTTCCCCCAGCCTCTCGCTCCTGCGATCATGGAGGGCACAGGACTGTGTGTGTTGGCACCTGAGCTCCGTGGAGATACAAACACACTTCTGAGCCTTTCTGGGGCTCCAGGGAGCACAGCGGGGAAGACAGATGAGTAGACAAAGACCACAGAGTATGTGGTCCAAGGAGAAAGCTGTGAAGCACAAGCACTGGTCTGTCTCCCTGACATGGACTGTAAGCTTCCAGCAGGTTGACACCATGTCTTGTTTGTCTCTGTGTCCCCAGTGCCTGCACGTGGTCAACACTCAAGAGGCAGGCAGCCAACAGGCATTTGCTGAATGAGAGTCATGACAAGGAAGGGGCTCCCCACCGGGGCCACGTGGGGCTGGGTCGGGAGAGGGTGGTCAGAAAGGCTTCCAGAGGCGGTGGTGCTGAGCCGAGCCAGCCCTGGCTGGATGGAGACAGGTCAGGGGACAGTGCTGTACTTGAGGAAATAGCGGGGCAGGGGCGGGTGCTTGAGGGCAGGAGGGGCCGCAGAGACGCGGCTGGGCCAGGGGCCCTCTGGGTTCAGGATGCACCTAGGAAAGGCCATTGGCAGGGGAGGGGCCTGATGGAGAGGCTGGGGTGGGGGAAGTGGGGAGGGAGAGACCACGCGGCAGCACTCAGGGCCTGAGGCTGGTGAGGAGGCTGGACAGACGTGAGGACGTGCAAGAGGGGCCGGCAGAGGCTGTAGCTCTCTCCAGGCTTCTCTGCCGTCAGGACAGGGCCGTTCGCGGTGAGAGGACACTAGGGCGAAGCTCCCCCTTTTCCTTAGGAGGCAAAGAGGAGTGAGGGGAGCTGGGGCGGCAGGCTCAGCGGGAGAAGCAGGCACGCAGGGCGGGGCCCTGGGAGCCCTCAGGGCTGGGGAGACACATAGACTGTGATTGTCTGAGGTTTGCTAGCAGCCTGGCCAGCCTGACTTTTGGAAAACAGATAAAGAGATGAGGTGGGGGCGGGTAGGGTGGGGAGGGGGATAAAAACACACTCTCCAGGGTCACTGATGTCCCCAGTTGTGGCATTGGTTAGAACTGGGGGGGGGGGGCACCTGCATCTCCAGAGGTGTGATTGTTAGCTCCTTCCAAAAAGCGCCTACAGTGCATTCTGGCCTGTGTGAAGACACTCAGGGCGCTGGAAATGTCGTCCCAGCCCTGTCACCAACCCTCCTTATGACCTTGGGCAGTCATGTGGTCTCCCAGGCTTCAGATGCAGTGAGCTTCAAAGTCACTTCGATCCAGTCCATTCCCAGGAAGGACATGGGCAGAGGGGCCCAAGGGACGATTCCGGCCACACCAGTCGCCTGGCTGGCAGGGGGCAGACCAGGGCTCACGACAGTGCTTTCTGGCAGGACGAGTTGAGGCTTACCGGAAAGGTTTGGGGGCCACATCTGCCTAGATCATGAAGTACAGCCCTCCCCCTCCATAGCCTGACCCCTTTCAACATCTTAACTTTCTGCAAAAGAGAACATCAGCAGAAACACCCCAGGGCCTTGGGGGAGGCTAAACGAGGTAACAGGCGAAACCTGTGCCCTCACAATGGAAGGCATCATCAGTAGGAGCTGCAATAATAGAACGCTAACTTCGTGAGCTGAAAAGGCCCATCCCCCTGCTTGTTCTTCTAGCCCACTGAAACACACACACACACACACACACACACACACACACACACACACACACCATCCAGGCACACGCGTCACAACACTGTTAATACTCTATGTTACGTAACAGGCACATTCAGCATCAAAAAGTCTCCATTACAGAAAAAGAAATCTCCATTCTAAAAATATCTAGTGGTACCCATGATAGTCTACTCTCTTTCGGAAAGGATTGCTCAAACACAGGCTCATTGGCCATTACTAAATGAAAGGGCAGGGGAATTCCTATGCCACCGTTCTCGAAACTATGCCCAGCAGGATAAGAACAGCAATGCCCGGCGGTGAAACCAGGCAGAAACCAGCAGTCTGCGGCGGCAGTAGTACTGAGCGCAAGGCACAGCACCCAGCGAAAGTGCGAGTCCTTCAGCAGATGAAAGACTTTGGTACAGCCTGAAGTGTGTTTAGTTTTCATTTAACTTCATTTCGTTCAGGGAGATTTAAATACATGGTCTTTGGTTGGATCAGAAACTTGTGTATCTAACTAAGCCTTAGTGAGATTTGGGTTTCCTCTGATATTCTTCTAAAGGAGATTGGAATTGGTGATCCGGTCCTCAGGGTTCACTCGGGTCACACACGGTTATCTTGGAAACGTCAGACGGAGCCAAACCCAGCATATGAGGAGGCGTGTGCCTGTCAAGAAGTCCTTGGATGAAATGGATTGAATTATGGGAACAACCACCTCCATCCTCAGAGCCCGGTCCCGCCAAGCTCTGTGACCTTTAGCATTGCCTTAGCATATCTGCAGAACAGGACCCGCTCAAGAAATCTCCAAGGTCAAGTATGTGTGGCTCATCTCTGAGATATTTCCGAGACCCCAAGGGAAGGAAGAAAGGGCGAAAGATGAGAGACAATATGGCAAGAAGGAAAGCCTGCCCCTCTGTGCCAGGCACGATGCCCAACCACTCGCACACTGAACATTAGGTAATCCCCCAACGGCCACAGACAGCATGATTTACCCTCCCCAAATGTGGAGGCAACCGAGACACAGAGAGCTGAACACTCTGCGTCCAACGGCCAGACTGATTCGCTCCCAGTGCCCAGGGCTCCCCGTCCAGCGTCCTGTGGACCGACAGGAAGATGAAGGATGCATGTCTCCGTGCTTCTCCAGGTGAGAAGCCTGCAGTCCCACAAGCTGAGTCCCAACTCACTGTGCCCCGGCCAGGACTGACCTACAGGCGCATAAAAACAAGGCCCTGGAAGCCCAGCCTGCGCCCTTGTTCCGCTTGAAGACATGGTCTGGCGGGGATTGCGGAGGTGGGGGCTCTACTCTATGACCTGGCTACTCCAACTCAACGCACCTTAGTTTTCCACTCTAAAAAATGGAAAAATAACATTAAATCCTTCCAAGGCTGCTAGAGAACAAAACGTACAAGAGATGTAAAAGTTCTTTTGAAAAAACAAAACAGAGGGGCGCCTGGGTGGCTCAGTCGGCTAAGTGTCCACCTTTGGCTCAGGTCATGATCTTGTGGTTCGTGAGTTCAAGCTCCGTGTTGCGCTCTGTGCTGACAGCTCGGAGCCTGGAGCTGCTTCCGAGTCTGTGTCTCCGTCTCTCTCTGTCCTCTCCCCACTTGTGCTCTGTCTCTCTTTCATACTCAAAAATAAATAAACATAACAAAATTTTTTAAAAAGAACCATACAGAAAGGATACACATGTTTGCTTCAGTGATGATTACATCTCGTATGGTAATAGAGCTTTTGTCTTGTGTGGTTTCATATCTCGTGAAGTAGGCAAGACAGGCATTGTATGCCCACTTAGCAGATGCAGAAACCGAGACTCACGAAGCCTATGTGACAGGATTGGGAGGTGGTGGAGGAGCCCTTGCCTTCTGGGTCCTCGCCACCCACCTGTCTCTCCCGCTACATCCAGCACCTGCCTGGTTTCTGTCCAGGCCTATCTCGCACCTAAAACATCCTGAGGGGCCAAGGACCGGCAAGATTTGGTTTGTAGGGTGTACTTGTGGTCCAAGATGTCACCCTAGAGGCTACCAGCTCTGGCCAGGCACCGCTGGGCTCACATCGGGCAGGGGGGTGTGCCTGGACGGACACAGCTTATGATCGCCAATGGGGGAGGAAAAGTCACTAAAAGAGCTTGTGCTGCTGGTGGCTGGGCGCAGAGTGTCACCTTCAGACAAGAGGGAGAAGTGACAGATGTGAGCACCCTTCCGTCAGTGCCCAGCAAATGAATGTACTCCCTCGAGTCTCAAAGTCTTGGTCTCGTTTCCATGGAATAACATTTATTTCAGTTTGATGGATGAGACATAAATCAACTTCTCTGTATTTGCTGGGTGTACTATACTCTTTCTTTAAAAAAAGCTTGAAAGGTAATTTTTCCCAGAACTGGATTGATGATCGCACGTCTCCCATTAGCAGGATTTCCAAGCCCAGGATTGACAGCTGCTTCGGCGCTCCCCGGCTGGGAACGGTTTGTTTAACAAACACGGCAGGACACATACACGTTCCCCTGGCTGCCTGCTCTCATCCCTGTCTCGGAGGATGGCACTGTGCCCACTCACACGCCATCAGCTCCCTGCCCTTGGGCAGAGGTGCCAGGGAATTGGGACTCCAAACTGGCATTGAGCAGAGCACAGAGGATGCCTGGCATTTCCTCTGTCTAAAGTCACTTGGTGCCCCCAGCAATCCAGGAACCCCGCATCTTTCCATATGCATGTTCTCATTCTGGCACCTGAGCGTTAGGACAAAGCTCTGAACAAATGACACAGTTAGCAAGAGTCACCAGCACATAGTGCTTGTCATGGGTCATCTAACAAGGGGTCAAACCAGCTCGTTAGATTCTTTCACGGAGACACTCATGGGTTCTCAGGTGGATCCTGTGATCACCTCCGTCCTGCAGAGGAAGACGTGGAGACTTAGAGAACTTCAGTAACCTGTCTACCATCTGTAAGTTGTAGATGGCAGAGCTATGAGGGTCCCAAGGGCAGGACCAAGCAATTCACAGGTGGGAAAATTCAAGTGTCAATAAATATATGAAAAAATCGGGCACTGGAATGAATACATTCTAAAGAAAACACCGCTTTCTTATCTAGTCGTATCTTGCATACGAGCAAGCAAATAAATATTTCTTATCCTAACACTCGATGCTTTTATGGAGCAAGAGAAATGGCCATAGCTTTTTTGACATTCTTTCTGCTGAAAGAAGCTGGGTGGGCTCTGTAGCCACTTTGACAACAGAATATGACAGGAGTGACACTGTGCCTTCAGAGACTGGCTGCTTCCACGTCCTTTCTCGGGGAATGCTGGCTCCCTGCGGCTCCCGGAGCCTCCCTGTGACAAGACTGACTGCCTGTGGGAGAGACCATGTGAAAGGGCCCTGAAGCCACACAGAGAGGGAAGGGATTCGATGGGGCCACGGTGCAGGGTGTATGGAGAAGGCATCCCCAGACCAGACCAGCTGCCAACTTAATCCTCCAAGAAACCCCAGTCGGTACCCCTTGGGGCAGAAGAGCCAGCCGGCAGAGCCCTGCCTGAATTCCTAACCCACAAAATTGTGAGAGATAATAAAATGGCTGTAACTTTAAGCTGTTCATTTTGGGGGTAGTTTGCTCTGGGACAGTATATCACTCAAGAGCCAGCAAACTGGGGTGCTGAGAGCCCCAACCCCTCTGGGAGCCGGATACATCGAGGCAAACTTTCTAGAAAGCCATTTGATAAGATGTATCTAGTTAAGATGTCTAAAATGTTCATTTTCACCGATTCCAGACTTTCCCTTTTAAGGAGTCTATTCTAAGAGAATAACCCAAAGTGTGGGCAACACTCTATAAAGATTTCATTCCAGTTTTATTTACATTAACGTAAAATTAGAACAGTTCTCAGGCAGAACATGATGAAAATTTAACTTACAGCGTTCTCAATTTCTCACTCCATGGTGGTTTCAGGCTGTTTTTGAGTTTTACTGACAGCAGAAAGTACTCTTAATTGTGTTTTTAATAGTGCTTATCGGTGTTAAAAATGCATATCTATATGAGTGCTGTAAGGAAATACGCCAAAAATAATACTCATGGTTGCCTGTAGGTGATGGGGTGGTGGGTGATTTTCCCCATAATTCTTCAAACTTGTCTCTACCTTCCAGGATGTTTATGAGATTGCATTGCTTTTTTTCTTAATGTGAAAACAAACACAAAAACAAACAGGAGAAAAGTCTTCAAAACTAACACTAAGTCAGAGAATACCGAATTCAAGTGGGCACTTGGGGTAAAGAAATCCGATTGCCCAAATGCAGTCAGTAAAGTATGGAGGTTGACGTTGTAACTTCTGTTTCCATGAGTTTACTCGGAAGCTGTAAAGAGTAGAATGAGATCTTCTGAAGTTCTACAGATTAGCAGGAGCCACTGGGTCCTTGTTCGGGAGGCACCAGTCCACCCCCTAATCCCAACCAGCTCCAAATTTCCAAAGTGCTCGATGGTTCTCATTCATTTAACCAAGTTAAGGGAACGCCCGGCCCTCTGCTTGGTGCAGGAGCAAGTTCTGGCCTTCAGGGCATTTACAGTCTAGTCTCCAGGTTCCTTCTAGGTTGTATTAGCTGGTGTGCCTCCCAGAGGGGAGCAGCATCCAAGTCAGAGCCTCTTCCGTGCTCCGCTGGTACCCGGGCTGTGGGCAGGCTCACGGCAAGCACCTGCTGCTGGGAACCTGTGGAAGGAGTGAGGCCTAGAATGCCGTGCCCATTTCTCTGTATTGTTGTTAGAGTAAAATGTGCTCCAGGACAGGAAGTGGCTCGTAGGTGGCCATCTAACGTTTGAGCAGAAAGCAGTGGAGTTCTTGATCGTACTGAATGGAAACCACTGAGCATTTTCACAGAAGGGGGAAAGTATTCCCTTCTCTGCATTTGTCTGAGAAGCAATTCTGCCTTCTCAAGATTTTCTCATCCCAAAAAGTGGGAGCGGAGAAAACAGATCATCGGTCTCCGAGATGTCAGTTCGCGCACGTAAGCTGATCAGAGCGCACGTCAGTGCCTGATTGCTCCCGCTAGAGCCCTGCCAGGGCAACCTTTAATAACGGCCTTGATGAAAAGGGTAAGTGTTGTAAGCAAACAGCAAGGGTCAATGAAATTCCACAAGCATTACTGAATGCCAACGATAACGCTTATTTTTCCTTTGTCTCGGTGAATGTTTTCAGAGGCATCATCCCTTCTTAGAGTCTTAAGTCTAATTGTTTGTGAGGAGATCCCTGAATCATAAAAATTAACAGAAGGAAAGATTTGGAGCTTTGGTCCCCCAGCCACCTTGTTCCTGGGCTTTTGCCTCCAGTGTCTGTCGACGCCACAGATGCTGCGTGAACAGTCTGAACTTGGCAGGTCAAGTGGGGGTGGGGGCGGGCATGAGATTTCCATGTTGGTGTCCCAGGACCTCAAGCTGAGCAGGGGACCTTGGGGGGAGGGGACTGTTAGAGGAATGGGGACCAGAGTGGGGAGAAAAATAAGCCGAGTTTTTCTTATAAGATTGTATATTCACTTATCTGTTTATCCATTTGCTCACATCTTTTACACAAACATTTCTGTTTTTTAATTTTTTTAATGTTAATTCATTTTTGAGAAAGAGAGAGAGAGAGTGTGAGCAGGGGAGGGTCAGAGAGAGAGGGAGACAGAATCGGAAGCAGGCTCCAGGCTCTGAGCTGTCAGCACAGAGCCCGACGCGGGGCTCGAACCCATGAGCAGAGATCATGACCTGAGCTGAAGTTGGATGCTTAACTGACTGACGCCCCCCAGGCGCCCCTGCACACACATCTCTTTAAAGTCAATTATGTGCCAAGACAATGACTGAAACAACCCAGGGGAGGCCACTGGCATTTGAGGGACATCTCTGTAGGGCAAAGGGGCAAAAGCCAGCTGGCCACGGATTGAGCAAGTGGAAGGTAAGAAAGGGAGCCCATGAGTGCTGGTGGCCTTCTCATGAAGCTTGGGTTTGAAGAAGACAGGAAAGAGTGAGAAAGAGACAAAGAGGGGAAGGGAGAAAGGAGGGGGGAGAGGGAGGGAGGAAGGGGGAGGGAGAAGACGGAACAACAGACAGAAGAGGGATTCGGGATATTTTTAATGGGTAGATGGGTGGGGGGCTTGAGTGTCCTTAACTGTTGATGGGAACGGGCCAGTGAGAAGGGAGGGGTGATGATCGGAGGGGCAGGGACGGTGGTTCGAGTGAATCCCTCGGAAGGCGGAATTCCGCTTGACCCTGTCCAAAGAGGGAGAAAAATCTTAAGAAGGTGAAACCAAGAAGTTAAAGATTCCTTGTCCTTGCACGAGTCGGGGAGGAGAGATCTATAGTTACTGCCGCAGAGGAAGCAGCCCAAGACCGAGAGCTGATGCCCATCTCAGCACAGCGGCTGAGCAGCGGCCGCGTCCCGGCTCTGACGCCGACTACGTGTGTGTGTGGCCCCGGGCAGGTGTCGTCACCTCTCTGCCCTTGAGCTGCCTCGTCTCTAGAATGGGGAGGAGACCAGTGCCAATATCACAGGGGCCCCGTGAGGCTTAGGGAGAGGAGCGCAGGCAGACACTTCACGGTAAGCGCCTTATAAGCATGATCTTGGTCGCCATGAGTATGAAAACAGGAGAAGCTAGGGGAGGATGGGGGAGGCCAGGCCAGTTTACAGGCCTGGGCACGTTCCTCCCTGAGGGCTTCTGTGACCTTCTGGGGGGACGGGGTCATCATTGTGGGAAGAGCTGGGCAGCCGTTGGAGGAGGGGCAGAATTCAAAATGGTCTTCGGCGGGAGCTGGAGACGGCAGCGTTGAGGTCCACCAAGTACAGGCCCCCACCTGCCCGAGCTGTGACATGTCCGGGGAGCAGGCCCAGGGCCAGGCAGGGACCTGGCTCAGAGGGGGGGTCCATCCAGGGTACGGCCTGGGGCAGCAACAGGAGGGCCCGAGGAGTCCCCTCGCCTCCCTCCTTCCTATTCATTCTGCTCCGAGGCCACAGGTGGACGTGCCCCCTGGTCCCCGCCCCCCCACCGCAGGCAGTGACCCCACAGGCGGGGCACTCGGACAGGGCAGGCACATGGCTGGGGCCAAATCCTGCCAGGTGATAGCATTATCCGAGGGCACGAGAAAATGTCCACACAGGGAGTGAACAATCACATCACGAGGCCGAAATGCAGCCCTTACTCTCCTACGGGCGGCGGATCTGTCACCCGGCCCCTCACTCTAAATGACATCTTTTTATTTAACTTCTCCTCCCTGGTAACTTTTCCTCCCTGTGCGTGCTGGGTGCCCCTCTATCAGCAGCACCCCAGGGAGCGCTGAGCGGGGCGAGGGCCGCCTGCTGTGTCCCGTGGGCAGCGCGGGCCGGTGGCGCTGGGTGACGTGACGCAGGCTGACAGCCGCAGAGCCGAGTAACAAGCATCACTTTGTGCACAAGACTCCTGAGGGCCAGGATGAAAGCTTCGTCTCCCGCAACAGCTGAACTGGAGCATCTGCTCGACGAACAGTCTGATTGGATGATTCTCGTGGAAGAAAGTCTCGGATATCAAGCTCCGTTTCAAAAGAGCTTTTTCATTGCTCACCACTTACCATCAGACTAATAACACTCAGTACTTGTGAGGTTCATTCGTGTTTGCAAAATACACAGAAACATTTAATTAGGCAGTAAATATCTATCTTTTTCTTTCAAAAAGAGCTCCAAGTAAGGTCCGTCAAAACATGATTTTAATTTGATCACCTGCCTGTTGAAGCCAAATCTCTTCGACTCCAGCAAAGTGTGGGGCTAAGGCAATTATCTAAATTATTCAGGAAGCAGAATTTTGGCCTAAATCATCACATTCCTAGAGAACAAAGAATATCTGTCAGTTCAGCCGAAAAGCAGAAAAATTGAACACTTTGCTCTTTTTCTACATGAAATAGCATATATGCTGCTTATTTTCTCTGAGCTAATTGGCTAAGGAATTCCGCTTGACCCTGTCCAAAGAGGGAGAAAAATCTTAAGAAGGTGAAACCAAGAAGTTAAAGATTCCTTGTCTTTGCACAAGTCGGGGAGGAAAGATCTATATTTACTGCTTTGAGTTTCTGTGCCAGACTGGACCTTCCTGGCACCGGCGCTCAAGGATTTCCTCCGTGCTCCGGAGCTATTTCAGTCCAATTAACCGCATTCTCCACTCAGACCTTCTCACCTGAAAATATCCCACACTTCCGGGATGAGTTGTAAAGAATGAGTTTACGTTCAGGTGCCCCACGCTTCACAGGTGACTTGGCCTCTCAGAAACGACTCGTGGAGCTGACACTGAGGTTTATAAATTATGCTGCTTAACTTGTGACAACACGATTTAGGAGGAAAACCAGGTTTGGGGGAAAGCCTCTGACCCTGGAAATGGTGAGCTCAGCCAGACGCAGTGCTACCTTATTCTGTTCATCAAAACCCGAAGTGTCCTCCTGAGACGAGTCTGACTTTGAAAAAAATCAAATAAACTCAAGTTTATTGAGCAAGAAGGGAGGCGCAGGGGTGAGTCACATGTGTTGTGTTGTTGTTGTTGTTGTCTTTCCAAAGAAAACAACAGATCACCAATTAATTAGGATCTGAAAGAACAGAAGTACCCTGGGCATTTCTAATTTTGAAATTCTCAAAGTGTGAGTCCCTTTAGAGTCACCGAGCGTATACTGTGACGCCGCATGTTCAGAATAAAGTCCAGGTGGAGTTGGGTCTCGGTCCTGGAGTTTAAAGGAGGGAGCGGGAGGGCGCCATTTTGCGCAAACCGGAGCCACACGGCTTGGTCAACGCCTCCCGCAGATGATGAGCCATCAGCTGATTCATCTTGATTTCGATGCTGCTGACACCTGCTCTGAGAGCCCAGCCTGTTTCCATGGCAACCAAGGGAAAGCATCCTTGTCCACATACTTTCGGAACCTCATTAAATCAGGCAGCAGGACAGCAGCTGTGTTCTCCAAGCGTTACTCTGACAGCCGTGGACTAATTTTATGATGCTCAGGTGATTCTGGGCCCTTTCTGGGCCAGACTGTTGAGAATGTGTAGCTAGCGAGACAGATGGCAGAATAAATAAATATTGCCAAAGTGTTTAATGCACACAAATTTTCTGAAAGGTGCGAACCAACAATGGTAATTTTATTGACTGAGGTAATTTGAAGCCAAAATAATAAATAGGAAGGGGATGAGAAGCTCTTGGAAAATGTTCACTTGAGACACTCTTCTGACAATAATCTCTTGGGGAAATAAAGCTTCACAAGTGTCACTAATGTGGCTCTAAGGCAGCAGAAGATGGGAGCTCCAGAACCTTCTCTCTCCTCCCCACCATCTTATAATTGGATGGATTCTGGAAACCCCGAAGGATATTCCCTTTACACACACCAGGATATAGATGTTTGGTAAATGTGAATTTAACAAATACTGAGGCAATAGCCAGATTATTCTCACTGCTTGTTTGCCCCCAAGGGTGCTTGAAGATCCATATTCTGTTGTTCTGTCAAAAGGAGTCTGGGATAGCTTGCTTGGCCCAGAACAAGCATGTCTTGCTGATTTCCAGAGATAATCCAGAAATCTCTTCAAGCAGAGGACAATAGGCAAGGGTTGCATTAATCAGTTTAAATGGAGATTACCGAGAGCCAAGAGGAGCATTCTCATATACCATAGAGTAGTGGCACCTTCCTCAGATCTAGAACCAGCCCCTTGGGGTCCAAGCTCTGCCCCGCTGCTGCCAGGGGCATGGCCTTGGGCAAGCTGTCTAACCTATCAGTGCTATGGCTTCGCCTGTAAACTGGGGGTACTAATGGTGGCCGCCTCCTGGGTTCCTACTGAGAAGGTCATGCATTCGTATCTGACAAATGCTTAGGACAGTGTCCAGTGCACCCTGAGTGCTGCCTAGAGGTTAGCCCTATTATTGTCCTACCTGATGAGTATTGTCTATTTCATATGCTAATTCCAGTTTTCCCGTGAACCTGTTACAGACAAATGGTTTGGCTTTGGAGAAAGTGAGGCCTGCACCTGAAACCCTGGATTTTTGCACACTTATTAGCTGCACTGCTGTACGTAGTGACTTCGCCTCCCTGAGCCTCAGCTTGCGCACCTGCAATAGCAGAAGCTATGACCCAGGGGATTCTGTGGATGAGATGAGTGGCATTCACCTGGGGTCTGGCTCAGAGGAGCCGCTCAGTCCGGGAAAGCTGTTGGAATCATGCTACTCCTGGTATTAAGTAGTCACTGTCAAAACCGTGTTAAGATCTTAGGAAAGTGAGGCTTTATCTTATCTGACAGAGAAGTTAAAAATAATATTGAGTGAGGTAGTGGCCAAATAGAGTCTGGATTGCACATCACTTTTGAAAGCAGGAAAAAGATTTCTCCATTCCTACTTGAAAAATATGCTCTTGGCTTGGTGTGCGTGCCCAGGGGTGTGTGGGGATTCGGTCCTTTATAGGAGCTTCTGTGCCCTTAGCCTTCAAAAATTGTGTAGCAAAATGTTCTCTGTGTTAGAAGAGGTCAGGAATTATGCAAACTGTCGTGTAATTAATTAGAATCAGAATACCATTAATAAAGCATCAAGAGTGGGAACCCGAGGTACCCAATTCTCTATCTCTGTCATGAAAGACGTCCCTCACTAGGTGATTGTCCAATCTACAAAATTTTATTGTTACTCTGAAATTGGCTAACAGTCATATGTAATCAATTCGAATTACATTATGCAAAATAGAAAATCCCTCCTTTGAAGAGGGGAGTGCAAGATCCACGAATAGAGAAAACAAATTTGGAGGGAGGGAGTGTCGCATGGCCTTAGTGACCGTATAGAGCTCACTGTGCCCCTCACACTCATTCCGCCAGGAGTTATGGAATTCTTCAGCTTCCTTCTCCACTCTTGAGCGGGGTGGATTTGGGAGCATGTAAAGAGCATGACACCACTTATATTATTTTAGAATACGAAAAAACATTTGCTGACATGTTGTCATGCCTAAGGCCGTGTGTAATTATCAGAGGGAACTCAGAGGTCCATCAGACACTGTCCCCATCCTTGGAGAAGCATAAGGTCAAATGGGACAGAGAGTCATAGTTACTACGAGGTTGGGATGGGAAAGGCTGGGTGGAGAGGTGGGGTGCATGCTGCGGCAGCCTGTTTTGCTAAGTTAGAGCCTGGTGTTGGCGCGTATGAGATGCCGCTCACACTTAAATCCACACTAGGGACATGCCAGCCCTAGGAAGCCCTTCCACGGGCAGGAGGTAAAGAATATTAGGCAGAGGCCCTGGCACCCACCGCCTTCTCCTAGACATTCTTCCCTCTGCCAACAAACTTCCACTCCATGGGAGAAATTGGGGGCGTTCTATTATTTTGGTATTTCCGTTTTCTCAAAATACGGAAGCAATCTATGCTTATAGAAACAGAAAAAAAAACCCAGATCATCCAAGATGACTGTTTGAATCTTATTTGATTTATTGCTAATCATTTTCTCTGTTTTCATTTCTTTGGTTTGAATGTACATGTGATGACATAGTATATTTGTATCCTGGTTTTCCACTTAACATCAAAGACTGCATTTTCATGCTTTTATGAAATCTTTGCACACAGCAGTTTATGACTGCATAATGTTCCATTTCCCCACAATTTACCTAAACATTCCCTCTTGTTTAGGTTGCTTTCTAATCTTTGCTACTACAAATAATTTGCAAGAAACAGCTTTGTGCTTAAAGTGGCATTTCCCCAACTGCTATCTCTTTAAAGGTATCTTGGAGGATGTTTTAATAGGGGAGCTTAAAAAAGGAAGTGTCTGTGCTCAAATTAGTTTGGAAAGGCTGGGTTGAAGAAAAAAGCTCTTCCCAGCAGGAATTTCCAAAGCCTTCATACCTGGTGTATTGTGAGTCTCTACCAGAGGGATGTGCTTCTCAGAACTGTTGGACCATGGGATCCTTCCTTTTCAAGAGCTCATTGGCGTGATGGACACTTTTCAATAGGATTAAGATATATTCCCAGTTTTTTGGTAAAAACACACTTGGAATGTCTCTCATGCACATTTTAAAGGACTAACGTATTCCTGATCTCAAAATCAGACAAGAGCAGTTGAGACAGGAAAACTAAAGGTCATTCACTCATGAGCAAAAATGCAAAACTGAAAGAAAATATTAGCAAATAAATTACAACAGGGCATAAACAGATCAGGAATGCAATGAGAATTCAGTCTTAAGACATCTATTAATGTAAAGCCTTACAATGAAAGCTTAAGAAACCGTCTTGTGATTGGTTCAGGAGACATTAAGACATCCTACAAAATTTCAGATTTACTCTGGGTTTAAATAAAAAGACACAACTCTTAGGAAATAGGTTAAAATAAAAATTTAAAAATGAAAAAGGATATATATTATAATATAAAAAATAATATTTAGAGCTATTTAAATAAAGATTCAGGGCTAAAGTTAGGATTAGGTATATCTTCTCTAAAAGCCATTAGTCTACCCTGTGTGGGACCTTGAGCCAGTGCAATAGAACAAGAAAAAGGAAATTAAAGATTCAAGTATTGGAAATCATCATTATTAGTAGGTTATATGATTGTTTATCTACAAAACCCAAGGGAATCAAATGAATAACTATTATAATCAACTTTGAAATTTAGGAAGCTGGTGATTTTCTAAATACTTACAAAATGAGTATACAGAATTCAATTGTTTTCCTTTATTACAATGATAATCAGCTGGAAAATATAATAGAAACAGAGATCCTACTCACAATAGCAATGAAAAGTACAGTATTTGGAAAATGAATTTGATACATGCATGACTCTAGTATGAAAAACTGACTAAGCTTTTCTGAAGGATATTATATCCTAATGAATAGAGACAGATCACGTTTTCAGATCCAGAAAATGTTTTAAAATGCCACTGCTCCTTAAAATCTACTTAATACAGTTTCTAACACAATCCTAATTTCCTTTTTAGTTCTGAGTTTGTTGATTTAAAAACAATTTAATAAATGGATGCAACAAGTTACCAAAATACAATTTCAAGACCATCTTGAAAATGGTTTGACTTTATAGGGATAGGCCAGAAGAAAAAAGAAAACACTGCATCCTGGTAGGGGGAAATACTTAGTATCTTGATTTTAAATAATAACTTCTTGGAGTGCCTGGCTGGCTCATGTGCAACTCTTGATCTTGGGCTTGTGAGTTCGAACCCCACATTGGATGTAGATATTACCTCAATAAATAAATAAAAACTTTAAAAATAATAATAATAGCTCAGAAATAGGTTTCTGTTTAAGAGTTCTCAAGTTCAATAACCATTTATTGAAAGGAAATGTTCACTTAAAATTCTACGTTCACTAGGGGAAAATAAAATGAGTAACTTGACTAAACAAGAAAAATTTTTAAAGAAGAAAGAGGAAGCAAAATGAAAAATCCAAAGTAAGCATGGATACAGAAGGATGAAAAATAGATATGTAAAGGCCATGTTGTTGGTTTTTTTTATTTTTATAATTTTTTAAAATGTTCATTTTTGAGAGAGAGAGAAAATGGGGGAGGGGCAGAGAGGGAGACATAGAATCCAAAGCACGTTCCAGGCTCTGAGCAGTCAGCACGGAGCCCAATGTGGGGCTCAAACTCAGGAACTGCAAGAACATGACCTGAGCTGAAGTCAGACGCTTAACCAACTGAGCCACCCAGGTGCCCCAAGGCCATGTTATTATATAAAAAAAAATTAAAGAAACAATGACCAAAAATCTTGTAAATGAAGAACCACAGTCCTAGTTAATCATTAGGTCAAGTATAAAATTAAATGGAAGCCATAGGCAAAGGAATGAAACTAGGCCATTGTCTTACTCCACACACTAAATTTAACTCAAAATGCATTAAAGACTTCAGGGTAAGACCTAAAACCATAAAATTATTAGACAAAATCATAGAAAGTTAAAAATACAAAAAACACTAATTTGAACAGATCTATGCTTCCCTATGCTTCTGACAGCGTCATTTACAATAGCCAAGATATGGAAGGAGACTAAACGTCTGTCCCTTGATAGATGAATGGACAAACAGGATGTGGTATATATGAATGCCACTCAGCCATAAGGAAGAATGAAATCTTGTCATTTGTGACAACATAGATGGACCCTGAAGGTATGACCCACGTGAAATAAGTCAGATGCAGAAAGACAAATGCCATATGATTTCACTTGTATGTGGAATCTAAAAACAAGCAAAACAATACAAAACAAACTCACAGATATGGAGAGCAGAGTGTTTGTTACCAGAGGGGAGGGGGATGGGGGGTTGGGCACAGTGGGTGAGGCGAGTCAACTGCATGGTGTTGGTTAGTAACTAGACTTTTGGTGGTGATCACTCAGTAGTGCACATGGATATCTAATTATGATGCCGTACACCTGAAACTTACGTAGTGTTATATACCAATTCTACCTCAATAAGAGATAGATAAATGAAATCACTAAGCCATAAACACATACACAAGGAAAATTAAAGGGAAATAGCAAGCCACAGAAAATAATGAAGAGAACATTTTATTCTAGAAACCTCTGGCACACACCAGAAAGCTTTACAGCATCCACAGATTTAAGTATTTATTTCTCAAAGGTGAAAAATAAGGAAAAAATGATAAAATTTTTTAAAAGATAAAATGTTAAAAATAAAGAAACCAGAAATTAGAAAAGGAGCTATAAAATAAACACAGAGAAGCTGAAAAGCAGGAACTTATTCATTTAAAAGATAAAATTAATGAAATAGAAAACCATAGCAACAAAGACAGTAGAAGGATAATTAATCCAAAAGCTGTTTCTTTGCAAATAACACTGAAAAAGATACATTCCTCTCAAGTCTGATGAAGGAAAAGAGAGCGAGAGCAAAAATATGCAGGATTAAGAATGAGAAAAGAGACAGAATCACAGATAAGAGAGAACTTAGAAAAAACATTAATACTATGGCAAATACATTGAACATGTAGAGGTAAAAAAAAACCAAATTAACTATAAATTGCCTAAATTGACCCCATAAAAAGCGTAAACCTTGAATAGACCAAATACTATAGAAGAAATTGTAAAGCTGTTTAAAGATACATCATTAAGAAACATACAGAACATGGTGGGTTCACAGCTGAAATTTACTTAACTTTCAAAGATCAGATAAATAAATCCAATTATGAAAACTATTCTAGGTCAGAGATAAATAAATAAATAAATAAATAAATCTTCCCAATTAAATTTATGAAGTTTGCATACCTTTCATACCAAAATCTGATAGTTGCCAAAATAGAAGTATAGTCTGATTTAACTTATAAAAATCAATGTAAAAATTCTAAATAAATATTAGCAGAAAGAACTCATCAATATATCAGACGAATAATAAATTTTTATCAGAAAAGCAAAAGGATTCAATAATTCTATAATTATCAACATAATGCATTGCATCTGTAAATTAAGAGTAAAGTCACTTGATCAAATCAACAGATGCTAGAAAAGCAAATGATTAAATGTAGCGGTAATCTCATTACTAATACAAATTTTAAGTCAGGGGTGGCTCAGTCAGTTAAGCATCCAACTCTTCATTTTGACTTGGACCATGATCTCTCTGTTCATGAGATCGAGCCCCATGCCAGGCTCTGTTGGGTAAGTGTGGAGCCTGCCTAGGATTCTCTCTGTCCCTCTCTCTCTGTTCCTCCCCCCACTTGTATGCTTTCTCTCTCTCAAAATAAATAAGTAAACTTAAAAAAAAATTAAGCCAAATGGAAAAAGAGATAATAACTTAATTTAATAACTATATTATTTGTTTACTAAACTATTTTTGACTAAGTTATTTAATAGATTTACTTACCAAAAAATCAACAGCAAATATATCCAAAAGAAGAAAACTCAAAATAATTTCAGCTAAATTAGAAATTAGATAGTGATGCCTGTCATTGCTATTATTATTAAGCACTATCTTAATAATAATAATAATAATAATGTCCCCCACCCCCTGCAAAAGATGTCCTAAAACCCACTACCTGGAGTATGACCTTATTTGGAAATAAGGTCTTCGTTGCGATCCACTTAAACGGAGATTATTAGGGTGGGCCCTAATCTGATACGACAGATGTCCTTATAAAAGGGGGAAGTTTGGACACAGATACACGCACAGGGAGCGCGCCCTGTGAAGATGAAGGCAGGGATCGGGTGCTTCTCTGCTAGTCGAGGAACGCACCGAAGATGGCCGGCACACCGCCAGAAGCTGGGGGAGGGGCACAGAACAGATTCTCCCTGGGTCCTCAAGAGGGACCAACCCCGACGCCTCCCTGAGCCCTGACCTCTAGCTCCCAGAACCCTGGAACAATATATTTCTGCTGCTTAAGCCGCTCCATTTATGCCACATTGTTGTGGCAACCCTTGCAAACTAATACAACAGGAAGATGAATAATTGATATAAACATTTTAAATAACAATATTGTACAGACAGAAAATCCAAATGGATGTTTTTCTTGTTACTAGAATTAATAAAATAATATGTAAAGTGGCCTAATGCAAGAGGAAGGCACAAAAATTCAATAGCTTTTCCCCCTTCTAATGTTTTATTTTTGAGAGAGAGAGAGAGAGACAGCATGAGCAGGGGAGGGTCAGAGAGAGGGAGGCACAGAATCCAAAGCAGGCTCCAGGATCCGAGCTGTCAGCACAGAGCTTGATGTGGGGCTCGAACCCACAAACTGCGTGATCGTGACCTGAGTCGAAGCTGGACGCTCAATCGACTGAGCCGCCCAGGTGCCCCTACTCTTCCCCCTTCTAAATTTGGACATGGCGCTGGACAGTCTGTCTCCCTTTGCCTTCCTGATCCTCCCTTCTCACCTTTCTCTGCTCTTTAGCTTCTGGCTGGGCTCAGCCCCTGGGCAGCAGCGGCAGGAGGCAGGAGTAGGGTATCCCCCTTGCTGCAGCCCTGTGGCAGGGCAGCGGCTGCCCCCTTACCAAAGGCTCAGGCCAGCGGTCCTTTCCTGCCGCCGCAGCTCTGTCTCCAGGTCTGTAAAGTGCTCCCTGCTGATCCCTGCTGTCCCGGCTGGGCCCCCCCCCCCCCCCCCCCCCCCCCCCCCCCCCCCCCCCCCCCCCCCCCCCCCCCCCCCCCCCCCCCCCCCCCCCCCCCCCCCCCCCCCCCCCCCCCGGCATGCTTCTCCATCATGGAAGATTTCCCTTACTCGTGTCCACACCTTTACAAATACTTCCTTTTAAAACTCTTCTCAGTATCCCACATCATGCATTTCTGGCTGGGATACTGACACAAACACCTAGAAGTAAAAACTGGAAAATATATGACATTCACAACGGCCACAAAAAATTAGAAATGGATTTAACCAAAAAGTACAGTCACTAAAAGAAGAAAACCAAAGACACTAACTGAATGAATAAAACCAGATCTGAACAGATATTCTCCTTGGATTTGGAAACAGATCACAAAGTCAGTTCTCCCAAGTTAATACATAAAAGTAATCTAATTCTAAATAAAACCTCAATGAGTTGTTTCTATTGAAACTTACATGGAAGGGTGTGTGGGTTCAGAATAGCTAAGAGAGTTGCGGAAATCTAGAACAGTGGGTGTGCGATCAAGGCCTTGTGGATTCAGGAACAGACAGACCGACCAGTGGAACTACGTAGAGAACCCAGGATTAGATCCCAGCAAATACAAAAATATAATCGATGACAAAGTTTCATTTCAGTGGGAAAAAGGTTATTTAATAAATGGTGTCAGTACCAGGCTATCTGAAAGAAAATATAATTAGATCCTTACTTACATTACCCTAAAAATGTAATCTACATGGACTAAAGATTTAAATGTAAAAAATAGAACTTCAAAAATCTCAAGAAAATTGAGGGGTGCACACGCACCATCTAGGGGCTGAAAAGCCTTCTTAACCACCACTGGAAACCTAGAAGTTATAGATTTAAAAAAAAAAAGACATAGGGGTGCCTGGGTGGCTCAGTCGGTTAAGTCTCCGGCTTCGGATCAGGTCAGATCTCACGTTCGTGGGTTCGAGCCCCACGTCAGGCTCTGTGCTGACAGCTAGCTCAGAGCCTGGAGCCTGCTTCCGGTTCTGTGTCTCCTTCTCTCTCTGCCCCTCCCCCTCTCATGCTCTGTCTCTCTCTGTATCAAAAATAAATAAAACATTTAAAAAAATTAAAAAAAAACAAGACATATATGACTAGACATAAGTTTTAAACTCTTAGGAGAGAAATTGGGCTTTGTACAAAGGCAAAAGACAAATGGTAAATTTGGAAAAAAATATTTGTAATGAAGAGTTTTTGTAATGCAAAATATTACAAAAACGATTGCAGAACTATTTGTAATAGAATTAGGTGCTAGTTGTGCCCGTGGAGGCCCTGGAGGGAAACTGGGCCAGAAAGCAGCGGTCCTTCTTGGTTCTAGAGTGTTCTGAGCGTGCTCGGCGACGCACAGCGGCCAGGAGTCCACAGGACACTCGACGGTGCCGCCCCCATGAGCCTCAGCGGCACCTGGCTTCCAAGGGGCTCCGAGGCGTTGAGGTGGAGGCCTCGCTGTTCCTCCTGAAAGCCACCTTCTCTGGCGTTCCCTCCTCCTGTGACTCGATTCCACACTTGAAGCCTCTGCTCCAGTGCCACCGCGGACACCTCTTTTCTGAGCACCCTGTCTCAGATAGCGCTGCCTGCTTCACCGCCACTGTCACTCTTGTCCCATTCTCTTCGGTCCCTTCTGACTCACTACTTCTACTCCGTCCATGTATCTCTCTAGGACGGAAACCCCTGGAGCACAGCGCTTGACTTCCTCTGTTCACACGTGTACACAGCTGCCAGCATCAATGCCTGGTATGGAAAAGGTGCTCAGGAAATGTTTGTTAAATGAGAGCGTGAATCACAGCCACTGGACTAGAAACAAGTTTAAATAACTCAATATTAACTTACTAGTGTTAGGGATGAGTTTAAAAGGATGTGCATACACGGTAAATTGTTACACCCTTTTTTTTTTTCAGACACTGTGTTTCTACTCCCAGAAATCTAATCCACAGAAATAAAGGCAGTACATAAGGACATACAAAGATGATGTTTGTGCATTACTTATCCAAAAAAAGGAAATTAAATTAGACCCTCTTACTAGGAGAATGATTGAACAGATCACAAAACACCCACGTTATGAAATAACGCTTTCAAATAAATGAAAGTTATACCAGTTGTTGCAAAGGGATTTCCATGAGTTTTTGTTGAGTTTGAAAGCAAGATATGTGCATATTTTGATCCTTTGTACGCATATTTAAAAGTGTTAATAAAATGAAATTATTAGGGGGCACCCGGGTGGCTCAGTTGGTTAAGCATTTGACTCTTGATTTTTGGCTCACGTCATGATCTCATGGTTCATGAGATCGAGCCCTGCATCAGGCTCTATTCTGACAGTGTGGTGCCTGCTTTGGATTCTCTTTCTCTCCTCTCTCTCTCAAAATAAATAAAATTTAGGGGTGCCTGGATGGCTCAGTCAGTTAAGCGTCTGGCTTCGGCTCAGGTCATGATCTCACGGTTCGTGGGTTCGAGCCCGGCATCAGGCTCTGTGCTGACAGCTCAGAGCCTGGAGCCTGCTTCCGATTCTGTGTGTCTCTCTCTGACCCTTCCCTGCTTGAGCTGCCTCTCTCTGTCCCTTAAAAAAATTAAATTAAAAAATAAATAAATAAAATTTTAAAAATGAAAGTATTAGTATTAAAAATACTGTTTGGTAATGACATAAAATGAGTGCACACAATGTACTGAGAATTAATGCAAGCATACCATAGAAATAAAAGTAATTATCTCACTTGAAAGATGTTACATCATTAATTATTCACACAAATACACTGTTTACCTTCTTATAGAGAAATAAAATGACTATATAACACAATAAGAATGTGGAAAAATTCCAAGGCAGTGGGGTGACTCGGTGGTTCAAACATTTCCCTGAGGATATAAGCTATAACATAGCTCTAAGAGAAATGACAGTTTGGATTAAAGAGAAGATAGTAAATGGCTAGCATGTCTTCTTGAGAAAAAGTTTTTACTCATTGGGCATACCAGGCTCAAAGACTCATGTACCTATGTTCCGTGAGCCTGGAGAATTTATAGTGTAAGTTCTATAAATCAAGATGATAGGCCCATTCATAACGGTGTAATTAAATAATTTCATCATTAGTATATCATTTTTCAAAAAAGATGATGTTGATGCATCTACTGAAGAATTATATTCAGTGTCATACGATGTATTCATTTGAACTTGATCGCTACCTTGAAAACTTTTCCAATATAGCGATCCCTAAAAAACAGAATGTAACGTTAACAAAGAAAATCAGGTATCTGTTTGTAGTAATAAGAAATTGAACTGTTTATACAGTCAATTATTCCTTATGTTTCTCAAATTCCATTTTTCCCCCTGATCGTGTGTATTTGAGAATGTTGGACTGTGCAAATCCTGATCAGGCAAACCACGGCTGATTTCATCAGGGCATCCATGTTCATTGAAGCGGGGAGTAATTAACTGTTTTAAAAAACAAACAAACTCAAAATGTGGGAAAATTGTGAGTATGGTACACAGAACTTTCTATGAACCATTTCGGAGAAAGTTGCCTACATGATGCCCCAATGTCCCCAAATATTTAGTATGTATTGTGCATTCCTACAATCAAGGATGTTCTCCGGCATAAATAAAATTCAACCAAAAAAATGAACGAAGTCAACAATCGTATAATACTGACCCTTCATTGGCATTCAAGGTTTTCTAATTATCCAAATAATGTTTTTATAGCAAAGTGATCCAGTTCAGAACCACACTTTGTCATTTCTCTTTAATCCCTTAGGTCGTTCCTGATTATCATGACCTTGACACTTTAAAGATTACAGGCCACTTACCTTATGAAATTTCCCTACTCTCAGGGCTTGCTGTCTCCTGTGATTGGATTCACACTACACATCCCATCTCAGTTTGTCCTGTTACTGATTTGTTTAGGGTGGAGTCTGCCAGACTACTAGCTCAGTTCTCTTCTATTTGTAACTAATAAGTGCTTCGTGGGGAGGTATGTTGAGACTGTGGAAACATCCTATACCTCACCCTCTTTTCAGTTTATTCATTCATTTATTTGTATCAGTGTGAACTCTATGGTTTCCTAATTTTATTTAATGGGTTATAACTCATTACTAAAATTATTTAGTTTGATTCTCAAATTGTACCAGATTTGGCCAGTAAGAGCCCCTTCAGTCTGGTTCCTGTGTCTCTTTGGCCTCATTCTTTAAGCCCTTTCTCATTTGAGGGTACAAACAGAAACTTCGTGTTCCTTTTGTTCTTTCTCTGTGCCCAGCATGGAATCAGCCATTTCTCCAACGGTCCCTGGTTTCTTTGAGTAAAGAATGGCATTTAGGAAGCAGTGTCTGGGGGTTAGATGTGCTCAATGCAGTTGAGGAGTCCCTATTTGATGGTCAGATCTAGGAGGAATATATGTACATACACATACACACATTTAGACTGATATTTCTCTCTCTACCTCTACCTCTACCTCTACCTCTACCTCTATCTCTATCTCTATCTCTATCTCTATCTCCCCACAATGAAGATGCCCTACTTTCCCTACCCCAACATCCTGCACCCGGCAGCTACCTTCCCCAAAGTATGGACACCCTACCTATGCACACCAGCCAGGTGCACACCCCTGCTCTGGGCTCTCACCTGTTCCATGACAGATGCCTATATTGCTCTAGGCCATGGACCAGCTTTTGCGTTGGATTCCCATCAAGCTCTTTACCAGTCCGCATTGCCCTAGTGAGAAATCGTAGTCTATGTGGACTTTCTGGGGGCTGCATAGTCTCTGAAAGGGGGGTGGTACTGGTGGAGCCTCCTAAGACGGCCTACAGGAGACAGTCACTCCGCTGCTCCACCTGGCCTGCCCCAATGAGAGCCGAGAGCCCTCACTGCTACAGATATTTAAATACCATGAATGTGAGGGATCTGCTGCTTCCTGGCACTGGGAAGTCTGCCTAAGGGCCTTTGCAACCTTCAAAACCCTCTCCATTATAAATCCAAGCCATTCTTTCTTACATTCTGCTAAAAACAGAAATTCCAGGGTGGAGCTGACATCTGCGCCATGAAATGACCCTGGACTCTCTGTCC